>NC_134039.1:28141961-28451082 GCF_965140245.1 Athene noctua
TGATTGAAGAAATGCCTCAAACACTCACAAGACAAAACTGTGAGTCACATTCTGTAGAGGCCAAAGCTGATAACGCTGCCCAATATAGCTGGGGGAGAGAGCCCTGTGGAGACAGGACGGCTCTGCCCTGGGGCACCTGGGCAAATTTCAAGGGCCGTGTGTCCGGTGAATGAACTTTGCTTCATTATCTACAAAATGTATATTAAAGTTAACACCCCTCAATATGCTAACGAGGGCTGTCATGATCATGCTAATTACATTATCCCATGAAACACCTTACCCCTCCCTGTACATGGGATACGTAGGTCTGTGGGTCGACCTAGAGGATGGACCCAAGGAAAGTGGGTATAAATCAAAGGGGAAAAGAAAGGACTCTCGCTCTCTCTGACCCCCTCTCCCTGCCCACCCCCGGCCATCTGGAGAGAGCAGTGAAGCGAAGAAGACAGATGCCAGCAAAAAAGACGGCCGCCTCCTGGAACCCTCACCGGTGGGATCAGCGCGGGAACCCAAACCGGTGATCTGTATTCCCCCATTCCCTCTATCTCCCTCTTTTCCTTTTTCTATTAAGAAATGCAAAGCATATTATATTGCTCACCACAACTTGCTCTGTACTTAGCCAGTTATCATGTGTTCAATTAGTACATTGTAGGTAGTTAATAAATGCTTGAACTTGGAGACTTGTTGTCCGCTCCAACTGGGGATTTGCGAATCTGAGTCACTTGTCCCCCTTGTCTGAGCGGGACGTGACACGTGCACTGCAGCAAGGCTGTGTTAGCCCGCAGGGCAGTGGCTCCAAAGGACCCCTGTTGAAGAGCAGCCTGTACAGTAGCGTTGTGGTGGTGTGGACTGTCCTCAGACTACAACACTGCTTAGGCACTGTGAGTCAAAAGCTGTGAGAGCCCCGGTCCATAAGAAGTCAAGGGACTGAGACAGCCCTGAATGTACAGCAGCACAGTCTGAGAGACTGCCTCTCCTACAGAGGCTTTCCCACAGCACCTGCACCATAGCCCAGGACCCATTTCTGTCTCACTATCCTTCTTCAGCTTCAGGCAGTCAGAGGATGTTTTTTACAGTTTCTCAGAGAGGCAGGATGTGAACAGAAGATACAAAAGGAAAAAAAACCAGGAGTGTTCTGTTAGGAACCCTGTGCCCCAACAGCAAGATTCATTAAGATGAAAGCTTGCTGTAGAATATTTTCCTGGGGAAAAGGTGAAAAAATGACTACTTAAGAAAAAGCAACTAAGAGGAACAGTGTCCTGGACATTTGCACGAGCAAGGCAAGCCAGTTCAGCACACCCTTTCCACAATTTCCTTCATTTACTTGCTGGAGTTCGAAATTTCAGTTATAGAATCACTTTTTTTTTTTTTTTTTTTAAATATATATATATATATATATACATATATATATATACAGAACTCTCAGAGTGTGACTTCAATCTTATAAACTCAGCTTGGTCTCAAAGCCAAAAAGTATGGTTCTTTGAAAACCAATCATATAAAAGTCTCGCATAGCCACGACTGTCCGAACTGAATGACTGCTGTTATTCTCCTGACTTCTGTAGGTTTTCCAATACACACATAAAGTTCTGGTACCCTGTTTGCGTGCTGCATTGAGTTGGGACCTGAAGCAATCAAAGTCAGTTGAAAAGCCTCCCTTGAACAAAGCTACTTGGAAAGGACTCCCTGTATTTCCTTCACTAGGGAAGTGGAGGCTGCTCTGGGTCATAGGCCTCTGAATTGTCTTCTGATGGCTGGAGCACAAAGAGCCTTGGGGCTTGTAACACCAAATCAAGCAGGATTAAAAGGAGCCTTAAATTTAAGGGAAGTCTTGCTTGGTTTGAAAGCCTCAGAGGACACTTTTGTTTGGATGTTCAGAGGTTTCCTTTTGACTCCTGAAGGGTATCTCTCTGCAGCAGTGGAAAGGTCCTTCGAGGTTTTCTAGGAGTTTTTGTTCTTTTCAAATGCATCTTGTCCCTTCCTTTGTTTGTCATCCAGACAACAGCCTCCAGGGAAATGCTATAGACAGCAACAAAGGATCTACAGGTGAGAGCTTTCACAGGAAAATGAAAGTTCATTCTGCTCTCTGCTTTTCTACAGCATCTTGATGTGTTTCAAAGGTTTGTCTGGAGCAAGGTGGGGAAAGGAGATTTTTGAAAGTGTTGTTCTGGCACAGATCTTTTGGAGAAGAGTTTTCAGGGAGAAGAACAGAATAGTGATCTGAGAGGGCTTTGGTGAAACATTGCCTGGGCAAGACAATGGTGGGGAGGAAGGGGATTTTCCCATCAGTGAAAAGGGGAACAAGCTGTGGAAGAAAAATATGAGTGCAGTTGTGTCACAGGAATGATCAGATATTATGTGAGCATCATGTGGACAAGATGAACAGGACAGGAAAATCCATTAAGGTCATGGCTGTTGTGGGACATGACTCCTGAAATTTTATTCATTATGAATTTTTTTAGTAAAATCAGTAGTGCTTCCCAAGTCACTTGTACATCAGGGTTTTGAGGTGCCTGCTGTGGAGAGTTCTGCCTGGTCTGAGTACTTTCCCTTTGAAATTCCCAAAGCTAGCAGAGGCTTTGTTCTGCACCATTTCATTGGTGGGTGGCCTGGAGAAAAGGAAGCTGACAGGACACCTGTTTTCCCTCAGATTGTGTTAGAAGATCAATACAGTCTCCTAATAGACTTTTATTTCATTGGACTGACAAAAGGGGAAGAAAAAAAAAATCTGCAGAAAAACTTCTGGCCAGATTTTGGTGAAGGACATGAGGAAGAAGAGGTAGACAAGGTCTTTGAAATGCCACTGCGCATAGGACTTGGCTGTTATCAACCATGCGATAAGATGAAAATAATAGAAAGGAGCTTCTACTGTAAGGAAGTTGGTCTGGTGCTCAGTATATTGCCTCTTGGCTGTAGACAACTGCCAATGAAAGATCACATCACTGGAGCCATCCCAAAGGGTTTTTTTTTGTCTGGGTTTACCTCTCCAGAAAGGTTGTGCTAAGGTAAGGTTTTCTGCATGCTTGAGGAAGCTGGCACTTCAGAACAGCCCAAGGACTACCTAGGACAGTGGTTTGTTGGCTTCGAGCTGTGGTACCCTGGGGCTTGCTGCAGTTTCTAAGGGACTGGTGAAAGCTGTCTCAGAATAGAAAGGTCAGTACACTTGCAATTTTTCAGGAGTCTGCAGCTGTGCTAACAAACTGCAGGGATCCAAAAGTCACCACTGCAGAAATAATCATGGAATTAAAGCATGGGCTTGATTCAAGCACTGAAGGTTGTACATGTGAGTCCTGTAGCCCCAGAAAGTCTCATGTCTGAACCAGAGCTACTCATTCTTCTCCATCACCTACTCATGCACAATTGCCTAGCAAGCAGATCTCCACATTTCTCTGTGCCTCTGACCACTTATCTACACAGAGACTGAGCATTTCAATGCTGATTATTTGTTTCCTGGCAGCTTTCTGACAGTGCTCTGCAGTCAGAGACCCCAATTTTAAAAGTTCTTCACACACATCATCCTGACCAGACTGAAAGAGCTCATCTCCGTCTCCTCAGCCAGGTTTTCATCAGATCTCAGTTCACTGGCATGGTGCACACCAGAGAGCTAGCTGCCACACTTGTGCCTTGAGCACAAGCCAAGAGTTGCTTCTCCAGGTACAACATCTGGAAAGTTATCTTGGGCTTTTTAAAACAATAAGTGTCCCACCTACAGTTAGACAAGGGATGACAGGGTCATCAGGTATCCATACTTGGACAAGGTCTCTCTGAGGACTTCTGTGAAACTGGATAAAGTTTTCACACTGACCTCAGTGAAAGCAAAATTCAGCTCTGCAGCATCTGCTCTTGAGGAGCATAACGTGTAACTACTCAGTCTGTACAACACCTAGATCAGTCTTACTGAGACCTCTGATCAGCACTGTTAGATAAATATTAAATAATAGCACTAAAAGAGAAGCAAAATAATTATTGAAATTTGATAGTAGCAATAAAGCAAATGGTTATATATTAAAGCTGAAAAAAAAATTATTTAATTCTGTAACTGTGTGATTTAACTTGGTAAAGTGCTTAAGGGTCCATTGTGCATGAAAAGTGCTATAAAAGCTGAGCTATATTGTCTCCCATTTATCTCAGGTGTTAAGAAAAGTATTAAGAAGCAACAAGTACAACTAAAGAGTGGAAACTTTCTCTAGCAGAAGAGGTGGAATTTGGACAAGAATAAGTTTGGGCATCCTCTGTGTAGTGCAGGTGCACTAATGGCTACTTAATACAAAGATCTGGGTGTAAATTTTGCTTTGGGAAGTCTCAACACATTTATTGACCTATGTGGGCAACACAGCATGCTGGCTGCTTCTTTTCTCCTATGGGCACATCAGAAAAAAGGAGGCTCAGCCAGGCTCAGTGTTGCCCAGACCCAGACCAACTCCTTTTTCATTCTGAGACATTCTTACACCATGTGAAGCATGTGTTGCCTCTCTGAGAAGTTTCTTTACCATGTCATCTACAGTTACCTTAACGAACAATTCATGTCCTCTAGTGTGGGGAGCGACTGAGAAAATATTTGGGAATTAAAAGCATCAGCACTGGTAAAACTTGAAGCTGCAGCTCCAAGTGGGTAGTAGTAGCTGTGCTGCTCATGTCTTCCAGCCAGAAATCACTGGCACAGGTGATACACCCCATCCCACCCACCCACCCCTCAGGAGGATACATGCACCTCACAAACCTTATACTATTTTTCCAGTCTTATGGGTAATGCATGCACAGGCACTTTTTCCTCAATTTGTTGAAATCCAAAGCTTCAGGTTTCCAAGCACTACTGGCCTTATGTAAGATCAAAAAATCCCGACTTCAGAGAGGTTAGAGATAGGGCTTTTGGTTATTAACCTGTGTATTTCCCAGAAGGAGCACTAAGGAGGGGGAGGGAAAAAGATGTATACTGCCTTTTTGTCTGTGTTTGTCCAGTGCCTAGCTAGATGAAACCCTGATCTCTCAATTTACTGCAGCTTTGAATTGTAATGGTGTAAATAGTAAATAATACTGGGTTCAGCTTGTCTCTGCCTTTCCCTTTGTAGTTGCTGGTACTGTGCTAAATTCACTTAAAATGGGAATAACAAATGGTTCTGTCTAAGTTCAAATGGATACACAGAGTGCAAGATTATTGCCACCAAATGACTCTTTATCCCAGGCTGTCCTGGTTCAGCTAGGATAGGGTTAAGTTTCCCCAGAATGTGGGGAGGGAGCTCTAGCTGGGTTATTCAATACCATGCTGACGTCAGATCCGGGCGCCAAGCGCGGGAAGAGCTGGGGGCACGTGTGGTGTTCATGGCTGGTACCCTCACTGCTGTACTCTATGTGGTGTATCTCTTACTCTGCTCATTGTCGTTACTGTCATTGTTGTTGTTATTGTTGTGTTTATTATTTGTTACACTGTTGTATTAAATTTTTCCTTATTTCAACCCCTGGGTTTATATTTTACTCCCTGCCCCATCTGGTCTGAGGGTGGGGGAGGGACAACGGCAATGTGGTCTCGGGTCCTGGCAGGGCCTAAACCACCACAGCTTTTTTTGGCACCCAACAAGGGTCTTGAGAGGGTTGAAATAAGGATCAAAAAGGGACAGACCCTGAGCAGAGTGTGTAGGAGCAATCTGTTGGGTAAAATTTTTCCTTTTTCATTTGTATGTTTTGCTAAGAAATATTTGCAATGCTAGCCCACCTGCTTGTGTGGTGGGGCTGGATTAATCCTTATATCCACTGTGTGTTCCCAGTGCTGGTGTTTGTTGGCAGTGGAAAATGTGTAAAGGGGTTTGTTTTGCTATAATGGCTACTGACTGCTTATAATGTGCTCGTATCGCTGTGTGTGGGGGTGGGCCCGTACCTATTTGCTGCCTGGGCTTTTGTTAGGGGTATCACCCCCTCTATGGGTGAGCCAGGGGAAGAGATCCTCTCGGTTTTTGAGAGTTTCAACTATCCTTGGAGCATCCAGGCCAGTGTGATTGTGGCACAATGCTTTCTGAATGTCTCCCTGATTTTGGTTTAGGCCATGGGGTACTTCTCTAACAATAGCACCACCCGGAAACCTGCCCCAAGGTCAGATACTTATGAGTGGCAGGGGGTGTGGGAAGAGATGGACAAATGCCTGGGTGAGTGGTCACCACCAATGCTGAGGAACTCACTCCTGAACAAATCCAGAGCACTGATAAGCTGATGGAGTGCTTAGAAAGGGTGTGCTACCAAGCTGGAAAAACCCAGGAGACACAACTCGCTGCAACGTGTTGGGGACTTGCCCACATGTACCATGTCCTTTTTAACACTACTCACTGCCCTCAGGGGGACAAAGGGCTGCAGGATCTGAGAGTGAACTTACTGGTACAGCAACTGAGCCAGAGAGACAGCCAATGCCAGTATCAATTGCCCCCACTAGTTCAGCAGCTGGGCCAGAGGGACAAGCAGTGCCAGTATCAGTTGTCCCAATACAGAAAACCAAATACACCAAAAAGTCAGCCTGCAAAGTAGTGGATGGAGATGAGCCAGGCCCAGCACGGGAACAGGAGGAAGGGCCAGAGGCGATCATCCGAACTCTATCCCCAACTGAGCTGCAAGATATGCGGAGAGATTTCAGCCGCTTCCCAGGCAAGTAGATTTGCACCTGGCTGCTCCAATGCTGGGACAACGGAGCTTGTGTTTTTGAAATGGAGGGGAGAGAGGCCAAGCAGCTGGGATCTTTGGCCAGGGAGACTGGCATTGACAGAGCAATAGGGAAACAGACTCAAACCCTCAGCCTTTGGAAGTGACTCCTGCTCAGTGTAAGGGAGAAATACCCCTACAAGGATGATATCCTATGTCAGCTAAGCAAATGGACTAACATGGAGAAAGGCCATTCAGAATCTCAGGAAACTGGCTGAGTTTGATGTGATTTATGGTGATATGAATGATGAACAGTCACCCATGGACCCAGATCAGGCCCCTTGCACACACCTGATGTGGCGGAAGTTCCTGAAGAGCGCACCAGAAGCACACTCGAAAGCATTGGCAATAGTGTCCTGGGGGACAGACACCCACACTCTAACAGTGGATGGAGTGGTTGGCAAGCTCCGGCAATATGAGGGAAATCTCCCTTCATCCCAACATTCCTGGGTCTCAGCTGTGGAGGAACTGTCTCAGAGGGTCCAGAAAATGGAAGAGGACATGTCCTACATTTCACCTGCACAGGCCGATGTCTCAGCCATTAGAAGTAGACGTTTCCCCACGCAAGAGAAAGGCAGCAGAAGGCACACACCACGAGGCACCCTGTGGTTTTTCCTCCACAACCATGGAGAAAACTTGAGGAGGTGGGATGGACAGCCCACTGCTGCCCTAGCTGCATGAGTAGAGCAGCTGAAAGGGAAGACCATCATGAAAGGGGAGTCCTCCAAGAAAATTGAAGCTCCAGTGTCCAGTCGTAAATCCCTCAGACAGAATAGAATGGCCAACGTTATGCCTGACCCTCTTGAGGGGACCAGTGAATCATTCTTACAAGAAGTGAGTGTTGCTGAGCAGGATTAGAGGGGCCCTGCCTCCAGCCAGGTGGAGGAAAGGGATAATTGGATTTACTGGACAGTGTGGATCTGATGGCCTGGCATGTCAGACCCACAAGAGTATAAGGCTTTGGTGGACACTGGCGCACAGTGCACCCTGATGCCATCGAGCTACAGTGGGGTTAAATCCATCTGTATCTCCGGAGTGACAGGGGGATCCCAACAGCTGACCCTACTGGAAGCTGAAGTGAGCCTGACTGGGAAGGACTGGCATAAGCACCCCATGGTGACTGGCCCAGATGCCCCATGCATCCTGGGCATAGACTATCTCAGGAGAGGGTACTTCAAAGACCCAAAAGGGTACCAGTGGGCTTTTGGTGTAGCTGCCCTGGAGGAGGTTGAACAGTTGTCCACCTTACCTGGCCTCTCAGAGGATCCCTCAGTGGTGGGGTGGCTTAAGGTTGAGGAGCAGCGAGTGCCGACTGCTACCAGGACGGTGCACCGGTGGCAGTACCGCACCAACCGAGATTCCCTGGTCCCCATCCATCAGCTGATCCATGAACTAGAAAGCCAGAAGGTGATCAGCAAAACTCACTCACGCTTCAACAGCCCTATATGGCCAGTGAGAAAGCCTAATGGCAAATGGAGGCTAACTGTGGACTACCATGGCCTGAATGAAGTTACGCCAGCAATGAGTGCTGCAGTGCCGGACATGCTAGAGCTCCAGTATGAACTGGAGTCGAAGGCAGCCAAGTGGTACGCCACGACTGACATTGCTAACGCGTTCTTCTCCGTTCTGATAGTGCCAGAGTGCAGGCCACAGTTTGCGTTCACTTGGAGAGGCATCCAGTACACCTGGAATCGATTGCCCCAGGGGTGGAACCATAGCTCCACCATTTGCCATGGACTGGTCCATACTGCACTGGAGAAAGGTGGGGCTCCAGAACACCTGCAGTACATTGGTGACATCATTGTATGGGGGGACACAGCTGAGGAAGTCTTTGAGAAAGGGAAGAAGATAATTGAAATCTTCCTGAAGGCCGGCTTTGCCATGAAGCAAAAGAAAGTTAAGGGGCCTGCAAGGGAAATTCAGTTCCTAGGAATGAAATGGCAAGATGGACGTCACCACATCCCAATGGAGGTGGTAAACAAGATAACAGCCATGGCCCCACCAACCTCTAAAAAGGAGACTCAGTGTTTCCTGGGCGCTGTGGGGTTCTGGAGGATGCACATCCCGAACTACAGCCTGATTGTGAGCCCTCTCTACCATGTAACCCGCAAGAAGAACAATTTTGAATGGGGCCCTAAGAAACAACAACTATCCTTTGAACAAATTAAGAGGGAAATTGCCCAAGAAGAAGCCCTCGGGCCAGTCTGGAGAGGGCAGGAGGTTAAGAACATGCTCTACACCACAGCTGGGGAGAATGGCCCTACCTGGAGCCTCTGGCAGAGAGCACCTGAGGAAACCTGAGGCTGACCTCTGGGCTTTTGGAGCCGGGGATACAAAGGTTCTGAAGCTAATTACACACCAACTGAGAAGGAGATACTGGCAGCGTACGAAGGAGTTCGGGCTGCCTCAGAAGTGGTCGGCACTGAAACACAGCTCCTCCAGGCACCCCGAATGCCAGTGCTGGGGTGGATGTTCAGAGGAAAGGCCTCCTCCACACATCATGCAACAGATGCCACGTGGAGTAAATGGGTTGCTTTGATAACACAGCGGGCTCGAATAGGGAACCCCAGCCACCCAGGAATATTGGAGGTGATCACGAACTGGCCGAAGAGCAAAGATTCCTGGATGTCACCAGAACAGGAGGTGACATGTGCTAAGGAGGCCCCACCATATAACGAGCTGCCGGATGAGGAGAAGTGATATGCCCTGTTCAGTGATGGGTCTTGTCGCATTTTGGGAAAACGTCGACGATGGAAGGCTGCTGTATGGAGTCCCACACGACGGGTCACTGAAGCTGCTGAGGGACAGGGTGAATCGAGCCAGTTTGCAGAGGTGAAAGCCATCCAGCTTGCTTTGGATATTGCTGAGCAGGAAAAGTGGCCGAGGCTCTACCTCTACACCGACTCGTGGGCAGTGGTGAATACCCTGTGGAAATGTTGCAGCAATGGAAACAGAGCAACTGGCAACGTAAGGGTAAAACCATCCGGGTTGCTGAAGTATGGAGGACATTGCAGCCCGAGTGGAAACCCTCATTGTGAAGGTGCGTCATGTGGATGCCCATGTACCCAAGAGTCGGGCCACTGATGAACATTGACACAACCAGCAGGCAGACCAAGCTGCTAAGATTAGAGTGGCTCAGGTGGACTTGGACTGGCAGCGCAAAGGTGAACTGTTCATAGCCCGGTGGGCCCACGAGACCTCGGGCCACCAAGGTAGGGATGCAACATACAGGTGGGCTCGAGATCGAGGGGTGGACCTTACTATTGACACCATTGCAGAGATCATCCACGGATGTGAGACGTGTGCTGCAATCAAACAAGCCAAGCGGGTGAAGCCCCAGTGGAATGGAGAGTGATGTCTGAAATACAGATATGGAGAGGCTTGGCAGATCGACTACATCACACTGTCACAGACCCACCAAGGCAAGCACAATGGTGGAAGTAACCACTGGATGGTTGGAAACTTACCCAGCGCCCCATGCCACCGCCCGGAACACCATCCTGGGTCTTGAAACCCAAATCCTGTGGCGACACAGGACCCCAGAGAGAACTGAGTCAGACAACGGGACCCACTTCCAAAACAACCTCATCAATGCCTGGGCAGAAGAACACGGCATCGAGTGGGTCTACCATATCCCCTACCACGCACCAGCCTCTGGGAAGATCGAGCACTACAATGGACTGTTGAAGACTACATTGAAAACAGTGCGAGGTGAAACCTTCAAAAACCGGGACATGCATCTAGCAAAGGCCACCTGGCTAGTCAACACAAGAGGATCTGCCAATTGAGCTGGCCTGGCTCAGTCAAAACCTCCACGTGCTGTAGATGGGGCTAAAGTCCCTGTGGTGCGCATGAGGAATATATTGGGAAAAATGGTCTGGTTTAGTCCTGTGCCAGGCAAAGGTAAATGCAAACCCATCCACGGATTGCTTTTGCCCAAGGACCTGGGTGTACCTGGTGGGTGATGCAGGACAATGGATAGGTCTGATGCGTACCACAGGGGGACCTGATTCTGGGTGAGAACATGCTGTGAATTGTGCTGTGCCTTTGTTAATTGTTTTGTTATTTTTAACTGCTAAATGGCAGCTGGACATGACGCAGATGGTATAGAATAAAGGGGTGGGTGTATGACCTGGTTCAGCTACGATAGGGTGAAGTTTCCCCAGAATGTGGGGAGGGAGCTCTAGCTGGATTATTCAATACCATGCTGACATCAGATCTGAGCACCAAGCGTGGGAAGAGCTGGGGGCATGTGTGGTGTTCGTAGTCAGTACCCTCACTGCTGTACTCTGCTGTATATCTCTTACTCTGTTCATTGTCATTACTGTCATTGTTGTTGTGGTTGTTGTTTGGTTTATTTGTTACACTGTTGTATTAAATTTTTCCTTATTTCAACCCTGGGGTTTATATTCTACTCCCTGCTCTGTCCCGTCCGAGGGTGGGGGAGGGACAATGGTCTCAGATCCTGGCAGGGCCTAAACCACCACACAGGTAGAAAAAGAACAGTCATAATTGTGCCTAAGGATGTCAGTCCATTTCTGAAAGTTACTGACTAGACTATCTCTTTTATAATAATCATGACCTTATTCTTTTCTAATCAGGAATGATTTTTAAACCCTTCAGGATCCTATATGCACTTGCAGCATATTATTCTGTCACTAGAGGGCTCTATGTGATCCTGCTCACAATCATGCCTGGTCTACAACTGAGACAAAGCAGAAGCTCAAATGGTGTAGGATCTGTTAGCGTTTTCTATTCCTACAGCTGTTTTTAATAGATATCTCGTTTTTAATAAAGCTTGATATTTCTATATTCTCCATGCTTTCATAAAAGATAGGGAACTTACTGATTTATGAATAATAGGCAGCTAGAAATACCTCCTGTTTCTCGCTTAGCAGCAATACTTATCCTTCTACATTGAAATGTGCAGGGCAAAACCACAAGCTATACATTTTAGCACAGTATACGTTTTTAACACAGTATACATTTTAAATTCCATATACCAGATGCAATATTTGTTTTCAGTGTGTTGTTCCTCTAATGAGAAATTGGTAAAATACATAATTGTCTTTGAGCAGAGTACTACTTTAAAGAAGGCTGTAATCAATATAGTCAATACACAGTTAAAAGTAAAAAATTGCAGTTTTGGTAAGGGTTAATAAGATGCTGCATTTCATGTTGGTTTTCACTTCATTATTGGCACTTGTATTTTTATTTCTTTAGCATGACTTTAAACCAAGACCTGTATCAGGATCTGGCTTTTTTAGATGTGATGTATGTTTTTTTTCTTCTCAGGTCTCTTGATAAAGGATCATTAAAATGTCCCAAGCTAGGTTATTCCTCCTTTCTTAACAACAACAACAAACACAGCTCCATGTCCAAGGGGACGGGGGTGATGACCACTGTTTCTCAAGGGTCGGTGTGGGGACCGACGCTGTTTAACATCTTTGTTGGCAACATTGACAGTGGGATCGAGTGTACCCTCAGCAAGTTTGCCAACACCACTAAGCTGTGTTGTGCGGTTGATATGCTCAGGGAAGGGATGTGCCATCCAGAGCGGCCTTGACAAGCTTGAGAGTTGGGCCACTGCAAACCTCATGAAGTTCAACAAGGACAAGCAAATGGTCCTGCACCTAGATAGGGGAAATCCCAAGAACAAATACAGGCTGGGTGATGTGTGGATTGAGAACAGACCTGCGGAGAAGGACTTGGGAGTACCAGTGGATGAAAAACTCATTATGAGCCAGCAATGTGCATTCACAGCCCAAAAAGACAACCCTATCCTGGGCTGCATCAAGAGAAGTGTGACCAGCAGGTTGAGGGAGGTGATTCTCCCCCTCTACTCCACTCTCATGAGACCACACCTGGAGTACTGTGTTCAGCTCTGGGGCCCCCAGCATGAGAAGGACATGGACCTGCCTGAGTGGGTCCAGAGGAGAGCCACAAAGATAATCAGAGGGCTGGAGCACCTCCCTTATGAGAACAGGCTGAGAGAATTGGGGTTGTTCAGCCTGGAGAAGGGAAGGCTCTGGGGAGACCTTATAGCAGCCTCCAGCACTTAAAGGGGGCTACAGGAAAGGTGGGGAGGGACTCTTTATCAGGGAGTGTAGTAATAGGACGAGGGGTAATGGTTTTAAACTGAAAGAGGGTAGATTTAGATTAGATACAGAGAAGAAATTCTTTACTGTGAGGGTGGTGAGACACTGGAACAGGTCTCCCAGAGAACCTGTGGGTGCCCCCTCCCTGGAAGCATTCAAGGCTGGGTGTGGCAACTGAGGCACGGACTCTCCATTGAAGTGCAAAAGGAAAGACCCTTTGTTATTACAATAGTACATCCTTATGCTCTCGCCAAAGCTCTTACTTCATAATTAGCAAATCAGCAATTAGACAGCTATCAATCCTTTCCCCTATCAGCATAAGACCACTCTAACACGCACTGTGCAGACCAATCACCTTCTTGTTCATGCGCTGTTCACGCGGCGGTAACTTCTCACAGTTTAGTACTTTTCCACAGTTCAGTGTTGCAGCTGTCCGTTGTTTTTCCCTGCCACCTTGGCACAACTTAACAGCTTCTTATCTATCTTCCAAGGCTTATTTTCCATCAAAGCCTAGCAGTTTCTCAGAGGCTGTGTAGGGCTGACAGGCCGATGCCTCCTACAGCTGGGTTGGATGGTGATTTGAGCAACCTGGTCTAGTAGAAGGCGTCTCTGCCCATGGCAAGGGGGTTGGAACTAGAGGATCTTTAGGGTCCCTTCAAACCATTCTACGATTCTCTGAACAATAATAATAGTGGGATTGAACCCTATATCACAACCTATAAAAGACATTCCTCAGACAATATTTCTGTTGTTCTATTTTTCTGTTGATCTTCTCTCTGAAGGATGATTCCATTTTGCAAAAAGTCATCAACTCCTTGATATACGCCAAAGTCGTCTTCTTTGCCTGGCAGCTGTGATAGACATAGCGTTTGTCCCCTCCTCTGCTTCTGGCACAGAGGAGCTCTTCCCAGCCATGGCCTTGGCTGTTTCACCTTCTGTTTATCCCCTCCTCACTTTTCTCGTATTTTTCATACCCACTTTTCCTGTCTTTCCTGCCCTCTCATGCAATGTCTTCACCTTCAGAAATCAAAGAGAGTCAGGACATCATTCAAAAAAGCATGGAGATACTGGTCTCACAAAATCCCAGACAGTTCCCCTCCAGCAGCATGTACAGCATTGAAGGCTAAGTAGATAGGCTTTAAGACTAGAGAGATGTACTGCTAAGCTGCACCTTGCCATAACAACCCCCTCAGCACAGAGTGCAATAATCATCTTTCTAATTGCGGGATATCATCTTTCATTTTAGCAAACTGCACTCGGCACCTCAGGAAATTTCTTCTGAATGAATCACACACAAAAAAAATTCATTTCTAAATTACAAGTTAAATGAATGATAATTGAGGAAATAGATAGCTCTATACTGCCTCCCTTACTGCTGCCTGTGGACCTCCTCTAACTCAGGCTTCCTTTCTTTCCTTGCCTTGGGATCTAGCTTGTTCCCCACAACCAGCTGCAGTGTTTCTTAGTCCCTTCCCTTGCTGGCCCAAACATTTTCTATTCCCTCAACTCGACAGGAACTTTCTTCTGCTGTCTCCTTTGTCTCTGACAAGCAGAGTGAGTGGTAAGGTCCTCCTTTTTGCCCAAACTCCCAAAAACTGGACATTGCGCTGGATATTCCTGCATTGTCAGTAGCAGCGAGGAGCTTCTCAGAGTTGCCTGAGAGAGGCAATGGCTGACAGAGTGCAATAAGCAGAAATGGAGGTGGTGGGACTGCCTGGGGGAAACTTTGTTCCTCTTTGAGTGAAAGACAACATCTTAAACATGTCTTTTCAGCTGGAACTATAGGCTTCCTTCAGCCTTTGCTCACTCTTTCAGTATCTTTTGGAGTCTGTGTCATTTTGAAGTTTTTGAGTTTCCAAGTACATTGCTTCTGAGCTTTTTGTTCTCTCAAAATTGATTCCAAGACCTTTCAACTAAACTTCATCTGAAGTTTCTAGGACAAGCTGGCTTGAGGATAAGATGCAGTTAAAAAAACCCACAAAGCAATGGAAAAAAATTTCAGGATGCCACATTGGTGAAGTTTACATCTATTTGCAGACCCAGCCAGAGGCTGTATCAGATATTAAACTTCCAGTCAGATGCACCCCCTTTGCCCCCTGGTGAAAATAGTGGTGTCTTGACAATAGAAAATGGTGAGCAACAAGAAGAAAAGCTAGTTTATTTTGGTTTTGTCAGAGTAGTTATAGACAGAATCAATTCTGAGAAAGGAGAGAAATCTCATTCAGAGGCTTGTGTTAATTCCAAGTGAGCACATAAATCCAGTTTGGTGTTTTCTACTTCACATGGCAGTTTTCTCCTGAGATTAGATATTGGTAAATCTTGAAGTAGAGCTTTGTATCCAGCTCAGATTTTTGCAAAAATGTAATTGAAGCCAGAATACAGACACCCACGTGGGAAAGCTAGAGTTACAAATATTAAAAAATAGAAAAGGAACTAACTGAGGAGGAAAGTGGAATATTATGGGATGCTGGAATCACACGAATGCACTAAATGATGAAACATGCCCCCTGCCCTCAGAATTAGCTGCTTCATTAGCAAGGCTTTGCTCAGTCAGGGCAGTTAATTGAAGTCTGCAGCTGGGCATATACAGAGAGAGCAGCCATGACATGGGGAGAGTCTGCTGCTCAGTGCAAGCTGGCAGAAGAGATTTTGTCCTCTTTCATTTCCGTGTCTGGATCAAACATGTTTATATACCTTCATTAAGAAGGTGGCAATCAGTTTCTGCATCGACTGCCTCATCACTGATGGCATGTGCTGTGCCATGCATTCTGCCACAGAGGGAGTATCACTGATGCAAGGATACATTCAATGTAAGTGTAAAGCTTTGTGTGTGGTGCCAGGCCCATAATGGCACACAAAATATGTTTCAGTTGTCCAGATGGACAAATATGGCCAACAGCAATGTTAATACAATTCCCCAAATTCAGTACTGTTACACTAAGGGAGAATTTAGCCCAGAATATCTACACTGTGGGAAAACAGGGCCAAATAAGCCTACATTTCTCACAATAAAAATTGATTGTATTCATACCATCAGCTTTACAGAATCCAGAAGGAATAAAGCTTCCAGAACTGGAGGAAGCAGCAGGGCAAAACAGGGTTTCCCAGGCATTAGCAAGTAGCTTGTAAAATTGTGCTCAGAATTAGCAACACTGGGATTTTACTACAGATGGGGGATATTACCTGATTTTTTCTGATAGCTCAGCATTGGGCCAGTGCTTTTTATGGACATACATGGGCACACATAGACAAATGTCAGTCTGATTGAAAATCTTGGTTCTAGTTTACTGGTGGATCAATACAATAGCTCTCCCAGCCTTTCCACTCTGCCTCTCCACGGGTCAGCAGGAGACCAGCAGCAGGTGGGAAAACTTAGTATTTCAAGTGAATGCCATGATTTTAGCCACCATGTTACCTAGGCTATTCTGTGGCTTAGTACCAATGCTCTCTCCAGCTAAAAAGAGAGGGAAACCCACCAAAAATTCTCCGAAATCATAAAAAAAACCCCTGAAAACAACTAAACTGACTTATTGCAGGATTTGTAAAAATAAATAAATAATGTCTTCAGGGCTTTCAAGCTTTGCCATACTTTGCTGGAGTGACTCAGCAGAGCTCAACTGTGAGGGAATTAAAAAAACAAATCCCAAGCCAGGAACCCTGAATTTCTCAAGAGATTGATCCAAAACTGTGAGTATTGCACTACACTTGGCAGCATGGCACAAGTTGGGTTTGCCGACTGTCCCATTGTGCTTAGAAGTTCACTCAGCAGCAGTGGGGAGCCAAGTGTCTCTCCCTTTGTTTCTTGAAGACTTTCTGAGGGTGGAGTCTGTGCAGGCAGAGAAATACCACCTGCAACCTCAGGGAGCCCAAAGGCAGCCATGGAGTCCCCAGCAGTGGCCTGGGCCCAGCTGTCATTACTGCAGGGTACAGGGAGAGAAATTAATACCAAAAAAAAGGGGATGAATTTATATGTTGCGTAAATAAATAGGAAAGTAAGGTTAGTGTGGAGGGGAGACCTTTCAAAAAAGGCAGAGGAAATAGCTGGAGACGGTCTCTGTTTCAGCCATCCCATGCACGACTTGGAGTGCCGAATCACTGAGCCAGTGATGGGCTCACACTGACAACCAGTTTTTCTCACCCTTCCATTTCCATTGATGGCCACTTTCAATCTTCAGATCAGCAATAAGATAAAGGACTGGGCAAAACAACACAGCAGCAGTTCTGGATGAACCAAGCATTTTCCATTGAATGCCTATTTGTTCCTCCCCACCCTTTTGTCTCTGTTTAAGATCCTTTCGGTGTTTGTTTTCCAGAAATACTTTAGCAAAGCAGCTTTGTCACAATGAATACTCATGAAAAATGAATGTTGAGACTGAATCTGCAAATATTCACTGAGAGTAAATTTCTCATTGTGCAATCAATTGTAAAATTCATAATTTGCCCTGTATTTTGTTATATAAATTATACAATAAGGGCACAGTAACAATATGAAGTGAATTATGTATCTAACCAACATTGTATGCATTCTAAATGTCCTCAACAAATTGCTGGTGAACAATTTACAGGATAAGAAATATTTGCTAGCAAAATGCATGAATCATTTCAAATAACAAATACATTTGAGGAAATCCTCATCTATTCCCAGACAATCTGTAAATAGAAAGAGAGAGTAAAAATGAAATTAAAAAAAAATATTATCCATTGTGCTTAATTCACTCAGTTCAACTCTGTAATTGACCATTCATCTGATTAAAAAGCTGTTAAGGACAGGCTCTTGATGCAGATATCAGACTGTGACAAAATCAGAGGCTTCATTTGAACAATCACATGGAGAGTAACATGCCAAAAGGTAATTTTGGTGTGAAGAGCTTTCTGTAGGGAGAAAATCAGAGATCTTAGCAAAGATCTGCAAGTTTTCCTCAAGTTCTGCCTCCTTCATGGGGAAAGTAAGACACAATTGCCTTTGCAAATAGTGGCCTTTGGGATCCTTCCTCAGCCTGGGTTAACCAGCTTTCATCTTCACTGAGCCAGAAAGATATTGTTTGAATCTCCAGTTCACTTGGTGACTCAATACTGGTCTAAGGGTACAGAGAGTTCTGAGTTCTGCTTCCCTTTCTACTTTGAAACATGCAAATCATTTCACCACTCAGTACGATATTTCTAATGGCCCTCTTGCCCCATAGTTTGTGGCAGAAATTGGAATGCATTTGGGCTAAGGGCTGTCTACTCCTGAGGTGAAAAAGGCCACACAGCAGGGCTGATTCTCACCTGAGCATCCTGAGACCCAGGCACAAAACCCAAGCTTCTTGTTTAGATTGCTACAGTTAATAGACAGAGGCACTCCCAGAAGACACATCCCACCTTTCTGAAATAAGTATGCTAGAATGGCTGGTTTGCTGCTGTCTTTTCTGCTGTAGAGAGAACCCTTTCAACCTCCTCAGCATAGGTGCTTCACTTTCAGGTGGCTAAAATCAATTGAGATTAATCCCTTTCCCCAGACTTATACAGTACCTTGCACAATGCAGCCCAGATCTACCTTGAGTCCTCTAGACATAAGTATCGTACAGATGCTAACTGATAAGAGAAAACTTAATTAATAATTTCCTGTGGGGACTGACTTCTATTCTAGGTGTTCAAGGCTTTTAATGTAAAGAACAGAATGACTGAATCTTCCCATCGCATCAGTAAGGTAGATAATCACCCTTAAAATTTCTTATAGCATGAAAATTCAGAGAGAAACAGAAAGTACAATAGAAACACAGGCTCTAATGCTGCCTTCATATCCCAACAGGTACACCATTAACAAGGATATAATAAGACTGGATAATAAAGTAAGGTAGACAAAGTAAGTGTCTTGTAGGTGGAAGAAAACCTCTTGAAGTAAGTTTGAATATGTATTTGGAAGTGTTCATCCACAAGAAAGGAAAGGAAACGTGGTTTTGTGCTATTATGCTCACAGGCCAGTAACTTTTGAAGTAACTCATGAAATCTGCAACAAGGTGTGCTCACTTGATTCCTATTCCTCTACCCATGTGAAAAGCACAGAAGTCATTTCCTGAGCAAAACTGTGGCTCCTCTCTGAAATGAGATCACTCCAGGTGCCATCATGCAATCCTAAACGAAGTGTAGCAGTGCTCTGCTTTCTGGGTCCTCCTGACAGAATCCGCCACAAGGCAGGGATGCCTTCCAGTGGAGATGGAGATACCTGAGTCAGCACTGGACTTTGCTGTCAACGTCCATGGCCTCTTTCCAAACCCTCATTCCCAGCTGTGGCCACCTGCCAGATTTAGAACCGTTATGCAGGTGAGCTCACTATTCATCAGACACTTTGAGATGATCTGCTTTTTTCTTCCCTTAAAGGACAGTCCCACATTTCATGTCCACAGTGCAAAATTATGTCTGACATGTAATTTAAAACCCAAGATGCCTTGATATAAAGCCTTACTCCACTAAATGGGATCGAACAGCAGGGCATTTCATTTGGCAGAACGGATATTTCTAGTTCTAACATTACATTAACTTTTCCTCTCTGTGCCTTGCATGAATTTTTCATTCTTAAGTGGTAGTGCCTGGCTGCTAAGCAGAGTCATAAGTCTGACAGGGGGTTCCCCAAGATTTCAATGATTCCTTCAGGGTCAGAGAGGATTCCTGGATAGATGACATCAACTCCCTGGTATTGTCCTTCTTTCACTTGTGCCCTGTAAGAAACTTTGCAAGCCCACAGCCCGGCTGTAAGAGCTGAATGTTTTACCTACCAAACTCAGCCTGCTCCAGAGTCAATGGCATTCCTCTCTGAGGGATCAGAGTGACCTCATCACTCAGAGGTGATGTAGGATTAAGTTGCTGATAATCAGAGGAGTTTAGCAGGCTGCTGCCCTCCAACTAATACATCTTTGCAAGAGGCCTGCAATATCACCTCAGGTCTGGGGCCCTGGTAACACACTTGTGGTTTGTGAATCAGAGTTGATTTGCATCTTCCTAGTTCAGCATACGGGCCAATGTCAATGTCTGCCTACACACTAGTCTAGATAAAACCTCACTCCCTTGTTTTCTCTTGTGCCCCTGAGAATTTTGTAGTCATAAGGAGAGTGTCTAGTAGAACCTTCTTGTGGAGTGAATGTTAGCATCACAGTGCTAGCAAATGTGAGGTTTTTTACTTGCCAGAAGGTGATTAGCTATAATATGAATAATACAATACCTATCCTAGACAGCCTAGATAAAAACTTTGAGTAATCACTCCATCATGATGAAGTGCTCTAGCTAAATGCCTGAGTGCTACATAATAACAGTTTTTAAAGTAACCGAATGTACCTTTAATGTTAATTAAACTAACTGTATGTTTGAGAATTCTGTAATACATTTTAGAGTTCAGATAAAGATTTATCTTTGGTCAGAGACAAAGCATGGAAAACTTAGCATGGCAAGTGAATTTCAGGAACAAATCACAACTGAAACCAGGAGAGTTTTATGGAAACTGCATCAGAAAATTTACAAGCCCCACTGACTGGGAGCACCAGAGCACCTCTGCTAGAGGGACAGACCCCCAGAGTCTGTGTAGATACACACACACCCCTGCTACACTGCCAACGATGTGTTACTTGACACTGACAGGATGGAGAAGGAGGACCTTCATGTTAATAAAAATCCAGCTCAAACAGCACTGTATTGACATGCATCAGATAAGAGCTAGCCAGCACTGCCTCAGATCACATAACATGATTGATTGTAATAATTTAATCATGTACCAGTTGGGTTTTTTCTGTCTATCAAGCCTTGTTGCTGTATTTCAATGTCCAGAATGATACAGTGTTTTCCATAGGACTTTGTTATTCTTGACAAAGAGTAATGTCAAGAAAAATGCCTTCTAACTGCTTCTGCCAAAACAGAGAAAGAGAACAAAAGAATCAACACTTGCACATGTTCTCTGTGGCTTTATGGATGAAATTCATGCTCCAAGTGGGTCATGCAATATGAAAACACTTTTTTCTCTGTAAGAAACCCACATGACCTCTCTGCCCAGCAACTAACCAACTGATCTGAAATGAACACCACTTGAAATCTTCACAATAGGTTTCTTCAAATGATGTATCCTGCCTGCACAGAGCTCACCCATCAGGTCCTGTCTCCTTTTGCATCCCTCTTGAAGAGCTTCATCTGCAACAACATTTACAATATATCAAGTTTACTTGAGCATAACTCAAATTTCTCTTATGTGCCCTTGCATTTTTTTCCTTTGCCTCCTTGGACTGTCTGCTTCTCATGGATGCTGTTTTCTCTGCAATTCAAAACTCTAAGCCAGTGCTGTAGAGACCATTAGACTCACTTTTGAGTAACTACTTTAGGTATCTGAGCAGTAAAGCATGTGTTTCAGCCACCAGACATTCTTCTGGGTATTCCTAGGTCACCTATGCTGAAGCCTGTGTTAGTGCAGTTGGATTGCTAACTGTACCCGACCAGCGAGTTTGTTTAGGGCTTCTATATTGTCTGTTCATGTTCTGAATGTATCTGGCATACCACAAATCCTACAGAAAACACATATTTAATTCAAATTTAGTAAACTGTATGTCTAATATCTTTGAATTGTTAACTGTATTTTTAAATGAAAAAAGTTGCATTAATAGCATTAATAATCCTTACTCATTCAAAATCTCTGAAGGGAATTGGTCTCTCTATGGCAAAACCAGCAGCTGACTTGACATCTAGCATTCTTCCAATTTGGTTTTTACTACCATTTCTTTATCCTTTTAGCTATGCAGCAGTTCATTTTTTTCCCTTCAGGTTTTCCATGCAGGGAAGTGCCCTTGAAAATTCATGTCCCTACTGGTTTTGAAGAAAATGTGTTGTAATTAGGCAAAGTTGCATTAGTTACAAAGTTATCATTTGCAAAACACCAAACACATAAAAGTAGGGGAAATGCATCATCAAGGACATAAATCTTCTCTTCTACCCACCTAATGAATAAACACATTATTCTTATCAGGTACAAAGTACAGCACACTTCATCATAGCTCCACAAATATAACGTCCTACCCATCCTTTCAACAGCAGCATTACAATGAAGTGCAAAGCTTTTCCTTAAAAACAAATAAAAAGTCTGGACTCAGATTCCTACAATGGCATAAATCAATATAGTTCTTTTGGCTTCAGAGATTCTGAGTTTTTTTACATCAGTTAAAGATGTGACATTATATGTAAACTGTTTTATTTCACTCCATAATTCTCCTTTCCCTTTAGAGCTAATATTCTCCTTTGACTTATTTCTACATGTTGTGGACTGGTGTCTTATTAAAGATGTGCTCTAGCTCAAATATTAATTAATTCAAAGCAGTATTAGGCAGTTGATCAATCTCCATCATCTTACCTGTTCCTTTTCACCTTGCAATGAGTGAAGCTATTTGAAGAGGTCAAGAGCAACAGAATTTTGGTCTTCCCCAAACCCAGCAAGTCTTTCTTTGCAGTGATACCAACAGATTTGGCTGAAGCCCTTGTTTTGGCAGAGTGATCCAGTTTGGCAGGGTGATCCAGCCTTACCAACTGGGGGGTTTGCACTGCAGTTGTGGGACAATCCTGATGGAAGAGCAAGCACAGTGGTAGCAACAGCAACAACTTGCAGAAGCTCGGAGCAAGGAGACTGGCATCTTGAAAGTAGAAGGAGGGATCAGCTTAACACTTGCTTTATTAGGCAATTTGCCAAGAGAGAAGGAAGTATCCATATTTCCAAACCGTGTTTGCTTCCTGAAAAACTACTCCCAGCCACTCTAGGGAAAAAATGATCAGACAGACTAGCTGTGGTTAGGAGGCTGGAGGCTGGATCAGAATCTCACAGGATGTTTCCCTGTGGGGATTTTTGTGGGATGTTCTTCAAAGGTGTCTTCCCTTCTTCCTGCAATCCCTAGGTCTTAGTGACACTCAGTCTATCAGTTTTGCTTGTTCCACCTTTGTACCAGGGGCCATGTATGCACTAGTAATCCATGACTGATCTACTTTCTGGCCCTACTGCCAGTAGTAACCTGGCTGTAGTTTGATCTCGAAGCCACGCTGTGCTTGAGAAACTAAACCAACAGGTTTCAGAAACTTACTGATAGAGTAGATTATGGAAGATTTTGTCCTGTGCTCCCAAACTGCTGACAGACCATAAGTTTGAGGAGAAACTCCTGAATCTGCCCCCTACCTTGATATCTGTAGCTTGACCATAGGCCATGTGGGAAGGCAAGCTTGTAAACAGATGATGTGAATGGTAGGTGAACTTGGGAACAGCTTTGGGCTCCTGCTGGACTGAGTGTTGGCATGTCAAGGGGCACAGAGAAGAATTAACTGCAAGGCTGATACAAACACCTGGTCACGGTGGTGGTGAACAAAGGATGGCTTTACATTTTGCCTCTTCTTATGGAGCAAACCATATGGAATTTAAGGACCTTATGCAGTTGCAGCATCCCTGTGGTTAGTGTATGTTTCTCTCTTTTTCCCATGTCCTTAGGAAAGCAGAAAATGACCCATTCTATGCTTCTCTAATCAGCAAGAGTTATCTGGCTTGTCTTCCACAGCTACAGCACAGAGCCATTTGGACTGAATCAACAATTTGTTCTCATTTATTGCTGCCTGCATTCTTTGCATCCTTCCTTTCTCCTGGCTCTGTGAAAGTATTTCCTCTTGTGCAGCAGTCAGTCCTGAACCCAGAAGGATATATCTCCGATAACTCTGTGGTTTCCACAATAGGGGGCAGGTATGGTTGATACTTGAAAAAGACTGGCCGCAGTGTGCTCTGACTAGCTGACTGGCTTCAGAGTGGTGTGTGGAAACAAACCCTAGAACTCGGGGAGAGTAATCAATTACTTCTCTGTATCAAGAGGCCTCTGCTGACTGAGGACATGACCCTGGCCAGGTGACCAAGTGGTTACCTGACCACAAAAGAAGCAACATATCCAAAATGCAGCTGATCTCTGTAATATCTTCCCCAGAGATTTAATGTACGTATACCACAGCTTCCTTGTGGGTACTTCCCTGTACAAATTGCTTAGTGGAGAACTCTTTGGACACAAATAGCAAAATATATTCTCAGTCTCAGGCAGCTCACAGCTAAGGAATGCATCTAACAAATCAGAGCCAGGGAAAGAGCATGCAGACATTTTAAAAAAATCAGGGATTATAATTTTGAATCTCAGTAACAGACAATTATTATATTTCTTAAATCCAACATCATAAAGTTTATGATGAGTAGTCTGAGCCAGAACTCATAATTGAGATAAAACCTTAATATACTATATTAATCTATGAATAATCTATGAATATTAGAGGAAAGATACTGAGAGGAATAGTGTAAAATATGAACATTTTGCCACCTTTGCTAGGATGTGAATCTGTGAACCAGTCAAAGGAGTTGTGTTAGAAAGGCTATAGGGTGACACAGGGCAGCAGAACTCTCTTAACAGATGTCCTTACAGAATCAAAAAGAGAGAGACTCAGATTTTAGCTACTAATTACCTTCTCCTGAAGAATATATTAGGCAGAGGGCTTTGGTAAAGATATTCCCACCAAAATCTCACCCCTACAGCAAATAAACCAAAAAATTAATCTATGCTCTGGACTCATAGACACTGGCCAGGTTTCAACTGATGACTTCTAACCAATTCTGCATCCAGTCTGGAAATTAACCTAGCCCACCTTATTGGTTTTGTGAAAGCAGCCTTTCTTACCTCTCTTCCTCTGTTTTCCCTGCCTCCTGAAAGAAGATTGCACAATTTGCAAACCAGGCTGACTGTGCTGTTTTTAAGTGAGCATCATTTTGAGTTTCAGATTTCAAGTGAATAAAAAAAACCCACAAAAATGGTGGACCTGTACTTAAAAAAAAAGATTCTGACAACACAATTAAATCATGGATCTTCAGAGAGGCCTGGGTGCTCATCAAAATGGTGTATTTTTAGTTGTTATGTTCATTATAAAAGTAAATTAAAATAATACAATAGGATGACTGCAAGGTAGTGTTTGCTGCAAGTTGTGGATTACAATGAGATTTTGAGCAAATAAACTCCACTCCAAAACAGGTGTTAAAGAACAATAACCACAAAATCCTGTAAAAGAGAGACAACAACTGAGACTTTAGGTTCCATCTGCACATGGTAAAGGCAGACTTGCAACGTGTCACTTAATTGGAATTTTGATTATTAATACAATGTGGCACTAACAGCAGTATTAGAGGAGACCCATGCAGGGTTGAGCTGATTAATGGAGTTGACCAGCCCATTGAGAGCTTTAAGTTGCCTGACAATTCAGTCCATTAATTAGCAAGATGCCATATTCCCTCCCACTGGGCTCTGCTGCATTGAACTCAGAAAAACTTGCAGATCCTTCTGCAAGTTTTTCAGAATTTCTTCTAGGAATTTTTCCTTCTTCATAAGAACATTCATACCAAGTGAGATCAAAGGCTGTATTGCCACTGAAAGTAGTCAACAGCAGGTCCCAAGGGGGGGATTGTAATAACAGCTTAAGTACATAAAGGCATTTCCTCAGAATATGCTCCTGGTTTTCAGGATCTTGTTACTTTCTCAGCCTGTGTAAACATTAATCATCCATTAACTCTCACAAAGAATTCCACTGCCTACTTACCCTTTCTGTGAAGAAGCAGCTGACAGACACGTCACTTGCAATTTTAATTTTTTACCCCAAAGAAAGAGAGGCTAGGCTGCTATGATTAGTTTGGTAATTTGTAATATTAACTTTCTAATGGGAGTTTTCCCACCAAGTGAATGTCCCGACAATGAGGAAGCTGTAAAATTGGCATAAAGCTCCATTTTCATTGATTCAGTAGCTACAACAAAGATACAGACCTTTATTTGTGCAAGCTGGTTCAGTCATCCAACAGAATAAATCTATCACAGCAGAGAAACTCTGCATTAGCATCTTCTACAAAGTGATCCCAAAACATACAGGAAAATTACCATGTCCTGTTAGATTGCATAGGAAAGTTATATAATGATTTATAAATTAAAATTGAAAATGCCAAGTGTATTTTCATTGTCCTGGCAAAGAAAACTGTCAAAAATAAACAAACACCACAGGCTGGAACAGAGATTAAATCTTCTGGAAGGGTCTGGAAGCTGATTAGTTTCAAATCCAGCATAATACAAAGACTATGTAATAATACAGAATGAAAGAAAATTAATTGGGCCCATATATTTTTTGTACCTGCACAGAATTGCAGTCTTGTTCTACACATGTACAACAATAAGTAATCTTTTCTATTTTGCAAGTCTGATGCATGCTTACACAAGCTG
The DNA here is from genome assembly GCF_965140245.1 of Athene noctua. Taxonomy (NCBI): domain Eukaryota; kingdom Metazoa; phylum Chordata; class Aves; order Strigiformes; family Strigidae; genus Athene; species Athene noctua. Next base: position 28,168,009 of record NC_134039.1, read on the forward strand.
CAAATCAAACCAAAATTCTTCATAAACATGCTCTGAATGGACACTGATTTCAGCTGTATACAGCACTGGAATTTAGAAAAAAACAGACTTTTCTTTCTAGCAAGTTCCTAAATTCCATAAAGCAATCAGCAGGACTGGTGGAGGGAAGCCAGTGGGAGTCAGGTGGAGGGGTAGAAAGGACAAGTCTGTGAAAAGGCAGCTGAGGGAAAGCCACCCAGTCCAAGTGCATGCTGCATAATGACTTCAAAAGTGACTAACTGACAACAGAGATTCAGTGAACCTCCACAGGAACATTTCTGTTCAGAGCTGGAGCAGAATACTTTCCCACAGAACTGATTCCTCCTATCTGGCTGGCTCTTTTGTCCCAAGAAATGTGCACAGGGATACAAAGCCCATGGCCCATGTTCAAAGGTATTTAGAGCCATGATTGCATGTCAGGTGAATCTGGGTTTTCTGCGGCAAACCTAGACTGCTGCTCCTAACCTTGACAGTGATTAGTGAGATAGTCCCAAGCTATTCAGAGCTGTGAAACCCCTGGATGTGCTGGATGGACAGCAGCAGGTCTGGGACTAGCCTCTGCTCTACTCCTGCTTCAAGCTAAGACTATCAAGCAGGCATCTAAATCCATCTTTGATCATTACCTTAGGCAGTCTGAATTAGGCTCATATGCTCTTGACGACTTCATGGGATTTAGACTCCTGACTCACCTAGTGCCCCATATTCTAAGCTGTTTTAGGTGCCTGCAGGTGAAGGTAGGCACTTACTAGGTTTCTGTACAGCACCTAAAGAGACCGGTGATTTCAATGGAATATAAGCACCTCATCTGCACTTTTGAGAGCACCATTAAGCAGCAGGGTGTATTTTTAGGTGCATAAATACTGTAGGAATTTGGGTTTGGAATGCAGCAAAGCACATGGTTGATGGGAGATCATGTCAGCTGTAAGAAATTCACTGCATTTTCCTCTGTTTAGGAAACCTGATACTCATCAAAGTTTGCTCATAATCCTCACACAATTAGAAAAGCAATGCAGGCACCTGGCCCCCACCACTTCCACTGCCCATCCTACCGTATATGCCTCTTTCTTTCATCTTCTAGCAAATGAGATCCACATAATGGAAGGAATTTCAGCATCTTTTAATTCTTCACAAGCCTTTAAACATCGGCCACTCAATTGTAAAATTCCCTTTGCTTCAATAATATCAAACTTTTTAATGGTAGGTTTCTTCACTAATGCTTTCAAAGCACTTCATAAGTTTAATAGCTCATTACTATTTATATATGGGAAAACTGAGGCATAGAGGCAACAGCAATGTGCACAAATCAATTTATCAGGCCAAAACTGAGAAAAATGTTCTGGATTTCCAGTCCAGTGCCCTGGGCTAAATTTTATTTACATTAATTTCACAAAATTAATCAGATAGTCTGATAGATGCAGTCTGTGCCACAAACATACAGCTTTTAAAAAGATACTTTTTAAGTAAGAATTTGTTGCTCAGGTTTCCACCTCACTAAGGGACACTGGTAGCATACTAAAGACAAAGCCATATGAAAAAAAAAAAACAAACCAAAACACAAACAAAAAAAACCCCAACAAAAACCCAACAACAACAAAAAACCCAAACAAGCAAAAAAACCCCACACAAAACAACAAATCAAACACAGTGAAAGATAGCTATTTCAAGAGAAAGAGAAGACTAGGAGCAGCTCCAGCAGTTGAAGAGTTAAGTCCCTGCTGAGGTCTCCTGCAACCATAGGTGTTTGAGTCCTAAAAACAGGTGGAGTTTGAAGGCCTGATCAGTCATACCCAGACACACCATGTAAGCAGCTGCTGTCCTCATCTTTTACAGGCAGAAAATACCATGCTTCATGAGGGACTGTAGGATAAGCTATATTTAGTAGAAAAGAAGCTACTAGAGAATTTATTTGTTAGGGTGTTGGGGGTTTTGCTTGTTGTTCTTGGCGGTAGGGTTTTTTGAAGTTTGAGACAACTTTTGAAAATTAACTGGTAGCTGAAAACCAGACTGGTGTATGCAGCTGTAAGGATGAATTTTGTTTATGGCTGGAGAGGATCTGAGCAATGATAACTCTCTGGTAGAGCAGAGGAAACCCTTGCAGATTTTAACTGAAAGTGAATTCTAGAATATCTCTCACTTCTCTGCTACTCTAGTCCTTTGAAGAGACAATATGAACATCAAGCTGAAGGTCCTCTCTTTCTGCATGAGTAGAGAAATGAATGCAAAACCAAATGTGATTTCCAGCATTTTTACTACACTACAAAGCAAGCTAGGTGATTTATGGGGAAGTGAAAGATGAGATGCCTGTGGTCTAGACAACTAGAATCCTGAAATAGCTGAGTTGAAAGACTTAGCAGTAGTTTTCCTCTGATAAGCTAGTGATGCAAACAAATGGCTTGGGTTCAGGTCTCTGGGTGGGATTCAGCTCCTGAGCTCCACACAGCCCATGGATAATCAAAAACTGAAGAAGGTATTGTAAATAAATATACCATACTCAGAGTAATTTGTGGTGCAGTGGGATAGGGAACAAGTAAAAATGTGAAGAGTAGGAAGCACAGCTCTACAGTTGTTCTCTTCTTCGGGTTGTTTTTAAGCCTGGTTTGTTTTGGGGATTAGATTTGAAGGCCTTCAGGTGTGTCCTTACCCAATAATTCTGGTAACAGCTGTTACCAACTTTGGTAGGTTCAGAGGTCATAAAGAGCTTGTTATACCGGCTTTAGAAAATAAACTTGCTTGAGCAGACCCTGAAAGCTCCATGACTACAGGAAGGCTGGGAGGTCATGCATAACCTGGCCTCAGAAGTGTTGTGGGACAGATCTTAATGTCCCAAGTACAAAACTTCAATGGCAGTTCATGGTTTTGTTGTTATGAGTTATAAACATGAAGGAAAAAAAATAGCTGGTGATAAATCTTGTACTTGTGGCATGACAGTTTTTCCCTTATCCTTACTAAGGAGAACATCTTGCTAAGAGGGGCCTATGTGAAGAGAATAGGAAGAGGGGTCTTGTACTTCCACATCTCTCTAACAAAAGCAGAACATTTCTGTCCTTTTGAGACCTCCTGAGAATTTTCCAAAGCCACAATAACAAACAAACCCCGAACTCCTTATACAAGTCAGCAGAAAACAAAAAAGTAGTAAAATACATTGTTGCTCCTAACTTACTTGTGACTTATGGAAGCCTTCTCCTTATTTCTAGACCTCAGCCCTTCCTTGTGATGCTTGTGACCACTGATTTCTTTGACAATTTTTTTTTTTTTTTTTTAAATATGGATTACAATGGATGCTACAATGAAAAGTAGCTGTGGCTTGTTGCAAGATCTGGATGTCACTGCTAAATGGTCAGAAACTGTGGTAATGGCACTTTAGAAAACACTTGGAAAAGGTCACTGATCACTGTGCTTATTTGGATGGTATTAGCCAAACTGTGCTTATGGCTATTTCCAAGTATGACTCAATCTGAGAGCTAGCTTAAAGGCTTTATTCAGTGTGGTATTTTCTGTGATTGAAAAACAGCTTTTCTCCTTTTCCATATGAAAGCATACTTTTCAACCCAGTGCTTCCCTATTTTGGGCACTGCAGGGGCCTGCTCCACTGAACGAGTGCCATTGACAAAGCAGGGAGGAGGGAGATACTGTGTGTCTGGCAGCTTTATTTGAAACCTCTTGTGACCTTCTTCAGGGCATATTGAGGGATAAAAGTGCTTATTTTTTCACTCCCTGCTCCCAAAACTGTTCTTTCAAGGGGTGTTCATGGCTTTTTCATCTCCCTTCATCCCTGAGTCACCTTGGGCCTACAGTTTAGTCTTCTATGCAGCTGCAATGACTCCAAAAGAAAAGAGATATGCAAGGTGTGCTGGCTGCACAGCCAAAAGCTCTATAACCTTGGTCTGTGAACATGTGTGACTTTCTTGAACATCTTCACCAGCAGCAATGGAGAAAGCTGTTCTGTTTGGCATGCAGTGCAGTGGGAACTGTAAGAAACTGAACCTGTCAATTCACAGTCCTTGCTATTAGACCTATCTTGAAAATGTTGACTTGCCCACATAACAATTGCTTTCCTTGTAGTTTCAGAGCTAGAGCACTTTGGGGGTGGTGGGAAATAAAGGGATGTTTCATACCTGTAGGTCCAAACTCATTCCCACTAACTAAGTCTTCTGTGGACAACATAGATTATACTCATACTTCTGGGCTGACTTGCTTCTTTTTGGTTATGACTGCTACAAGAGTCAGACAGAATCACAGAATCATCTAGGTTGGAAAGGACCCTGGAGATCATCTAGTCCAACTGTTCGCCTAGCACAGTTCCCACCTACAGCATATCCTTAAGCTCTAAATCGACCCGACTCTTGAACACCTCCAGGGATGGGGACTCCACCACCTCCCTGGGCAGCCCATTCCAACGCCTAACAACTCATTCTGTAAAGAAATGCTTCCTAATATCTAGTCTGAACTTTCCCTGGCGCAACTTGAGGCCATTCTCTCTTGTCCTGTCACTTGTTACTTGGTTAAAGAGACTCATCCCCAGCTCTCTGCAACCTCCTTTCAGGGAGCTGTAGAGGGCGATGAGGTCTCCCCTCAGCCTCTTCCAGACTAAACACCCCCATTTCCCTCAGCCGCTCCTCATAGGACATGTGTTCCAGACTCTTGACCAGCTTTGTTGCCCTTCTCTGGACATGTTCGAGTAACTCTATGTCCTTTTTGTAGTGAGGGGCCCAAAACTGAACACAGTAATCAAGGTGCGGCCTCACCAGTCCCAAGTACAAGGATAAGATCCCTTCCCTGTCCCTGCTGGCCACGCTATTGCTGACACAAGCCAGGATGCCATTGGCCTTCTTGGCCACCTGGGCACACTGCTGGCTCCTGTTCAGCCGGCTGTCAATCAATACCCCCAGGTCCCTCTCTGACTGGCAGCTCTCCAGCCACTCCTCCCCAAGCCTGTAGTGCTGCTGGGGGTTGTTGTGGCCCAAGTGCAGCCCCCAGCATTTGGCCTTATTGAAACTCCTCCAGTTGGCCTCAGCCCATGGCTCCAGCCTGTGCAGGTCTCTCTGCAGAGCCTCCCTACCCTCGAGCAGATCAACACTCCCACCCAACTTGGTGTCATCTGCAAGCTTACTGAGGGTGCACTCAATCCCCTCGTCTAGATCACCAACAAAGATGTTAAACAGGAGTGGCCCCAAAACCGAGCCCTGGGGGACACCACTCGTGACTGGTCGCCAGCTGGATTTAACTCTGTTTACCACAAATCTCTGGGCCCGGTCGTCCAGCCAGTTTTTTGCCCAGAGAAGTATGCGATTGTCCAAACCTCGAGCAGTCATTTTTGCCAGGAGAATGCTGTGGGAAACAGTGTCAAAAGCCTTGCTAAAGTCAAGGTAAATTACATCCACAGCCTTTCCCTCATCCAATAAGCAGGTCGCCCTGTCATAGAAGGAGATCAGGTTTGTCAAGCAGGACCTGCCTTTCATAAACCCATGCTGACTGGGCCTGAGCATCTGGTTGTCCCTCATGTGTTGCAAGATGGTGTTTAGGATGAGCTGCTCCATCAGCTTCCCAGGCACCGAAGTCAAGCTGACAGGCCTGTAATTTCCCAGACTGTCCTTCTGACCCTTCTTATAGATGGGCGTCACATTGGCCAATTTCCAATCTGTCAGGACCTCCCTGGTTAGCCAGGACTGCTGGTAAATGATAGAAAGTGGCCTGGTGAGCACCCCAGCCAGCTCCTTCAGCACCCTCGGGTGTATCCCATCTGGTCCCATAGACCTGTGTATGTCTATGTGATACAGTAGGTCACTGGCTGTCTCCTGGATTGCAGGGGGGTCATTCTCCCAGTCTCTGTATTCTGGCTGTGGAGGCTGGATTTCATCAATACAACTAACCTTGTTCTTAAAGACTGAGGCAAAGAAGGCATTAAGCACCTCAGCCTTCTCCTCATCACTTGTTACCATATTTCCTCCTGCATCTAGCAGGGGATGGAGACTCTCCCTGGACTTTCTTTTGCTACTGACATACTTATAGAAACTTTTCTTGTTATCCTTGATTTCAGAGGCCAAATTAATTTCCAGTTGGGCTTTAGCCCTTCTGATTTCCACCCTGCATAGCCTCACAGCCTCTCTGTAATCATTGTGTGTGGTCAGCCCCTTCTTCCAAAGGCTGTAAACTCTCCTTTTCTCCCCGAGTTGCAGCCAAAGCTCCCTGTTCAGCCAGGGTGGTCTTCTCTGGCATCAGCTTCTCTTAGAGCACCTGGGGACCGCCTGCTCCTGAGCCATTAACATTTCCTTCTTAAAGAGCGCCCAGCCTTCCTGGGCCCCTATACCCTCCAGGAGAGTCTCCCAGGGGATCCTTTCAAGCAGGTGCCTAAACAAGACAAAGTCAGCCCTTCTGAAGTCCAGGATGTCAGTCCTGCTTAGCTCTCTCCTGACCTCTCTAAGAATAGAGAACTCTATTATTTCATAATGGCTGTGCCCTAGTCGGCCTCCAACTTCCATGTCATCCACCAGCCCTTCTCTGTTCACAAAGAGGAGATCCAGCAGGGCACCTTCTCTGGTCGGTTCACTCACCAGCTGTGTCAGGAAGTTGTCTCCCACACATTCTTGGAATCTCCAGGACTGGTCTCGTTCTGCCGTGTTATATTTCCAGCAGATGTCTGGGAAGTTAAATTCGCCCTCAAGAACAAGGGCAAGCAATCGTGAGATTTCACCTAATTGCCTATAGAATACTTCATCCACCTCTCTGTCCTGGTTGGGTGGCCTGTAGTAGACTCCTACTACAACATCTGCCCTGTTGGCCTTCCCCCTGATTCTAATACAAAGACACTCCACCCTGTCTTCACTACACCTGTGCTCGAAGCAATCATAGCAGTCCTTAACATATAGAGCCACCCCACCACCTCTCCTTCCCTGTCTGTCCCTCCTAAAGAGCTTGTAACCATCAACTGGCACACTCTAGTCATGGGAGATATCCCACCATGTTTCTGTAATAGCAACAACATCGTAATTTTCCTGTTTCATCACGGCTACAAGCTCGTCCTGTTTGTTACCCATGCTGTGTGCGTTGGTGTACATGAACTTCAGATGGGCTGATGTTTTGCCCCCTTCCCCCTTCAAATCTAGTTTAAAGCTCTGTCAATGAACCCAGCTAACTCCTGCCCCAAACAGGTGTGTCCCGTCTAATGTCAAAAGGTCAGGTGCCCTGTATACCAACCCATGATTAAAGAATCCTAAGCCCTGATGGCAACACCAGTCTTGGAGCCACCCATTCATCTGCTGAATTCTTCTGTAATCTTCCTCATCCATCCCCCCAACCAAAGGCAACTCCCCAAAGCAGACAGTGGTTCATTTCTACTTTGTTAGCTCCTTGGGGTGAAGTTCAGTAGAAAACCATCTGCTCACACATCACTCATTTTAAAACTGGAAGGTTCCTGACATCTGTTTTTCACTGTAACCAGGGAGTGCAGTTACAATAATAATAGTTAAATTACTTCTGAAAGGGGTTCGAAAGCTGTGCTGTAGTTTTGCTGATGAGGTGAGAAGATTTGGATTGTATGGCCTCCTGTGTGGGTGCTGGAAGTGTGGGGAAAAGCAAAACAGTGAAAAATCTGCAAAACCCACATTTCCTTAACACATGGTGCCCAGAACAAACACAGGATGGGATGGAGATCCAGTGATTTGTGTTTCCATGGCACCAAAGAGGAATGCAAAGCAAGGTGGAGGCTGCGTGTTACTGTTCTTCCACTTTTCTCAAGGAACATTTGACACGACTAAGCAGATTTATCTCCTGCTCTTCCCCTTCTCTCAAGAACTGTTTTGCAGTACTCTGTGGACCTTATCTCTCATTCTTCCTCTTTTCCCATAAAACCAGTGCACAGCTGGCACCAAGGAATGTGCTGTGTGGGTACTCAAGAAACAATGACTTGACGACAGTTCCACCCACTGACACATACATACTTAGATAAATACTACCCCAAGTTTGTATCTAACTCAGAGGGACAACAATACCAAATCCGAGGGACAGATCAATGGGTTTGTGCTCCTCCTCCACCCCCCCCACGCACCCCCCGACCCCCCACAGAAGGGATGCCTTTTGGTAAGATTTGGGCCCTTGGCTACACTGAGTGATTACTCAGGAATTAAGTGTATGTGACTGCAATCGGGTTTTGTGTGTAGTGCTATAGAACCAGCCTGCAGTTTGTGCATTTATCGTAGGCAATCTCAAAGAATCTGTAGATATTGCATAAGAATAAACTGTACTATTCATGAACCTGACTGCTTCTCCTGAATGCAACCGGACCTACAGCATATGAGCTGTTCGTGTATCTGGTGCCAGGCCTATAGTTACGGCCATAATTGGCACACCTATGAAGAGATAAGTCCAGCTGCCCCTGGCCCCTCTAACCTCTGAGGACCAGCTAGAACACAAGGGGATTCATCTCTTACCAAACTAATTCATTGGCTTAAATGCAACAGGGGGGGAAGTCCTTCTGACAACACACCAGAGAGAAAAGGCTGTAAGAAATTCTCTGAGAAATGCTGAACCACATCATGTATTTGAACCTGTCACCAAGGATGTGTACAGCAGTTTCTCAGCTTTCCACTGTGTCAGTGGGGATTTACCTCTCCCAGGGTAGGCAGTACATTAGAGACAGAATGACTGAATCTGCATGTGTGTTCATCTTCCTAAAAAGCCTTATAGTTTTTAACTTGAGACAACATGTCTCTTTCAGACCATGTACTAGAGAAAAAGTACAGCATATGCACCTTGCCTTCCAAGATGACCATTCCCTTCACAGATCATTCTCCTTTTAGATTGTACTGTCACAAAGGACATAATACATTCTCAGTTCATCACATTTTCTGCAGCGGTAATACAAAACTCAGGGATACATTATTGTCTACCTTATGTTGATTGCTGTCCGCTCTTGAGACACTAATCCTATGGATGAGTATCTCAGTTATCTTTTCTTTAATCGAGCAATCTTATTTTTAGTGTGGGCACCTTACATACTATAGTAATGATAGGTTTTTTTGTTTTGTTTTGGTTTTATTATACTGAAGTTGTAGAGGCTTAGAGATTATAAGCTTTACTGCTTGTCCTGGTTCAGGTAGGATAGGGTTGTTTCCCCAGCTGTGGGGAGGGGGCTCTAGCTGGGTTATTCATACCATGCTGACGTCAGGTCCATGCGCCAAGAGCAGGAACAGTTTCCTGTGCGGCTTTTGTCCGGGGAAGCACGCGCGGCAGGTTGGCTGTGTCCCTTGCGGTATGTCTCTGTATATCTTTTGTCTTGTTTACTGTTATTATTGTTTATTGTTGTTGTTATTGCTATTGTTGTTGTTCAGTTTATTATTTGTTACACCGTTGTATTAAACCTTTCCTTATTTCAACCCCGGGGTTTGTGCCTCACTTCAAGCCCTGCCCAGTCTGAAGGTGGTGGAGGGACAACAGCAATGTGGTCTCTGGTCCCGCAGGGCCTAAACCACCACACTGCTGAAAAAGAATCAAGGATAATTGCAGTGAGGAAGAAGAAAGCAGGAAAGTTCAGGGAAGGGTTTATGAAAGAGAGTAAAAAAAATCAGGGAGGAAGAATCCTTAGGGCGTGTGGGATTGAGTGGCTATTTTTCTGTAGGGGATATTGCTCTCTAGACCCTGGAAATTTTGTAATCTATATTAAGTATAGAACAACATAAGGGAGAGAAGGGTTGTGGGGAAAAACACAGGAGATATAGCAGATGGTAGTCCAAAAATTCTGGGAAAGGAAGGAGAAATAAAATGAGAAAAACAATATTAGAAGTAATAAAGGAACCGTACTTTTTCATCACTTTCTCTAAAATGCATTAAAATATGCCTATTTCATGCCTCTGTGTGTATGCAATTTTGTGTGACTTTTTCAAGGGCCTGTATATGGAGTAGCTAAGTGCGTGTAAGTTTTCTGATACATCTGGAATACCTGCAATGCTCTGGGCCAGTAGGCAAAATAGATAGTGTAAGGTTTATTTAAATTTAAAAAAAAATGAGTTTAATGAATTAAATATGAAAAGAATAATACACATTGTGCAGTAGCCCTTAAATTTTCTTTGATGTTAAATATAATTTATTTTGCATTCGTTTATTTTTTCCCCTTATAGCTGCAGGTTTTTCATTCTTCATAATATGGAACCCATTGCAGAAACTGTCAAGAGATAGACTGGAGGTCTTTTAACTGAGAAGAAAATTAGGGAACTGTATCCTACTGTCTTATTCTGTGACTGATTGCTACTAGTAACTTTATTCCACCTAAATTTTTCGGCAATTGAATAGACTGAAAGATGACCATATCAGTGGCACAGTCAAGCTAAATGTTAAAGAGGCAATGATGTTTCTGGACTGTAACATTTGTATCAGTCAGCACTTCAGGATGACTGCTGATGGAAGAGGTGATACTGCATTTAGCAATGGATGTATTTCTCCTCCTATAGTCATTAGCCTGTTCTAGTTCTAGTTGTATATGAGGTTGGTCTTGGACCTCTGCTCTGCAAGGTGGACAGATTGCAAGGCAAGCACAGTAGCTGTTCAAGGCAGAAACTATAGCCATCTGCATCTAAAGAAATGTCCAACTGTAGAATCACCCATTGGATTTCTGATGTCTTTGGTTTTCTAGTGAAGTGCGTGAGTAACCTGGGATTGTGATGAATGCACCTGCTTTTTTCCAAAGCTCCAAAAATGGGCACATGGGCAGTGAATACTGAAGTGAAACATTCACTTACATCTTTAACCTGCTATGATCTTTCTCTTCCACATAAATTATCAGATCCCAAGAAAAAGTTGTCTGTAGCTGTCATTAACATCTGTTGATTTGACATCACCAAAGTGGTGCAGGCAAAGATTTTGTTACTTGTTTTTCACCTCTATATTTCTTTGACCTCAAGCACAGTTCAGAGCTCCGTTATTTTTAACAGTTCAGAATATGTCAGTTGAAGGAAAAATATAAAACATGCTGCAGGTATTCTTCAAGGAAATCAAAAACACTAGTAATTGCCTCTCATATTTCAGAAAAATAGTATATTCATGATTCAGTGTGTTGCTGTAGACAAATTAATATTAAAGGAAACACAGAGGAAGCTACAAGAACACTGAGAGAAGAAAGCATCTGAGAAGAGCTTTTTCTTTCTCTAATAAACAGAAAAAGATAGAAAAGCCTTTGGATGAGGTTCCTAAACAGATGTGTGCTAAACTGTATGCAAGCTACTTCAAAATAGGACACAGATGTCGTCTGAATAATTTTCCTAACACTTTTCCATATACATGCATGGACAGCTAGGAGTTGCTGTAGTCATCACTGCCTGTGGTGATGCCAGAAAAATTGCTTTTGCAAATTTCTGCCTCCAAACTGGGATTGATAACTACGAATGAAGGGGAATGGTACTACTCTCTTTAAGCTAACCTTGTGCCTGTTACCTTTTGGTATATCATATATTCATATAAGACCGTTGCTTAAACACTGGCAAAGCCAGAAGCCTAGGAGGGATTGAGCCGTATCACCAGTCTTAACATGAAGGCTTTTCAGAGCAAGTAATTCTATTCTAGTTTGGATTAAATTTCTCTTCATCTGCATTTGAACTATGTATTTTTACAGGCATGAGTTAGCTAGTCTAAAGATATATATCCCAGTATAAGCAGTGTGTCTCCCCAAAGCAGAAGCCTGAAGCTTTTATAAAGAATTCAGTTTCCCAGTTGCTCCAAGGGAGGTATTGTATGGAGGTAGAATGCATGTGTACCTAGTGATTCACTTCAAAGGTGCTTTCAGCAGGATAACTTGCACAGAACACACAACTTGATGCAAATAGCAAGTATGCTTCTTGTCTGATGTCTCCCAGTGTTTCTCTACACACTTTCATCTCATAACTGCAATGGTTACTATTCATATCTGCAAAAAAGATGTTCAGACAAATATTCCTCAGAAGACCAACACGAAACACTGAGTCCATGGAAAAATAAGGCCATTTTGGGTATGGAGGAGTTATGTATGGTATGGCATTTTTCCCATACGTAAAGCCTTTGTTCCGTGCTGTGTGCATTTGTGCATAGACACTTACACTGATTTCTCTTGAAAGAGATCTTCTTCCCTCAATCATACAGTCTCTTGATCACTCCCTTATACACACTTACTTGCATCCCTGCTTCTCTTTGCATTCCATCCCTCCAATGAATAAGGCTTAAAGTTTACCCTTACTAGGTTAGAAAGCCTTTAGGCAAAGAGGTTCTCATCCTGCTTTGTCAGGTGGATCCCATGTCTCCTGAATAGTTACAGAATCACAGAATAATCAAGGCTGGAAAAGACCTTGAAGATCATCCAGTTCAACCATTAGCCTAACACTGACAGTTCCCAGCTACAACAGATACCTCAGCGCTGTGTCAACCTGACGTTTAAACACCTCCAGGGATGGGGACTCCACCACCTCCCTGGGCAGCCCATTCCAACAACTAACAACCCGTTCTGTAAAGAAATACTTCCTAATATCCAGTATAAACCTTCCCTGGCACAACTTGAGGCCATTCCCTCTTATCGCTTGTTACTTGTTTAAAGAGGCTCATCCCCAGCTCTCTGCAACCTCCTTTCAGGGAGCTGTAGAGGGCGATGAGGTCTCCCCTCAGCCTCCTCTTCTCCAGACTAAACACCCACAGTTCCCTCAGCCGCTCCTCGTACGACCTGTGCTCCAGACCCTGCACCAGCTTCGTTGCCCTTCTCTGGACACACTCAAATCATTCAATGTCCTTTTTGTAGTGAGGGGCCCAAACCAGTAATCAAGGTGCAGCCTCACCAGTCCCAAGTACAGGGATAAGATCCCTTCCCTGTCCCTGCTGGCCACGCTATTGCTGACACAAGCCAGGATGCCATTGGCCTTCTTGGCCACCTGGGCACACTGCTGGCTCCTGTTCAGCCGGCTGTCAATCAATACCTCCAGGTCCCTCTCTGACTGGCAGTTCTCCAGCCACTCCTCCCCAAGCCTGTAGCGCTGCTGGGGGTTGTTGTGGCCCAAGTGCAGCCCCCAGCATTTGGCCTTATTGAAACTCCTGCAGTTGGCCTCAGCCCATGGCTCCAGCCTGTCCAGGTCTCTCTGCAGAGCCTCCCTACCCTCGAGCAGATCAACACTCCCACCCAACTTGGTGTCATCTGCAAACTGACTGAGGGTGCACTCGATCCCCTCGTCTAGATCATCAACAAAGATGTTAAACAGGAGTGGCCCCAAAACAGAGCCCTGGGGGACACTACTCGTGACTGGACAACTGTGTTGGTTTAGGCCCTGCCAGGACCAGAGACCACATTGCCATTGTGCCTCAGCCAGTTAGGCTGGAAGTGAGGCACAAACCCCAGGTTAAAATAAGAAGAAATTTAGTACAACAGTGTGATAAATAACAATCTGAATAACAACAGTAGCAATGATAACAAGAATAAACAGCAATAACAGTAAACAAGACAAAAGATATACAGGGAAATACTGCAATGGTTACAGACAGCTTGCTCGTGATGCTCCCAGTGACCAAAGCCACAAAGGAGAAGTTCCCTCGCTCCGCACTGGACCTGACATCAGCACGGTATGAATAACCCGGCTGGAGATCCCTTCCCCCTCTCTGCTGGGGAAACTTAACCCTATCCTAGCTGAACCAGGACACCAACAACCAGATTTAACTCCATTCACCCCAATTCTTTGGGCCCGGCCATCCAGCCAGTTTTTTGCCCAGCAAAACGTGTGCCCATCCTAGCCACAAGAAGCCAGTTTTGCCAGGAGAATGCTGTGGGAAATGGTGTCAAAAGCCTTGCTAAATTCAAGGTAAATTATATCCACAGCCTTTCCCTCATCCAATAACCAGGTCGCCCTGTCATAGAAGGACATCAGGTTTGTCAAGCAGGACCTGCCTTTCATAAACCCATGCTGACTGGGCCTGAGCATCTGGTTGTCCCTCATGTGTTGCATGATGGTGTTTAGGATGAGCTGCTCCATCAGCTTCCCAGGCACCGAAGTCAAGCTGACAGGCCTGTAATTTCCCAGAGCGTCCTTCTGACCCTTCTTATAGATGGGCGTCACATTGGCCAATTTCCAATCAGTCAGGACCTCCCCGGTCAGCCAGGACTGCTGGTAAATGATAGAAAGTGGCCTGGCGAGCACCCCAGCCAGCTCCTTCAGCACTCTCAGGTGTATCCTGTACGGTCCCATAGACTTGTGTATGTCTATGTGATGCAGCAGGTCACTGGCTGTCTCCTGGATTGCAGGGGGGTCATTCTCCCAGTCTCTGTATTCTGGCTGTGGAGGCTGGATTTCATCAATACAACTAACCTTGTTCTTAAAGACTGAGGCAAAGAAGGCATTAAGCACCTCAACCTTCTCCTCATCACTTGTTACCATATTTCCTCCTGCATCTAGCAGGGGATGGAGACTCTCCCTGGACTTTCTTTTGCTACTGACATACTTATAGAAACTTTTCTTGTTATCCTTGATTTCAGAGGCCAAATTAATTTCCAGTTGGGCTTTAGCCCTTCTGATTTCCACCCTGCATAGCCTCACAGCCTCTCTGTAATCATTGTGTGTGGCCAGCCCCTTCTTCCAAAGGCTGTAAACTCTCCTTTTCTCCCCGAGTTGCAGCCAAAGCTCCCTGTTCAGCCAGGGTGGTCTTCTCTGGCATCAGCTTCTCTTAGAGCACCTGGGGACCGCCTGCTCCTGAGCCATTAACATTTCCTTCTTAAAGAGCGCCCAGCCTTCCTGGGCCCCTATACCCTCCAGGAGAGTCTCCCAAGGGATCCTTTCAAGCAGGTGCCTAAACAAGACAAAGTCAGCCCTTCTGAAGTCCAGGATGTCAATCCTGCTTAGCTCTCTCCTGACCTCTCTAAGAATAGAGAACTCTATTATTTCATAATGGCTGTGCCCTAGTCAGCCTCCAACTTCCACGTCGTCCACCAGCCCTTCTCTGTTCACAAAGAGGAGATCCAGCAGGGCACCTTCTCTGGTCGGTTCACTCACCAGCTGTGTCAGGAAGTTGTCTCCCACACATCCAGGAATCTCCGGGACTGGTCCCGCTCTGCTGTGTTATATTTCCAGCAGATGTCTGGGAAGTTAAATTCGCCCTCAAGAACAAGGGCAAGCAATCGTGAGATTTCACCTAATTGCCTATAGAATACTTCATCCACCTCTCTGTCCTGGTTTGGTGGCCTATAATAGACTCCCACTATGACATCTGCCCTGTTGGCCTTCCCCTTGATTCTAATGCAGACACTCCACCCTGTCTTCACTACACCTGTGCTCAAAGCAATCATAACAGCTCCTAACATACAGCACCACCCCACTCCCTCTCCTTCCTTGTCTATCCCTCCTAAAGAGCTTGTAGCCATCATTTGGCACACTCCAGTCATGGGAGATATCCCACCATGTTTTGTGATAGCCACTACATCATAATTTTCCTGTTTCATCACAGCTTCAAGCTCCTCCTGTTTGTTACCCATGCTGTGTGCATTGGTATATATGCACTTCAGATGGGCTGATGTCCCCAGCACCTTTTTGCATTTAGAGGTCCTAATTCCAGACTGACCTTTCACGGGTGTTACCACAGTTACTGATCCATAAGTATCCCTTGCATCTTTGTTGTGCTGCATATCTCCATCTGTTCTGCTGATTAAGAATGCCAGTTAAACTCAGACACCAGAGTGAAAAGAGCAGGTGTATTTTACTAGTGATAACAGTGTAATACAGAAAACATGCAGTAAGAAAAAGCAGAATAGTGCACTTAAAGCAGCAAACAGGAAAATACAGGGTAATGCATTAAATCATTACTACACAAGAGAGAGAGAATGGAGATTAAGAAAAATACATCACCACTTGCATATATTATCATCACCCCATCACCCAGACCTGCAGTCTCTGGGGAGCCCCGGTCACAGCGAGGATTTGGAGAGCCTGTCCCGACAAGTGGGAAATCCTACGCGGTGCGTCCACCCATAGGTGAGGCTGCCAAAGTCGCTCCAAACGGGCCCAGCCTTATATACCAGAGATGGACAAGCCAGAATAGCTGGCACCTTTGTTTTGAGCGGAAAATTTCTGGTTTCATTCTCCTGTTGGATTCCATCCAAAGCCTGGCCAGGGCTCAGGGGGGGAAACCAAGGGAGTTTCTAACAAGGCCAGATACTACGGTTCTCAGTCTTGAACAAGGCTAAACAAGGGAAGCTGGATACATTCTCTCCTCACTACTGATTATATTTTGTCTAAGCTGCATCTTTCACTAGCGAGTTTACATACTTTGTTAATGATTACAGACTAAGTTAGCAGCTTCGGCTTGGGGCCTGTTGTTCAGGCTTCAGTACTTCAATGCTTTAGCACTTTTTACATCAGCATAAGTGCACTGTTATAACAGTGCAATACCTACTAGTACAACGGTCATCAGTTATAAAATATACAGGATTCATTTATAGGTCAACTCTGGCTTGGGCCAGTTGTCCAAGCCTTAGCACTTCACCATCCCTTGCCTCCACTGAGATAGCAGGGTGAGGGTTATTGCTGGCACAACAGCCCACAAACTCTGGTAATCTTCCCTGGGGCTTGTTTCTGGGAGTTCCAATTTTGTCCCCTTCCCCCTTCAAATCCAGTTTAAATCTCTCTCAATGAGCCCAGTTTACTCCTGCCCCAAAATCCTTTTCCCCTTCTGGGACAGCTGCATCCCATCTGATGACAAAAAGTCCTGCATCCTGTATACTAACCCATGATTGAAAAATCCGAAGCCCTGACAGTAACACCAGTCTTGGAGCACAAGTTTATCTCTTCAGTTCTCCTGTAATCTTCTCCATCCATCCGTGAACTGAAGGGATGGAGGAGAACACTACTTGTGCTTCTGACCCATTAACCAGTTTCCCTAAGGCCCTGAAATCTCTCTTCATTGATTTTGGACTTCTTCTGGTCATATTGTCGCTACCTACCTGAAAAACCAAGAGAGGGTAGTAGTCCTTGGGTCTCACTAGAGCGGGGAGTTTTGCCATGAGGTCCTTCACCCAGGCTCTGAGGAGGCAGCAGACTTCCCTATGAAGCGGGTCCAGTCTGCGTATTGGGACTTCAACACCCCTCAGAATGGAGTCACCCACTACAATGACCCTTCTGGGGTTCCTTTTAGAACTGGTTTTAATACCTGGTCTAGAGCAACCTGGCCTTGGTGGACCTTGATCTTCCTCCTTGATTGACTAATTTTCTTTGTCCTTCTCTGCTTCATTCAAAAGTTCCAGGGCTCTGTATCTATTGTGAAGGGACACCGTAAAAGGTGAGGGAGGTCAGGAGGGGATTTTCCTGCCTCCCTGAGCAGGGACTTGTTTCCAGTCTCCCCCATCTCTTAGGTCCTCTTCTTCTGCCTGGTAGCAAGAGGGTGAGGGATCACCTGGCTCTTCTGGAGCCTCCATTTGCTCCTGTTGCTTCAGGGGTGAAGTTCCTCAGAGAAGAGTCCTATACTCACAAAAGCTGAAACTCTGCCTGCAACACTAGCTCTATTACTAGCTATTGACTTGCAAAATACTTGCTCCTACATTTATCTTTCTGCTTCATCAGCAGGATTGAGGAAAACATCAGCTAGGTTCCCATTCCCTTCACTACCACCTACACAGTCCTGTAGTCATTCCTTTTGTCCCTTGGCAGGGTCTAATGTGCCCACCTAGATAAGCAGAGACAGATAATACTCCAAGGGCCAGATAAGCCTTGGCTGTCTTTCTCTAACATGCTACATCTGAGTTAGGGAATCACAGAATACCTGAGGTTGGAAAGGATCTTTGGAGATCATCTAGTCTACCCCCCTGCTCATGTAGGGTCACCTAGAGAAGGTAGTTCAGGGTCATGTCCAGCTGGCTTTTGAATATCCCCAAGGATGTAGGCCCCACAACCTCTTTTGGGGAACCTGTCCTAGTGTTTAACTATCCTCACAGTAAAGTTGTTTTCTTATGCCTAAGTGGAATTTCCTGTGTTTCAATTTGTACCTCTTTTACTGTTTCTGGACATGACTAAGAAGAGTCCGCCTAATTTACTGTCTCCCCCTAAACTAAAAGGAGACTGACTGAAATATAGTTCCCTGAATCGTCTACCTTTCCTTTTATTTTAGAGATGGAGAAATATTTGGGTTTTTTTCCGGTCATTGCATATTTCCCTGTTGGCACCACTTGTCAAAGATGACAGAAAATAGTCTCACAATGATGTTGATTACCATGATACTAGATGTCTGCATCTTGTCAGGTGTGTCATACTTTAAGGATCACTAATCACAGATAATCTAGTATAAAAGTTCAGTGACAGGCAGCATGTGTCTTTTCGTTGAGGGGGAAGACACTTGCCTTTACTTGGTCATTTACATTTGATTCTAACCTTAAGCCTGCTGTAGCATAGATGTACATCTTGAGTGCCACAGATCATCTTGAGTGCCATCACACAGCATGTACAGGACAACCAGGTGATCAGGCCCAGTCGGCATGGGTTTATGAAAGACAGATCCTGCTTGACTATCTCCTTCTATGAAAAAGTGACCTGCCTAGTGGATGAAGCAAAGGCTGTGGATGTAGTCTACCTAGACTTTAGTAAAGCCTTTGACATGGTTTCCCACAGCATTCTCCTGGCGGAACTGGCTGCTCATGGCTTGGATGGACATATGCTGGGTAAAAAGCGGGTTGGATGGCTGAGCCCAAAAAGTGGTGAGTAAATGGAGTTAACACCAATCGGTGGCCAGTCCCAGGTGATGTTGCCCAGGGCTCAGTATTTGGGTCAGTTCTATTAAATATCTTTACCAATCATCTGGATGAGGGGATGGAGCTCACCATCAGTAAATTTGCAAATGACACCAGTTTGGGCAGGAGTGGTGATCTGCCTGAGGGTAGGAAGGCTCTACAGAACCTGTTGGATTGCTGGGTGAAGGCCAGCTATATGAGGTTCAATAAGGCTAAATGCTGGGTCCTGCATCTGGGTAATGACAGCCCCATGCAGTGTTACAGGCTTGGGGAAGAGTAGATGGAAAGCTGACCAGCAGGAAAGGACCTGGGGGTGTTGGTTGATAGATGGATGAATATGAGCTGACAGTGTGCCCAGATGAACAAGAAGGCAAATAATATCCTGGCTTGTATCAGAAATAGTGTGGCCATCAGGATGAGGGAAATTATTGTCTCCCTGTACTTGGCACTGGGCCGCACCCTGAGTACTGTGTTCCACTGCCCAGGGAAGTGGTGGAGTCACCATTCCTTGAGGTATTTAAAAGATGTGTAGATGTGGTGCTCAGGGACATGTTTTAGTGGTGGACTTGGTGATGTTAGGTTAACAATTGGACTCGATGATCTTAATGGTCCTTTTCAACCTAAATGATTTTATGATTCTATGATTCTATCTCGAAATTTGTGCATCAGAATTGTTTTTTCTGGCTGTCCTGAACCAATATCGGGAAGGGTTCTTAAACCATCCCAAGAACAAAATTAAGATGCAAATGAGGTCAGGTGCTGCACAAACCTTGTAAGGTTTATTTCACAGAATAACTGAAAATAGTGATAGGACAGAAGGAAGAAGAAAGGAAAAGTCAGAATACCTAAGCAAGCAAACAAAAGACGCAGCAATACTAGTTACCACCACTGCAAATCTAGTGGTATCCCGTTGATTCGGTCCCAGTGCAGGTGATGGGGGGATCCCGCAGGCGATGGAGAATTCTCTTCAGGCGATGGGGGAATCCCACCAAAGAAGAGCACACGGTCCCTTTTATCCAGTCCCCACCATGAGTTCACATGAGTTGCTACAGAGCTCATTTGCATATTCACTGCACCGTGTTCCACCATGTGCGCATGCCCAGGTGTCCACAGTGTTCATACTGGGGGGGGGGGTGGGGGGGGTGGTCCAGCCATCGACGCCTTCAGCCTCCACACGTCTCCCTCGTTCCCCGGCCCTACGCACACACACAGCTTGATGGATGTTGTTCTAGCTCTGGGCAGATTTTGTCCTCACAGCAACAGGACATCAAGGCCTGGCCTAGGAAATGGTGCAGTGCTGAAACACACAGCTGACATAGTCTGACAGTCTTACACCAACCTGCAGCTCAGGAAGGTGGGGGAGTAATGGCATAACAGCGATGTTGAGACAAAATGGCTGACACAGTCCCTTACACTATCTGACCTAGCTTCTTATCTTTAAGGCTACATCATCTTAGCTTCAATTGATAGATTATTCACGCATCCTTCAGTAAATTATCCCCCTGACCACAATGGTCTGAGCGTATACCTGATTTCCAATCTGTATTTGTCTTGCTTTAATTAGGTATGTGGACATATAATTTTACCTCCTACTGTCAGAACCTTTTTCCTTTCCCCCAGCAGGTAGTTTTGGGTTGTGATCTGGCAATTCTTTTAATGACCGAAGTACAATGAACATATTAAGCCTTTTACTAGAAGGCAATATATCCTCTCATTGAAATAGACTTGCATTTTTCCTCTGAATCCTTTCCAGTTTGTCAACAGGTAGTCACCAGAGCTTTTCTGAACAGTGGATGTGGCAGGCTGTGATTGCTAACTCTTTATATTACTAAGCCTGGGACTTGCCCTTGCATTGTACTGCATTTGCCTGCAGCTTTAGTATGTCTGTTTCGGCAGACAAATTGTTACATCCTTCCTGTAATTATGCTGATGACTGATAAAGAATACATTAGTTTAACTGGCAGCTGTTTGCTCTTTGAATGGGCAAGGCTACTGAAATTAACACCTTTTGGCACCTTCTTAGATTGTTCTCATCCTGTCTAAGAAAAATTAAATAGAACTGGTGATTTCAGTCTTGAATTTCTTTGACCTGAAGGCCTCACACCACTGCAATCACCTCTCAAAAGAAGTTAATCTTTTTTGCTAAAATTCTAGTCTGACCATTTTAAGACAAATGTCAAGTCTTAATTTTACCACTTCTTTATTGCGTTCCACTTAGAAAATGGTAACTCAAAAGAGCAAAAAATGAAATTAAGTAGGAGTAGCTGACTTATTATTGGAAAAAATGTTTTTAATCTACTGGATTAAACTCTTAAACTTTTCCATCTTTGAAAACAGCAAATGACCAACTCTTTCTACATCCAAGATTCACTAACACACACAAACGAACTCTGATTTGCCAGTTTGAAACATATCTATGGTCTTCCCCAAGAGATAAGACACTCCACCTTCCTAGGAGACTGCTTCCAGCTTTTATGTCCTTTCCAAAGGGCCTCGCTAGTCAGACCAATCATACCTGGAAAGTAGCTGCACAGGCCAAAGATTACCAGGGAATAGCTTGCTTGACTATTTATTGCTGTCAACAGCTGTGCTCCAGATCTTGAACACTGTGTTGGTTTAGGCCCTGCTGAGAGCAGAGATCACCTTGCCGTTGTCCCTCCACCACCTTCAGACTGGGCAGGGCTGGAAGTGAGGCACAAACCCCAGGGCTGAAATAAGGAAAGGTTTAATACAATGGTGTAACACATAATAAACTGAACAACAACAATAGCAATAACAACCACAATAAACAGTAATAACAGTAAACAAGACAAAAGATATACAGAGATATACCGCAAGGGACACAGCCAGCCCGCCGCGCGTGCTTCCCCAGACAAAAGCCACACAGGAAACTGTTCCCGCGCTTGGCGCATGGACCTGACGTCAGCATGGTATGAGTAACCCGGCTAGAGCCCCCTCCCCACAGCTGGGGAAACTTAACCCTATCTCAGTTGAACCAGGACAAACATTTCTGGACATATATGAACATACTATTATAGATGTAGCCGTAACATAACAGCAGGAAAGATTTCTTGAACATAGTCCAAGATCAGGAAGAAAAAAAAGAAAAGGGAAGGTTGGTGCTTCTTGCATGCCAAAGCATGTAATAGAAGGGTGTAAAAGCACTGAGTACCTTCATTCCGTCTATAGAAAATTACAGTACCGGGTAACTAAAAGCCATGTTGAGTCAAGGTTCATGTAGCCCATGAAAGGCTTAAAGGTTCTTAGCACATTTTCTTTACTGTTTCTTACTCCTTCCTTCAAAATTAAATTAGTTGTATTTCACAGAATCACAAAACCATCTCGGCTGGAAAAGACCATGTGCAGGTTTAACCCCTGCAGGGATCGGAGAGCACGTTGCTGTTGCCCTTTCCCCACCCGCAGCCGGTCGGGCTGGAAGTTAAACACAGATCCCGGGCTAAAATAAGAAGAAATTTAATACAACAGAGTGATAAAACAATCTGAATAGCAGCAGAGGCAATGATAACAACAATAAACAGCAATAACAGTGAACAAGACAAAAGATATACAGAGAAATACCGCAAAATGGTCAGGGAGCAAGCCCACCTCGTGTATGGCAACCCCCAAAACCCAAAGCGAAAGTAAAAAGGCTCCGCCCCTGGACCTGACATCAGCATGGTATGAATAACCCGGCTGGAGATCCCTTCCCCCTCTCCCTTTGCTGGGGAAAACTTGACCCTATCCCAGCTGAACCAGGACAAAAATCATCCAGTCCAACCATTAGCCTCACACTGACCATTCCCAACTACACCAGATCCCTCAGCGCTGTGTTAACCCGACTCTTAAACACCTCCAGGGATGGGGACTCCACCACCTCCCTGGACAGCCCATTCCAATGCCCAGCAACCCATTCTGTAAAGAAATGCTTCCTAATATCCAGTCTAAACCTTCCCTGGTGCAACTTGCGGCCATTCCCTCTTGTCCTGTCGCTTGTTACTTGGTTAAAGAGACTCATCCCCAGCTCTCTGCAACCTCCTTTCAGGGAGCTGTAGAGGGCGATGAGGTCTCCCCTCAGCCTCCTCTTCTCCAGACTAAACACCCCCAGCTCCCTCAGCCATTCTTCGTACGACCTGTGCTCCAGACCCTGCACCAGCTTCGTTGCCCTTCTCTGGACACGCTCGAGTCATTCAATGTCCTTTTTGTAGTGAGGGGCCCAAAACTGAACACAGGAATTGAGGTGCGGCCTCACCAGTGCCGAGTACAGGGATAAGATCCCTTCCCTGTCCCTGCTGGCCACGCTATTGCTGACACAAGCCAGGATGCCATTGGCCTTCTTGGCCACCTGGGCACACTGCTGGCTCCTGTTCAGCCGGCTGTCAATCAATACCCCCAGGTCCCTCTCTGACTGGCAGCTCTCCAGCCACTCCTCCCCAAGCCTGTAGCGCTGCTGGGGGTTGTTGTGGCCCAAGTGCAGCCCCCAGCATTTGGCCTTATTGAAACTCCTGCAGTTGGCCTCAGCCCATGGCTCCAGCCTGTCCAGGTCTCTCTGCAGAGCCTCCCTACCCTCGAGCAGATCAACACTCCCACCCAACTTGGTGTCATCTGCAAACTGACTGAGGGTGCACTCGATCCCCTCGTCTAGATCATCAACAAAGATGTTAAACAGGAGTGGCCTCAAAACCAAGCCCTGGGGGACACCACTCGCGACCGGCCGCCAACCAGATTTAACTCCATTAACCCCAACTCTTTGGGCCCGGCCATCCAGCCAGTTTTTTACCCAGCAAAGCATGTGCTCATCCTAGCCACAAACAGCCAGTTTTGCCAGGAAAATGCTATGGGAAATGGTGTCAAATCCCTTACTAATGTCAAGGTAGACAACATCCACAGCCTTTCCCTCATCCAATAAGCAGCTTGCCCTGCTGTAGAAGGTTTGTCAAGCAGGACCTGCCATTCATAAACCCTTGCTGAATGGACCTGATCATCTGGTTGTTCTGCATGTGTTGGATCAAGAAACACAACCAATCACAGCTATTAATGGATTGATACAGATACCCTCTATTTACAGTGTGAAAAACGAATGGTGCTCTAAAGCCCTCCAGAGGATGGAAATTCAATTTCTGTACTTGAAAGCTTATTTTGACTTCCTTGAAGGAAGGACAAATATTTCAAGGTGCTTTGCAGAACTTCTGGGTAAAAAGTAAACACCTGTCACTTTAATCTTGATGCTTTAAATTATGCTCTTGAAGGAACAAGCCTTACAGATCTTCAGATGGAGACTCACTTTTTCCTTTTGACATCTTTGATCAGTCATGAAATACTGAATATCAACACCATCAGAAAAATTCTTGTTGGATGCATAATTTCAGGCTTTATTGAAATGAATATAAGCTCATTGCTCCCCTCTAAAGTGGCTATCAAGTCCATTGTCAGACAGATGAAACTTGCACTGCTTATACTGCATTGTATAGGCATAAATCTTCAGACACCTAAACAAAAGGCCTGCATTTGGGAAAGAATACGGTGTGTTCCATTCCAATTGATCCCTCTTTACTGCAAGCCTTGACCTTTTTGCAAGGAGAAAAATGCTTTGATTCACTGAGTATATAAATCACTGTAAGTTATTCTCACAGCTGTAATGGTTATCTTGTTCAGTTTCCACTTCATGTAAGATGGAGATAAAAAATTTGGTTTGTGTAAACCACAAAGCATTTGATAAAGAGAAATGGTCCTTTGCTTGCCATCAGACTGACCAAGATGAGAATCAAAGATCACAACATGAAAACAAAAGGCATTAGGGGCATATTGCTGCTCAGTCCTCTCCTTATGGCACCAGGAAGCCTTTTAGCTGAATTTCAGCATGACCAAGCAAGTTGGTTTTTTTTTTTTAATTTTTCTTCCCTCCCTTAGGGTAATCACATAGTTGGAAACCTGGTGGTCACACCAGAGTCCTGGGTTGAAATTCCAGCTGTATTTCAAATTTATTATGACTTTCAATCAGGAGTTTTCATCTCTTTTGTGCTGCTGCTCCTTATTCTGTAAGATAGGGAGATAAGGGGGTGCTCATCAAACTAAATAGTGAGAATTAAAGCTAGCTAAATAGTGCACATAATTTTGGTACTTTGCTTCTATAAGGTATTGTTATTGTTTTCATCTGTCAGTAGCATAATGGCTGTCCAAAGTGCCTCACAACACTGTCACATTTCTGGCAATTAAAACTTCCAGAGAAAAATAAGAAATGATGAGTTTGTTTTCACTATGTAAAAAGAAGGAAAATTCTGTAAGTCTTGCTGAATGAATAACAGTATAGGAGGTGTCTTCATGAATGGAAAGCATTTTGAAGGTGCTTTTTCACCCCTTCCTTCCCCCCTCAATAAACAACTCTAGGACAAATGTGGGACATATTTTGAACACATGGCAGTAGTTGTTTTCGAGTTTACACCTTAAATGGGGCTGTTAGAAGAGATGTGTCTGCATAGATTTATCTAGCTTATCCTGGGATCTACACATTTCTGTGGCAGATCACATGTGCTGTCAGTAACATCAGTTGTGAAAATGAATAAGAGAAGTGGGGGTAACCATACCAGAGGGAAAGTGGGGCTCTAAGAGGAGGGGGTATAATCAGAAGATGACACTTTACAATCTTTAAAATCTTCCAGTCGTATTTTGAGGCTAAAGCAAATTTCTCTGCTAGACACATTTGAACACCATATTCTGGAAGTGATGAGAGTGCATTTGGAGCTATTGGGTCATCATGATTAACTGACAAGGGCTGAAGAATTGGGGGAGTTGGTTAGTTACCCTGTAAGAAGGACGGGAGGGCTGAGCTGGTTATTCAGTGAGGTGGAGGAGTGTGTTTTATAGAGGCAATTTGCAACAATGGATGGGTGTAAGAGACACTGTAAGTGTACTGTTGTTTGTCTATACATATGAGAATTATCTCCCTCCTGCTGCCTTTGCAAACAGTTTTGTAGAAAAGAATAAGGCTGTACTGGATCTGGCTGAAATGGAATTGGTTTTCCCCTATAGCAGCCCTCACGGTGCTGTGTTTTATGCTGGGAGCTGGCAGGGTGTTGATAGCACACTGGTGTTGTGGCTGCTGCTGAGCAGTGCTTACACAGCACCAAGGCTCTTTCTGAACATTTCCCCCAGTGGGACGGGGTGGGAAAGATCTTGGGAGGGGACACAGCCAGGACAGCTGATCCAAACCGACCAAAGGGATATTCCAGACCATATGATGTCTGCTCAGTATAAAGCTGGGAGAAAGGAGGAAGGGGGTGGGGTCACCCTTGGTCCTCCGAGGCAACCACTACGCGTATTGGAGCCCTGCTTCCTGAGAAGGCCCGACATCGCCTGTCCATGGGAAGTAGAGAATAAATCTGTTTGCTTTTGCTTCCGCGTGCGGACCTTTGCTTCGCTTTGCTTATATTAAAACTGCTTTTGTTTCACCCACAAGGGTTAGTTTAACTTCTTTCCCCTTTTTACCCTGTTGAGAAAACAAGGGGAAAGGGGCGGGGGGGGAAGTGATAGAGTGACTTGGTGGATACCTGGCGTTTAGCCAGAGTCAAACCATCACAGTCTATTCTGGCGCCCAACGTGGGGCAAAACAATGAAAGTTTTATATTTAATGTGCTGTAGCTATAAGTTATTAAGCAACGAGCTCTTGTGCTGGTCACAGGCTTGTTTATTGCGCTGCTTATCTTTATTTTTGTTAAGCTAGGGAACATGCTGCAAGGAATTGGGAGCATCGTGAGTGGTTTTATTTTGCAGGCTCCCGAGGTACTTAGTCATCCTTATGTTAGCTCATTGATACTCTTTGTTAATGCTGTTTGCCTGTTGTGGGTTGTGTGGAGCTCGGTATGCTCTTGGTGTAAGAGAACGCAAATTTTGAGTGAATCGGTGCCAAAATGTGCTCTGAGGCGGCCTGTTCCTGGGTGGCAGGGAGAGTGGAAGGAGTTGGGCAGATTCCTAGGACGGTTATCACCTCCTGTAGCCTGGGATCTCACCCCTGAACAGGCAAGCAACCCCACAAAATTGACACATCACCTGATAGAGGGGTGTCTTGTCTATCCCAATGAGAATCAGCAACTTCTAGCACTTTACTGGGGCCTGGCCTGTGCTTACTGAGCTGCACTTGGGCACTCTCAAAGGACCGTGGTTGACATGGGAACTCAAACAATAACAACAGCAACAGAGATTGCCCCAGTAGTAAAAAAGAAACAATGGACAAGAAGAACAACAGGCCCATACCCTCGATTAATAAGGGAGGAGAAAGAAGAGGAAGAAGCTGGTCCTTCAGCAAAGGTATCAGAAGAGGGAATAACAGAACTGAAACGAGGCAGAAACTACCCGGTCCCTGACGTCATCAGAACTGCGAGATCTGCGGAAAGACTACTGCCGCCAGCCGGGTGAGCGGATCGCTGCCTGGCTGCTGCGATGCTGGGATAATGGGGCAGATGCTCAACAACTGGAAGGTAAGGAAGCCCAACAGCTGGGTTCCCTTGCTAGAAATCGAGGAATTGAAAGGGGAATTGGAAAAGAGACAGCAATTTGCAGTCTGTGGAGACTACTCCTTTCAAGTGTTAAAGCAAGGTATCCTTTCAAGGAAGATCTTATGGACAACACCCCAGGGAAGTGGACTACTGCAGATGGTGTCCAGTACCTGAGAGAATTAGCAGTGATGGAAGTCACCTATGGTGATCCAGATAATGATGAAGCCCCTAAAAATCCAGAGGATGTCCCATGCACACGGGCCATGTGGAGGAAGGTGATTAAAGGTGCGCCATCCTCGTATTCTGCCGGCTTGGCCGCAGTGTAATACCCAGAAATGGATGCAGGAGAAGGACTAAGATGTACGCCAACTGTGGAGGCAGTCTCTTCCTGGCTTCAGAACTTTGAAGAGAGTCTTGGTACCTCCTCATCTCTATGGGTGAGTGCCCTGGATGTTAGGAGCTCCCCAAGAAATCATTTCTCTTCTGTCCCAGTCAGGGGGAAAGGGAAGCCAAGGCGCATGACACGTGGCGAACTCTGGTTCTTCCTGCGCGACCAGGGGGAGGACATGAGGAAGTGGGATGGTCAACCCACCTTTAAGTTGGAAGCACGTGTACATGAATTGTGAGGAAAGACCCCTGCCAAGAAGAAGACATCCAAGAAGGTTGTTAATGTAGCTGGTGTAAAACCACAAGAAAGTAACCAGCGATCTCCCAGATACAGGAAGACTGAGATCACCTCCCTTGACCCTGAAGAAGGAACCTCCGGCCTGGCACGGCAAGAGTCAGACAGTGAATACTCTGACCAAGAACGGGAATAGAGGGCCCCTGCCTCCAGCCAGGAGGAGGAAAGGGATGATCGGGTGTAATGGACAGTGTGGATTCGATGGCCTGGCACATCAAATCCACAGAATTTAATTGACACCGGGGCACAGTGTACACTAATGCCATCAAGTTATAGAGGGGCAGAACCTATCTGGATCTCAGGAGTGACGGGGGGCTGTCAAGAACTATCAGTATTGGAAGCCGAGGTTAGCTTGACTGGGGACAAGTGGGAAAAACATCTCATTGTAACTGGCCCAGAAGCCCTTTGCATCTTGGGCATTGACTATCTCAAGAGGGGATACTTCAAAGACCCAAAAGGATACCGATGGGCTTTTGGTGTGGCCAGTGTGAACACAGAAAAGGTAAAACAGTTGTCTAATCTGCGTGGCCTCTCAGAAGATCCTTTTGTTGTGGGACTGTTGCAAGTTGAAGAACAACAGGTGCCAATTGCTATGAGGACCGTGCACTGACGGCAGTATTGTACAAACCGAGACTCTCTGGTTCCCATCCAAGAATCGATTCGTCAACTGGAGAGCCAAGGTGTCATCAGTAAGACACATTTGCCTTTTAATAGCCCAATATGGCCGGTGCGAAAGTCTGACAGAGGGTGGAGGTTAACAGTAGACTATCGTGGCCTGAATGAAGTGACGCCACCACTGAGTGCTGCTGTACCAGATATGTTAGAGCTCCGATATGAACTGGAGTCAAAGGCAGCCAAGTGGTATGCCACAATCGACATTGTCAATGCATTCTTTTCAATTTCTTTGGCAGAAGAGTGCAGGCCACATGTGGTCTCCACTTGCTTTCACGTGGAGGGGTGTCCAGTATACCTGGAATCGACTGCCCCAGGGGTGGAAGCACAGCCCCACTATTTGTCATGGACTAATTCAAACTGCACTGGAAAAGGGTGATGCTCCTGAACATCTACAATACATTGATGACATCATTGTGCGGGGCAATGAGACAGAAGAAGTGTTCAAGAAAGGACAAAGAGTAATTGAGATTCTTCTGAGAGCTGGGTTTGCCATAAAGAAAAGCAAGGTCAAGGGACCAGCACAAGAAATTCAGTTCTTAGGAATAAAATGGCAAGATGGACGCCATCATGTGCCATTGGATGTTGTCAACAAGATAGCAACTATGTCTCCACCGACCAACAAGAAGGAAACACAAGCTTTCCTAGGACTTGTGGGATTTAGGAGGATGCATATTCCAGGTTACAGTCAGCTTGTGAGCCCTCTCTATGAAGTGACCCAAAAGAAGAAGAGTTTTCAGTGGGGTCCTGAGCAGCAACAAGCCTTTGAGCGCATCAAACAAGAGATAGCTCGGGCGGTAGCTCTTGGGCCTGTTCGGACAGGACCAGCTGTGCAAAATATACTTTACACATCAACTAGGGAGCACGGACTCACATGGAGCCTCTGGCAGAAGATACCAGGTGAAACTCGAGGCCGACCATTAGGATTTTGGAGCCGGGGATATCGAGGATCAGAAGCCCACTACACTCCGACTGAAAAGGAGATACGGGCAGCATATGAGGGGATTCGAGCTGCTTCAGAAGTTGTTGGTACAGAAGCACAGCTCCTCTTGGCACCACGGTTGCCTGTATTACATTGGATGTTCAAAGGAAACATCCCTTCCACACACCATGCAACCAGTGCTACCTGGAGTAAATGGGTCGCGTTAATCACGCAACGGGCTCGACTGGGGAAACCCAAACATCCAGGGATCCTGGAAGAGATCATGGACTGGCCAGAAGGTAGAGATTTTGGAGTGCGGCCTGAGGAGGTGGCTCGTGCCCAAGAGGCACCGCCATATAACAAGTTACCAGAAGATGAGAGGCGTTATGCTCTCTTTACTGATGGATCCTGTCGTGTGGTAGGAAGCCATCGGAAGTGGAAAGCTGCTGTGTGGAGTCCCACAAGACAAGTCGTTGAGGCCACTGAAGGAGAAGGAAAGTCAAGTCAGTTTGCAGAAGTAAAAGCAATCCAACTAGCTATAAAGATTGCTGAACGGGAGAAGTGGCCAGTACTATATCTTTACACGGACTCCTGGATGGTGACTAACGCCCTGTGGGGGTGGCTACAGGAGTGGAAGAAGACCAATTGGCAGTGCACAGGTAAACCCATCTGGGCTGCTGCTTTGTGGCAAGACATCACTGCCCAAGTGGAAAACGTGGCTCTAAAGGTACGTCATGTAGATGCTCATGTGCCCAAAAGGCGTGCCACTGAAGAACATCAAAACAATGAGCAAGCAGACAAAGCTGCCAAAATTGAAGTAGCTCGGCTGGACCTGGACTGGGAGCGTAAGGGTGAGCTGTTTGTAGCTCGATGGGCCCATGAAACATCAGGGCATCTTGGCAGAGATGCAACGTACAGATGGGCTTGCGATCGAGGGGTGGACCTGACCATGGAGGCCATCTCACAGGTCACTCACAAATGTGAAACATGTGCTGCAATCAAGCGAGCCACACGAGTAAAGTCTCCCTGGAACAGAGGACGATGGCTGAGTTTTCAGTACGGTGAGGCCTGGCAGATTGACTATATTGGACCACTGCCATGAACACGCCAAGGCAAGCGCTACATACTCACCATGGTAGAAGCAACTACGGGTTGGCTTGAAACATACTCTGTAAATCTTGCCACTGCCCGAAATACCATCTTGGGTCTTGAAAGGCAAATTTTATGGCGGCATAGTACTCCTGAAATAATCGAATCAGACAATGGGACCCATTTTCGAAATAATCTTATAAACTCCTGGGCAAAGAAACATGTCATTGAGTGGGTGTATCACATCCCTTATTACCCACAAGCGTCTGGAAAGATTGAAAGATATAATGGACTGTTGAAGACTATGTTGAGAGCATTGGACAATGGGGGATGGAAGCACCGGGATATAAATTTAGCAGAAGCCACTTGGCTAATTAATACCAGAGGATCTGTTAACCATCCTGGTCCTGCCCAAACAAACCCCCTTCATACTGTGGGAGGAGATAAGGTCCCTACAGTACACACAGGGAGGTGGCTGGGGAAGGCAGTGTGGATTGCTCCTCCCTTGGGAAAAGGCAAGCCCACTCGTGGGATTGTCTTTGCTCAGGGACCTGGATGTACTTGGTGGGTAATGCGGGAGGATGGTACTACTCAGTGTGTGCCTCAAGAACATTTAACCTTGGGGGGAAAGTAATCTGTGGGATGAGTTGTATGTTGTAGGAAGTGATGGAGGAAGTAGGAACGACGAAGAGTGAACCAGACACGTGCAATGACGACCCAAACCTAGCCGGTGCTGGAGTCCAACAGTCAAGCATACTTCTGTCCTGAACATCGATCTTGACAGCTGGAAGCCAAGTCACTGAACATCTGAAGGAGTGAAGAAAACTTATGGAATGGATAAATGAATATTATGTGGGACCTGGGCATAACGTAAATGGTATGGAATAAGGGGTGGAGACTGTACTAGGTCTGGCTGAACTGGAATTGCTTTTCCCCTATAGCAGCCCTCACGGTGCTGTTTTATGCTGGGAGCTGGCAGGGTGTTGATAGCACCCTGGTGTTGTGGCTGCTGCTGAGCAGTGCTTACACAGCACCAAGGCTCTTTCTGACATTTCCCCCTGCACCGGGACGGGGTGGGCAAGATCTTGGGAGGGGACACAGCCAGGACAGCTGACCCAAACCGACCAAAGGGATATTCCAGACCATATGATGTCTGCTCAGTATAAAGCTGGGAGAAAGGAGGAAGGGGGTGGGGTCACCCTTGGTCCTCTGAGGCAACCACTACGCGTATTGGAGCCCTGCTTCCTGAGAAGGCCCGACATCACCTGTCCATGGGAAGTAGAGAATAAATCTGTTTGCTTTTGCTTCCGCGTGCGGACCTTTGCTTCGCTTTGCTTATATTAAAACTGCTTTTGTTTCACCCACAAGGGTTAGTTTATCTTCTTTCCCCTCTTTACCCTGTTGAGAAAACAAGGGGAAAGGGGGGGGGGGGGGGGGGCGGGAAGTGATAGAGCGACTTGGTGGATACCTGGCATTTAGCCAGAGTCAAACCATCACAAAGGCAAAAATACTCTGTACATTACTTCAGCACATGAAGTTGATTTTCTCCTTGATGGCATTGGAAGTTCATTATGAATTCAGCTTTCTACATACATAATTGAAATGACAAATCCATCACAACCACTGGGTATGAGTAAGGTCTGGATAAAGCTATACAATTCCTCTGGTTGTGCAGTTGGCATAAGAAAACAGGGACTTCACTGCATGTTATGATTAGGGAAAATTTAATTTCTACTTCCAAGGTGGGCCAAATAAGCTTTTAACTATTATCCCACCTTCTTATACCTTTTCTTCTTTGTAGCCCTTGCATCTTGAAAGGTTTACAAATAATTATAGACAGAAATATGGACCACTATCTAAATGGCTTAGGGTAGAAATAAAATGTGGAAGGCAGTTGTCAGTATTTTCTCATTACTTCTGACATTTTCTCTGGAAGAAAACCATGAAAGCAGAATGTAGCTGTAGATTTGAATTTTTATGCCAATATTTGGAACTTGTCATTCCTGGGGTTTTGTTTATTTTTGTAAAGGATTGCTTTTGTGATGTGTAGCTTACATTTTTAGTTTTAAACGGAACTAAACTGAATGGTCACAGTCTTAGCCTCTGCCCTCAGTTTTCTCAGTGTCTGTTCCTTGAAATACTAAAAGATCTGTTGTTAGCAGGCGGAGACAAATGTCTTATAAGGCACACAGCAAATGAGCACAGTGGCATACATTGATCATCTGTGTAGTTAACACGTGCTGGAGGAATAAACTGGAGATGAATGACGTAACAGGAGGTTAGAGAACCTGCTACTGAGTATAAACTTGCAATCCTTTCAGCTTCTACATTCTATAACAAAAAAAAAAAAAGAAAAAAAAGTCAATGTTTTAGAGTTATTCTTTCGATCCTTCTGAAGTTTGATTTGTGAGGAGGAGATGGGAGAGGCCTGCATAATGAG
This sequence comes from Athene noctua, assembly GCF_965140245.1. NCBI lineage: Eukaryota > Metazoa > Chordata > Aves > Strigiformes > Strigidae > Athene > Athene noctua. The sequence continues at coordinate 28,201,021 of NC_134039.1, forward strand.
ACAAATTGTGGTGAAGACTTAAGCCTGTTCCTGTATTGAAAGCTGGATCGTTACAACTAATGTTTCTACTGATAACAAGTGAGAGCACTTGCAAAGCAAAGCCCTTTCCATAGAACAAGCTCCTCTGAATTTAACCCTCTTTTGAATTCTCTTTGTTCTATAGCTACAGTTGCCATGCTGAACCCTCCCATCCAACTCTGGAAAACTGTGGAGGTTTCTTGCACCCCCCACTGAACTGTAAATTAGCTAAAATGTAGATCAGTCTAATTCAGAGTGACACCTGTAGAAAAACTTGTTGCCTGCTGGGTGAAACAGCCTAAATGACCATTTTGGCACACTTCTGGAAAGATCCTCCACCATACCTCCAGCACTACCTGTTGTTTGAGTTTTTATGTTATTCCCAATATATTTAGCAGCCTATCTAATGCTTCTTGCAAGGGGGCAACACTAAAGAACTTGAATCTTCAGGGTTGCAGCAGCTAGAAGATGCTCACCAATGTCCTGAGAAAAACATTGCAGGACCATAATGAAGTCACTTATGATGTAACACTGACTTTGACTTTAAGTTTAGACTTTTTTAGGAGAAAATATTTGAAAACACTGCTTTCCGCCAACCTCCCATAGCCTCAACAGATTAAACAATTCAAACAGGCAACAAATAGGAGGAACTCCAAATCTATTCTTTTATCAAAGTATCTTTTTTTCCTTTCTCTTAGACAGTGATATTAGGAAGAGATGGCAAAAGGGCAGGCTGTATGCTAACCCGAGGCTTTGTTTATGCTTGGTGATGTGATGTGCTATTTACCGCAAAATGTTTTCCCATATTTCAAAAAGCTACATCCTCAACCGAGCATAATCAACTTCACCCTTTACATCTATCAAGCTATTATTTATCAAAAGCATGTTTGTTTTTTTCTTGCTCATACTCTATATTCCTTCCCCATCTGAAATGTTAATTCATATCCCCCAGCATGGTTCTACTTTTCCTTCCTTGTACTCCCTTGGCGGTACTTTGAATAATTCTGGGTAGGGTCTTGAGCAACCTGATCAAAGCTGGTCATGCTTTAGATGGGGATGGGGGCCAATGACTTCCAGAAGTCCCTTCAAATATGAGTTATTCTGTGATTCTATTAACATTATTAATTAGAGAGTGGTTTGGCATTTATAGTAGCTGAACTAACACCTATGAGCATTGCAGGGAAACTGACCCCGGGTCTGCATGCTGCAGCCCAGCTTCTACCTTCCAGAACTGGACCTTAAATGTAAATCTTACACCCTTTGAACATCAGATCTTGGACTATCTGCATGAGTTCACAGCTAAAACCTAGCTCTTAAACTTGTGCTCATGAGCTGTAAGTTGAGTGTTAACATACCATAGTTTGGATTTAGCACATAGCCCTTGTTGCTACTGGTACTGATTCAGAAAATGTATCTCTGCACCCATTTTCTTCATGTTCTCTTCATCAGTGGACACTGTCATGCACACTTCTGTATTTACGCGCTCATGCTCATAAGAAGTCCCATAGATGGAAAACAGTATTGACTGCCACTCCAGGGAGAGAAATCATTGGCTGGTCTGCTGCGGCTTCCCCCTTTGCCATGAGAAGGAGAGGCATGCTGGTAAACCACTGTATTTTCATACACCTTGGAAGAAGAAAACACTTTCAAGTCTGTGCTCTGCTTCACACCTTATTTTCTCTTCTCCTAACTTAGTCACTCTCTGGTTTTTTTCATGCTGTTATCTAAAGGCCTTCCAGCTGTGGCTAGCAGTCAGGTAGCTGCTCTGTGTATAGGAAAAGCTACAAGATGTGAAGGGTGTAAGAATCCTTTAGAGAGGGTGTCACCCCATAAGTATGACTGGATGAAAAGTAGATGTATATATTGTTGATCCACAAATCAGGACATTTCCCTGGTAACTGTTACTCTTCAGACCAGTCAAAGGGAACAGAAGGCACTCTGGCTAAACAGTAGAGAAAGCTGTTTCTGTGAAGCCATGCAGACTGCGACATAACATGCATGATGTCTTATAGCAAGAAAGGTGCTCCCTGAGATAGACCACCAAGCAGGAGAAGCAATATCAATTTGATTTCTGTACCTAGTTGCAGTTCTAATTAGGCAAAACTAAATGGGCTGCTGGTGGGAAGAACTCTGGCTCTGACAGATTAATTTCCTTGTTGTCTGCACTGACCCACCACAGCTCTTCTCTACACATGGGATTTCCTGGAACTGACAATATCACACTGAAGCTTTAGTCCATCTCTCCTTTGATAGGCCACCCAGCATTCTGCCACTGAAGCACCTGTGGATGCGTATTTGTAGGGATTGTCATACCATCTCTTACTATGCAGGGATCATGTCCTAGCTCAGAACCAGCTTGTGTGTTCAGATGCATATCTATCCCATGCAGACCTAACTTCTTCATGTTGAGCTAGCTGCATGTGCACTCCTCAACTGGAGCAAACTTCGGCTCAGTACCTCTCTCATGGCCTCTTGCATCTAGAACACAGCACCCTTGGCCCAACACACAACATATGATCATGCCAGCAGGTGCCACCAACCTTTGTTGGTGACAGCCCCTCTCTGTGCCATTACTGTGTGTATGGAGACCAGAACCACAGTCCCTTCTTAATCCTTGACTATATTGTATGTATACAATACACACTTGCATACAATATACAGTCACTTAAGGGACAGGGGGCAATGGAAACAAATTCCTGCCTGGTGCAGCAGGGCCGTCTCCTCTGTGACTATCCACCTTCCCAGGTGCCCTTGCATAATAGGCATGAGGTTCTGCTAGTGGAACCAAACAATAATGAGAACAGTGGTTAGTCTAGCTTGGAGGTGTCACCGAGGTTAAGTCAGTCTATGCCCTGCATCAAAACCGCTTTCAGAAAGAAAAAAAAAAAAAAAGGGTAATTGTCATAGGAGACTCTCTCCTGAAGGGAACAGAAGGCCCAATATGCAGATCAGACACACTTCTTAGGGAAGTTTGCTGCCTCCTTGGAGCCTGGGTTATAGATGTGAAGAGAAAGCTTCCTACCCTGCTGTAGCCCCTAGATTATTATCCATTATTGATTTTTCAGATAGGCAGTGATGAAGTTGCAACAAGAAGCCCAACAGCAATTAAGAGAGACTTCAGGGCCTTGGGACAACTGGTTAAGGGATCAGGAGCATATCCAGTGTCCTCCTCTATCCTTCCAGTTGCAGGGACTGATGTGGGAAGAGACAGAAAGAGACAGCAGATCAATATATGGCTCCACGCCTGATGCCACCCACAGAATTTTTGGGGTTTTTGATCGTGGATCAGTTTACATGATAATAGGTCTGCTGGCAACAGACAGGGTACACCTGTCTCAAAGGATCTTTGCACAGGAGTTAGCAGGGCTCAGTGAAAGAGCTTTAAACAACATTTGAAGGGGGAAAGGGGTAAAACCAGGCTCAGTAGAGATAAGCGTGGGGTTGGCACACCAAACTTTGAGGGACAGTGTACTAGCAAGGTCCTTCAGTCTGCCCTCTCAGTGGAGGTAGGGGATGGAGATCCATGTGGCAGTGAAGATACAAGTGTTATTGATATGTTAGAAACCACAGAAACACCTGAGAAGAGCCATGTAAGAATTAGGGCTTTTCCTCACAAAAGGGTGGTGGGATCAGCAGCCCAACTGAAGTACATCTACATCACTGCACTGCATGGGCAACAAACAGGAGGAGCTGGAAGCCACTGTGCACCAGGAAAACTATAATATAGTTGCCATCACAGAAACATGGTGGAATGACTTGCAGACCTGGAGTGCTACAATGGATGACTATAAACTCTTCAGAAGGGATAGGCAAGGAAGGAGAGGCAGCAGGGTAGCCCAGTATGTTAGGGAGTGTTTTGATTGTCTAGAGCTTGATGACGGTGATGATAGGGTTGAGTGTTTATGGGTAAGAATCAGGGGAAAGCCAGCATGCAAATATCATGGTGGGAGTCTGTTATAAAGCACTCAACCAGGATGAAAAGACAGATGAAATATTCTATAAGCAGCTGGGAAAAGTCACACTATCGCTAGCCCTTGTTCTTGTGAGGGAATTCAACTTACCAGATGTCTGCTGGAAATACAGTACAGAGGGGAGGAAACATTCTAGGAGGTTCCTGGAGTGTGTGTAAGACAAATTACTGACACAGCTAATGAGTGAGACAACCAGGGAAGGCGTGACGCTGGACCTGTTGTTTGTGAACAGAGAAGGACCTGCGGGTGATGTGATGCTTGATTCTACAGAAGGATCTGGACAGGATGGATCACTGGGATGAGGTTCAACAAGGTTAAGTGCCAGGTCCTGCATTTACATCACAACAACTCTGTGCAATGCTACAGGCTTGGGGAAGAGTGGCTGGAAAGCTGCCTGGCACAAAAGGACCTGGGGGTGTTGGTCGACAGCCACCTGAATATGAGCCAGCAGTGTGCCCAGGTGGCCAAGAAGGCCAACAGTATCCTGGTTTGTATCAGAAATAGCATAGCCAGCAGGACTGAGGAAGTGATCGTCCCCCTGTACTCAGCATTGGTGAGGCCGCACCTTGAATACTGTGTTCAGTTTTGGGCCCCTCACTATAAGAAAGACATTGAGGTCCTGGAGAGTGTCCAAAAAAGAACTAAGCTGATGAAGCATGTAGAGCACAAGTGTCATGAGGAGTAGCTGAAAAAACTGGGGTGGTTTAGCCTCAAAAAAGGAGACTCAGAGCAGGCCTTATACTCTCTACAACTACTTGAAAGAAGGTAGCTGAAGTAGGTGTCAATCTCTTTTCCCAAGTAACAAGCAATAGGATAAGGGGAATCGGCCTCAAGTTGCACCAGGGGAGGCTTAGATTGGATATTAAGAAAAAATGTTTCACTGAAAGGGTTATCAAGCATTGGAACAAGCTGCTCAGGGAAGTGGTTGAATTACCATCCCTGGAGGTATTTAAAAGACCTGTAGATGTGCTTATGGACCTGATTTTGTAGTGGACTTCTCAGTGTTAGGTTTATGGTTGGACTTAATGAACTTAAAGGTCTTTTCCAACCCAAATGATTCTGTGATTCTATAGGTCTGTTCTTGTCTCAGATGATAGCAAAGGAGGAGGGAGCTGACTTTCTGTAGCTCAGTGTTGAGGGTGTGTTTGTGAAGTATAGGCAGTACCAAGTACAGGCCTGCCGGGATTACAGTTGCAGACCAGACCAGAGGAAACAAACTGAAGCAGTATTGCTTTGATCAACCTACCAGGAAAAGCCAGCAGCTTGTGCCATCCCTGAAATGTGACCTGGTTTTATCTTACTGTGCCAGTTGACACAGGTCAAAACCAGAGCACTGGTAATATGCAAATGCGTGCATTTGTGCCCTAACAAAATTAAATAATAAAGTTAACAGGTCTATGTAGCACACAACTTGCAATAAATAGAAATAAACATATGGCAGGGTTCTCTGGCCATAGCCAAAACAAGAAACAGATCTGCCGTGGTTAAAAACTAATGCTGTGTCTAAAGTCATCTTTTGCCAAAGGTTTTTACCCTCAAAGGTCTAAAAAAGGTTTCTCCAGCCATCTCTAGTCTCTTCTGATCCAGACAGATCATCCCTCGCAGCTTTTTCCTGAATTATTAACCTTGACAAGATCGCTTCCCTAGGCCTTACTGAGCTTGTTGTCACCAATGTTTTCTGCATGAATAGCTCATTTGTGATTGCTGATAAATTTGTTCTATGTTGTAAAAGGGGTCTTGTGAGAAAAGTGAATATCCATATTTCTATGTCGTAAAGAGGGCCTTGTGAGAAAAGTTAATATCTGTAGACACAGATATGAACTATGGTATTTTCTTGACTTTATCCTGTTAGAGGCATACTATGAATATTCAGTTACCAGATGACTGTCAGACAGTGCAGCTAGATCTCTGCTAGAAGAAATCACAAAGGTAAGTCTTCAGCTTGCTATGTAGAGAGGGTACTGAAGACTCAGTTCAGGCTGACATCTTCTAGTCCTCAATGGTTCTACATACTGGGCACAGGAATTTCCCTTTTACAGTCAAGAAGTGACCCCTCTTATGGGGCAGAAAGGATTTAAAGTCTTCATTTGCAGCTCCAACCTTGATTCTAGTGTTTGTATTGTGGGGAGTGAAATAATACTCAGATATGAGAAGGGCAGGGTATGTCTACGGTATATAGAAAGGGCAACTCAACTGTGTTGATCTGATTTTGCTTTTTAAAAAACAGGGGAGAAAAAGGAAATGTAGTATCAAATATACTCTGTTTTATTTTGGCTTGTTTCAGGAGAAAATCTTTAGTCCTGAAATGATGCTTCTTGCAAGGCAGAAACAGAAACCAGAAACAGTATTTTTTTGCCATTGGATAAGCTGGATTGAACTGGACAAGTTTTGGAATTTGGTCTGTTTGCTTGTTGGGTTTTTTCCTTTTAGGTTTGGGGTTATTTTTAATTGTTGAGAAAAACTTGCTGTCACCACCATTGTGTGAACTGAGCTGCTGAAAAGACAGAATTTGAAATAAGGGTAATGGGGCATCAGAGCTTTTGTTATGGTGGTTGAAGCTCTGCAGAAAGACTAGAAATGAACACTTTATGAAGCAATTTCACTTGACCCCTTTGCTTGACTTTTTTGTGATTTCAGCTCAGTTTTCTTCAGCCTTCACCATATTTTATGGCATGGATAGTTTTTCTCTCCCCTGTGGAGCAAAATAAGTCTCTTCTTTCAAGAAGTTAATTGCCTAGTTGTTGCAGCACAGCAACACTTTCACACACAAAACACCCCACCAGCTCCACGTAAATATAATGCTAATAAACCAGGAGCAGTGAAGCTGACTAATAAGTGATCTGCAAGTTTACTATCTAGTAGAGGTGGCCTATCTGGTTGTTCCTTCTCTCACACTGCTGTCTAATTCTTTATCATGACATCTCACCTAGATTTTTAATACTTTTTATTTTAGTATGTAATATTATGGTGGATATACAGTACTGAATTTAAGTACTGGTGGTTACAGTCCCTCAAAGATACTGCTAGGTACAATATTTCTCTCTAACAGGCAAAGGAGTCTTTAAGGACCTGAAAGAGAAGCTACCTCTGCTTGGTAAGGAAACCACATGAATGTATTGAGAATCACGCTCCTCCTGATGATGAAAATGTATTTGCTAAAGCTGCAAAACACTGCCTTACACCCAATAAGCTGCATTAATATCCCCTCTTAACGGTGCACAGCAGCACCAGCTTGGGCACTCAGGCAAACAGCCCATCCCAGAATGTGGTTTGACTCTTGATTAACATCAGATAGTTGGGAATCCTGAGAGGGGCTTGTCTACACCATGGAAGGGTGAGCTTCTCATATATACACTGGGGCATGAGATCAGTCCACACATGCCTCCTGTTACGTTCCTGATTGCTGGACAGTGCTTGCACACTTGATAAAGTTATACACAATCAGTCAGAAGCCATCAGGAGATATTTAAATCCTTCATTTCCTTCTAGAGGACTTGTGCATTTGGGTGGCTAAAAACGACCTGAAGCCAGATAACAGCCACAGTCCATATGCAGTGCACCAGTATGGGTCAAATAATTTCCTAGTCACTGATCCTTCACCAGTGACCTCATATAGTTTCTGCTCAGTAATAGTAGAGCAGTAGTCCTGTACCCTTCCCAAACATGCACTTCTTAATTCCCTCCTGACCCTAGGCATGGGGTTAAACTGCATGCCTGGCATCTGCTATGCTCTTCCTGATGGCACAGCCCAATGACCAGAACCTTTATTTATCCTTCTCTTTTTAATTTCATAACTTTTTTTTTTTTTTCTCTGATGCTGTCATCTTCCTCAGAGCAATCATTGTCACTACAAAAGCAGTATCTGTCCTTGTAATAGGACAACCCCTTAGTAAATTTGAGATAGCACTACCTTGACCTCTTTCAGGGAACGGGGTATATCACTTCAAGAGGATGCATGTCACTTAATGTTCAAAGTATTGCCTGTGCTCATCTGCACTTGTCTCAGATATCTGCATCTGTATAAATTCCTGAATAGTCTTGTTGATTTTTCTCATTCACTTGAAAAAAAGTAGCTTGAAGAATACCCCAGAAGTGTCAGTTACTTTTCTGCCTGTGATGGTCTTGCCTGCGCTAAATTACTCCATCAGTGAGAGTTAAGTGTTGACTCCACAGGATGACAGTCACAATCTAACACAGCTACAGGCTCACACAGTTGAGTCCAAGGGTGAAGACATAGTACTAGTTCATGGCTGAGGACCTCAAACATGTCCCACCACATCTGAAAGACTTTCACTGCTGGTTATCCTGTGTCCTAAGGACATTTCAGTTTTACCAGTCGGAGTTTACCTCCCAGACCCAGAACCACAGCCAAATTTGTCACAGTTGGCAAAGGCTTCCAGTATTTCTCCATGCCAGGGGAAGAAAGGTGTTAGCAGTATTCTTAAGTAGTCTTCAACAGTAGCTGCTATAGAATCACAGAATCATCTAGGTTGGAAAAGACCTTGAAGATCATCCAGTTCAACCGTTAACCTAACATTGACAGTTCTCAACTACACTGGATCCCTCAGCACTATGTCAGCCGGACTCTTAAACACCTCCAGGGATGGGGACTCCACCACCTCCCTGGGCAGCCCATTCCAACGCCTAACAACCCGTTCTGTAAAGAAATGCTTCCTCATATCCAGTCTAAACCTTCCCTGGTGCAACTTGAGGCCATTCCCTCTTGTCCTATTGCTTGTTACTTGGTTAAAGAGACTCATCCCCAGCTCTCTGCAACCTCCTTTCAGGGAGCTGTAGAGGGCGATGAGGTCTCCCCTCAGCCTCCTCTTCTCCAAACTAAACACCCCCAGTTCCCTCAGCCGCTCCTCGTACGACCTGTGCTCCAGACCCTTCACCAGCTTTGTTGCCCTTCTCTGGACACGCTCCAGTAATTCAATGTCCTTTTTGTAGCGAGGGGCCCAAACCAGTAATTGAGGTGTGGCCTCACCAAGGGGTCAGATCCCTTCCCTGTCCCTGCTGGCCACGCTATTGCTGACACAAGCCAGGATGCCATTGGCCTTCTTGGCCACCTGGCCACACTGCTGGCTCCTGTTCAGCCGGCTGTCAACCAACACCCCCAGGTCCCTCTCTGACTGGCAGCTCTCCAGCCACTCCTCCCCAAGCCTGTAGCGCTGCTGGGGGTTGTTGTGGCCCAAGTGCAGCCCCCAGCATTTGGCCTTATTGAAACTCCTGCAGTTGGCCTCAGCCCATGGCTCCAGCCTGTCCAGGTCTCTCTGCAGAGCCCCCCTACCCTTGAGCAGATCAACACTCACACCCATCTTGGTGTCACCTGCAAACTTACTGAAGGTGCACTCGATCCCCTCGTCTAGATCATCAACAAAGATGTTAAACAGGAGTGGCCCCAACACCGAGCCCTGGGGGACACCACTCATTACCGGCCGTCAACGAGATTTAACTCAATTCACCACAACTCTCTGGGCCCAGCCACCAGACAGTTTTTTACCCACCAAAGCGAATGCCCATTCAAGCCATGAGCAGACAGTTTCACCAGGAGAATGCTGTGGGAAATGGAGTCAAAGGCCTTAAGTCAAGTAGACAACAAAATCCACAGCCTTTCCCTCATCCAATAAGCAGGTCGCCCTGTCGTAGAAGGAGATCAGGTTTTTCAAGCAGGACCTGCCTTTCATAAACCCATGCTGACTGGGCCTGATTCCCTGGTTGTCCACTATACGACTTTTAATGGCACCCGAGATGACCTGCTCCATGACCTTCCCTGGCACCGAGGTCAGACTGACAGGTCTATAGTTTCCTGGATCCTCCTTTCTGCCTCTCTTGTAGATGGATGTCACATTTGCCTCCCTTCAAGTCCAGTGGGACCTCCCCAGTTAGCCATGACTTCAGGTAAATCATAGAAAGTGGCTTGGCGAGCACATCTGCCAACACCCTCAGCACCCTTGGGTGTAACCCATCCGGTCCCACAGACTTGTGTACATCCAAGTGGTGTAGCAGGTCTCTGACCACCTCCTCTTCAACTGTGCTGACCTCAATCTGCTTCCCCTCCCCATCTCCCAGATCATGGGGCTGGGTGTCCAGGGAACAGCCAGTTCCACTGCTCAAGACTGAGGCAAAGTAGGCGTTGAGTACCTCAGCCTTTTCCTCATCCTTTGTTACCATGTTTCCCTCTGTATCCAATAAAGGAGGGAGATTTTCCCTAATCCTCCTTTTGCTGTTAACAAATTTATAGAAACATTTTTTGTGATCCTTAACAGCTTCAGCCAAGTTGAGCTCTAGCTGTACTTTGGCTCTCTCCTAATGTTCTCCCTGCATAACTTCACTACATCTTTATAGTCTTCATGGGAGACCTGGCCCTTCTTCCAAAGGCAATAGATGCCCCTTTTGTTCTTGAGATCCATCCCAAGGTCCCTATTTATCCAGGCCCGTCTCCTTCTCCGCCTGCTTGTGTTTACAGCACATGGGAATAGCCTGCTCCTGTGCCTTTAATACTTCACTCTTGAAGTATGTCCAGCCTTCCTGGACTCCCATTTCCTTCAGGGCAGCCTCCCAAATGATTTAGTTAATCAGTCTTTTGAACAGGTCAAAGTTAGCCCTGTGGAAATCGAAGGTGTCAGTTTTACTAACCCCTCTCTTTGTTTCTCGAAGGATCAAAAATTCGATCATCTCATGATCACTGCACCCTAGATGGCCTCCAACCTTTACCTCACCCACAAGCTCTTCCCTGTTCACAAGCAGCAGGTCCAGGAGGGCACCTTCCCTGGTCAGCTCACTCACCAGCTGTGTGAGGAAGTTATCCTCCACACATTCCAGGAATCTCCTGGATTGTTCCCTCTCTGCTGTGTTGTGTTCCCAGCAGATATCCGGGAGGTTAAAGTCTTCACAAGAACAACGGCAAGTGACTGCATGATTTCTTCCAACTGTTTATAGAAAGCTTCATCCACCTCACTGCTTTGGTTGGGGGGTCTATAGCAGACTCCCACAGCAAGATCTGCTTTATTCGTCCTTAACCTAATCCACACACGCTCAACCCCGTTATCACTATACTTGATTTCTGAGCTGTCATAGCATTCTCTTACATATAGGGCCACTCCACCTTCTCTCCTTCCCTGTCTATCCCTCCTGAAGAGCTTGTAGCCATCGATTGCAGCACTCAAAGTTAACACCACTGTTTTCATCCCTCATACTCCACACTGTGACCCTTTTTTTGAAAATTGAATGAACTAGAATTTGAGAGTCCAGATGGCATCATTATGATCTCATTTGGAAATGCCCAAATAGAGGCAGAATAAGGCTTCTTTATATATGGGAGGCCTTTTTACATCTGACAGGAACACTAATATATCACCATCATCTGCCTGAAAGGCAGAAGGATAGTGTGGTACTTCATAGATGGATTCATAAGGAAGGAAGCAAAGGTTTGTGGAAGAGCTTCTCTTTGGTCAGCTTCAACATGTATGCATGACAGGGACACTCAAGCCTTCAGACCAGGAGAGCTTCAGACTGCATGTGGTGGAGATGAGAAGCCTGCTGATCCAGTTCTATTGTACCAAACTCTTCACTCAAGCAGAAGCAGCCGTAGTTCCTTAGAGGCATAACTTGTACCAGCTGCTAGTCTCTCAGAGTCTGGCAGTAGTTAGATCAGAAAAAAATCCTTACACAAAATCCTTAGGGGTTGTGTTTGCTGGTGGAAAGAGCAAAGAACCAGCAAAATTTATTTCTGTCACCCCATGTTCTTCTCAGCACTTAAGGCTCCTGTGACATTTTGACAAGGGGCATAATGATGTTAGAATCCAGCAATTCGGCCTCTCTTATTCTGAGATCATGCCCACTCAAGAGGACTCCATACCAAGAAGAGAGGCACACATGCATCCCCTTCCTTTGAACATCCAGTGGATGCAGAGGAAGATGAAATCAAGTATGTAAAAAAGATTCTCGTGAATATGGTCCTTTGAGTTCCCTTTTAGTATGAACTGGTGGATCTTTTCAAATCCCTTAACTTGATTTTGATCTTTCTTTCATGGAAACCTCTTACACACTTCTAGGAAGTCACATCCAGCATGCTAGAGGCAATATTTTGGGTTGAGAACTAGGAATATCACAGCTGAAATAATTCCATATAAATATCTGTCCTTCAAGGACCCAAAAATTTCAGCAGTATTGAAAATCATAAATGTATATGATAATTTAGTTTGGAAGGCAAAACGGGATCAGGTTGCTTGTGGACATGTCAAGTCAAAGTCTTGAGTAGCTCCAAGGATGGAGATCATACAACCACTACAGGTAACCTGTTCCAGCATATGATCACTCTCAGTGTGAAATTTGATTTCTTTCATTCCATCTGAAATTTCCCTTGTTGTAATTTTTTTCTTGTCCTTTTCCTGGGCACCTCTGAGAAAAGTCCAGCAAAGACTTTTCTATAATCTCATTTTACTTAATGGAAGACTTCAAGGTGCCCTTCCTCTTCTCCCAACTAAACAAACTGGGCTCTCTACAATCTTACCTATAAAGTAGTTACCCTTCACTAACATGTCCTTGCTGTTCACCAGGGCCTTTTGCCCTGGTACACTTCCTCCCAGGCAATCCTTCTGTCTGTTCCTGGACAAGCTGAAGTACATTTTCATGAAGTGCAGGGTGATAATGTTGCTGCTTGACTTCGCGTCACTTGGAAACTTGAATGCTACCACCTTACAATCACTGCAGTTTTCCTCATAAAACTGCTTTCACTTTCCCAATCATTTGTTCTCTATCCTTGAGCTGCATACAAGCAGAGTATCTTTTCTGTGGGCTTGTCCAACACATCTGTGAATTAATTATCCCTAGCAATTCCAGAAACTTCCAGATTAGCTTGTGTCCAGCAATGTTCCCCTCCAAACACATGCTGAGTTCCTTCCCAGCTAGTCAGTCCTTAGCCTGTATTGTTGCAAGAGATTTTTTCTTGCTGGGTGCAGGACTTTGCATTTGTTCTTACCGAATTTCATAATGCTCCCATTAAATTATTCCTCCAGACTTAATAGGCCCTCCTGAAAAGCAAATGTGTTTGCTTCAGAGGTACATCCTTTCCTACTCACATGGTACAGGGATGCTCTACTAGCCACAACTACTGCTTCCCATCACACACACACATACCCTGCTGTCAACCGCCTTTCAACACAGTTGAAATGGAGATAATGGTAAGGCAATCCGTATGTTCTGATTACATATGACCTCATTAGCAAACATCTTCCTGCAAAAAAAACCCTCTTTGGATAATGAAATCTTGTTCTGGAACAAATAAATCATTATTTTATGAAAAAGCAGTGTAGGGGAAGGAGATTTCATTTTAGCAATTTTTATTGTTCATTTTTTTCTGAGAGAAAAAGGAAAACTGCAAAATGACAAGGAAAAATAAAACAAAAGAAAAGCAATTACTGCATTTCAAAGCCAGTGAAAATTAGGCTGAGCAGTAGTAGAAGCCAAATAGAAATCATAACTCTTCTATTTCCCTGGCTGCTCAGACATGTGTCCAGACACTTGGCAAAGTGTCAAGGAAAACAGGAGCCAAGCTATGTTGTGTTTAGAAGAATCAAAAGGCTGCTCATTAAGAGAGGAAGATTTCAGCACAGCTCAGAGAGGAGTCTGCAGTTCATCTGCAGGTTATTCCTTACGAAGAGGATAAAGGATAGAACACAGACACTGCAAGGATAGGTTTCAGCTTTGGAAGGAAAACAAAATCAAAGTGCAGTCTTACTAGGTCCATTTTGTTTGTTTTGATTTAGGATAGTGTGCTTTAAGCCAAAAGTACACAGCAAAATTTAAAGCATCAGCAGTATAACTAGCTTTAACCGCTGTAGAATGTGGATTTAGCTAGGCCATGGTGAAACTCATGTAAAACTCATGACAAAAGTCAGAAAACCCACTGTGAGTCCAATTCTCTTAGAGAAGGTACCTGTCAGAAATTAAGTTGGCAGAAGTTGCCGGGTCTTTTATAGTGCTTATGTACTCCAAGCAAAGGAACTCACGGGCCCAGAAAGTTAACATATTTCACTTTCTTTTTGAGAGAATCCCCGGCTGATAGCTTTGTTCTTGATTTTTGATCATAGGATATGAATTGCAGTACATCATCACTGGTGTAGTTTTACCTTTGGGAGTAGAGGGATAGTGTTTTTCTGGTCTGTCATGGAGCCTCCTTCCACGTTTTCTAAGATTATTTCACAGTGCGGTAGCATTGACTTTATGCATGCTGTTCATGAAAGGATGCTGCAAATGTCAAAAGGCACTTGAAGAAAGTCAGAAAAATGACCCAGTGGCAGGAAAAAACAAACCTTCACAATGGGAATCTTAAGGAGGTGAACAACTCAGTTTTACCAGAGAATCAAAGATCCAGAAGCAGCTTCCCACCTGGGAAATCACTGTGCATACCTCATTGCACAAAACTCAGGTGATATACTAAGGGAAGGATAATGGTTTATCCAGTTACTCCACTCTTTCCTTCACATACTCAGGGATGACAGTGGGTCAATGACGTTGTTAGAATCATTGCATAACAGTGTTCATGCATGTAAAAAAGTTCTAATGATGGAGCTAAATAGGAAGTACCACCTGGAATAGATTAACTTCAGAAGTTGAAAGTAACCTTGCCATTGTCTAGCAATGAGGTCAGTTAAACAGTAAAAGTTTAGTGGGCAAAGAAGTGGGATCATCTTTGCTTGGTCTCTTTCAAGTCAAATGCGATACATCTTAGAAAAACATTGTATTTCTTTTTTTTTTTTTTTTTCCTAACCCACTCTGAGGGGAGAAAAAACATTTCTGAGTATTTCAGAGGTCAGAATAAATGGTCAAAGGAGTAGTCCTGCACTGTTTAGAGGATGGGAACCTAGAGTCCATACCAGATCATTTAAGTTTATTTTTAGAAGCCAGAATTGTTTAGAATTGTTACTATGGGCACAGTCAGGAACTGGCACAGTACAGTCCACACAGTGAAGCAGTGTCTTCTAGCTGGTCCTGGACAGAAGATACAGATTGGGACACCAGGTCAACACAGACCATATTTGTTCTCTATAATGTTCTTTTTTTGTCAGGCTCTATAGTATCACAGCCTGGACCCCATTCTGTCCCACTCTGTTGTCTTGGTATAAGAAAAATTGCTGGAGTTTTCAAATGAGTTGCTGAAAACTTACAAAGAGGAGAAAGGAGGAGGAAACATAGATATTGTCTTTCTCTTTATGTCCTACTTCTCTACCTCTCCCCCCTCACCTTCTCCCTTCCTCCTTTTTAGATTATCTGGTGTATAAACAGCTTTTACTATGAACTTTGCTGAGAATGTTAAAGTTGTTCTTTTTCCTTGCTTGACACATAACAACCTTCCAACAGAAAAGACTGCAAAACCCACAGGAAACTGAGGGAGTATTGGGACTTGCCTTTACATTTGAAGTTCTGACCTCTATTGTTGTAGCATGTAATTTCTGAGTACCTTTATTTAATGAGCAGACAGCTCATGTTTGGGAGTAACGTCAGAGGTGAAGTCCCATGCAGAGGGTGTTATGCTGGTCTGTCCTCAGGTTGTAAGAAGGGTACAAGCAACTGCAGTGGGTTCTGCAGCGGAGAGGAAAGGTCACTTGTTCCTTACTGCTGGCACAAGAAACTGCTGCTACCTGAGAATCTGACAAGTCTGCTAAACTATAAGTGTCAGAAAAGCCAGCTGAGCATCCTTGAGCAGTTTTCCACTGTAGTCCGTTCACAAAACTCGAGCAGCTAAAAAGAAGCTTGATTGAACTACTTCCCTGAAGAAGAGGACTGCCAGTACTGCAGGGTCTGCTATGACCCAGCCACACCTGACTGTGCAACGGCCTCCAGAGGATCTACTGTTGAGTCCCTAGCAGGGTGCTTTAACCATGGGCTGAGCTTTTGCGAATTAGCATGTAAGTTGCTGAAACTCACTTTCATTCCACTGCCTCTTCACTGTGTGAGCTCAGTTTGGGGTGAAGAGGAAAGTCAGTCTCTTAAATAGAAGAGAACCAAACAGAGAAATATTGGACCTGATGGTCTGCAGAAGGCATGATTTCCACCTTACCTATCTCTTTTCTTAAATTATATCCAGCCTCCCATTTTCATCCACTGCAAAGAAGGATTCCTAGCATAAAACCAAGCAGTGCTAGGTGGCCCGTGTTCATGTCCCTGAGGGCTAGCTCTAGCTCCAGTGCCCTGGCCATAGCCACACTCCATAGTACCTGTCTCTAGCCCATGTACCTCTCATCTGTCTGTGCTGGCATATGACTGTACCACAGCATTTCATAAAAGGCCTATAATGCGCACTTTGTCACTCCCATGACAAGGCACTGCCTGCCCATACTGCACCTACTTTTGGTGCTTCTGACAATGCTGTATTTGCTCTTTGGACCAGATAGACTTCTTCTTTGACCTGGGAAAAAGCAGACATCACTTGCTTCATGCATCATACTATGTGGCTAGGTAATTCATCTGAGGACAAGGATAAGACTTCTATCAGAAACAGGATATGTCAGACCAGATCACTTAAATGAGATGACACACAGCCTCATTGCCCACCCCCACCAGTCCATTTTTTTTCTGAAAAGAAAATAGACTTTTATGAATGTTCCTGTCATCTCTCTTATTAATAAGCTGGACCACAACTCCATCTCCTGACATTTACCCACATTTGTCAGCATGGAGTGTCTTGGCTCAAAGCTGGTAATTCTGTGATGAGAGATGAGGTAGAAAAATGCAAGGTGAATCTGAACAAGGAATCATTTTGGGGGACTAAACTATAAACCCCTTTATTTGTGTATTTCTCAGATCCAAATTCCACATGTGCATAATTTACATCAATATAAGGAGGCAGACAGAGAAAATAAGAAATAAATAATTTACAGTAATAAACAACAATCACTGCACATCTTAAATATTCCTCATGCACATAGTCATAGAATGGATTTATTAAAAAAAAAAATAAATTCAAGGCCTGGCACAAATTCTTATTTATCACTCTGGGGGCTTTCCACCTTTCCCCAGGCTATAACAAAAGTCTGCTTGGTGGGAAGCTGCTGTTTACATCCAGCATGTGCTAGGCATCGTCCTCTAAATCCATGTTTACACAAAAGAATCTCTACAGTCTGGAATCCTGAATTTATCCTAAACACACACATACAGCTATTTACACTGGAGAAATCCTTTAGAAGACAATAGCCACAGGTAATATCGAGCTTTAGTATGGATGAGCAGGGGAGAAGGTATGGAGTCTAAATGCATGCTGTTTTGTCCTGTAGTTTCTGAGTGCTATAAAAATATTTGGGGTGTACTTGAATGAAATTGTGCAATGCTATTCTGCAGTATATCTTGAGTGAGAAAAGCTAGAGGGCCATTAGGGCTGGTAACAGTGCTGTAGACTTCTCGCCAGCTGAATTTCCTAGTGCTCTTTGATAAAATCACCACTTCAGATACAATGTACAATTTTTATCTGCAGGTTTTCTTCTGTTGTGGTGGTTTTTGTTTTTGTTTTTGTTTTTCTTTGCTTTACTTCCTCCCCTCTCCCTAATGGAAAAAGATACATTTGTCTCTGTTAAAATTAGTATATTGTCTGTTTCCTTCCTCTCTCCCTGCTTAAAATCTGCATTCTCAGATTAGGACTGGCATGATCTAATTAAGACAGACATAGGAGAGAGAAAATGCTCCAGAGGAAAGCTAGAGTAGGAGTAACAGGAGGAGAATTGTGATTTTTTTTTTTCTTCCTGCTCTGGCATAATCTTAAAGACATGAAACAACACACATGCCTACTCAAACAAGTTGTTAGCAAACTAATCATGCATTACAAGACAGCAGAGCCACACTGCGTTCATTATACAGTATTTAAAGATGGTTTTAGTGCAGTCAGAAGGCAAATCAAACATGCCTAGAGATAGGGTTGAACAGGGAAGATATTGCCTCTTTCCTTTTAAGAGGCATAGGAGAAGTCATTTGTTTTAGCATCAGCCTGTCTTCATTAAAGACTGGAATACTGAGACTGAATAGCCTATCTGCTCAACTCAAAGGGGCCTTTGAATGAAAGACTCCTTTTCTCAGTTGTCTAGAACAGAATGGGAAGAAGGACTTTCTCATGCAATCCGTGCTTATGACTAGATAAAGTGGCAGGCAGCAAACAGTTAAAGGCGGTTGGCCATGCTGATAATGAATATCTGCCACAAAAAAAAACAACTTTAAAGAGAACAGAAGTAGGAGATAGTTTGAATAGTATATCCAGGGAGAAAGATCATCATTATTAAACATAGACTCAACATGCATGGGAAGTGGAGGGCTGGATTGGATGTGTATACGGCTACATCACATGTACGAATATTTATGATAAGAGTCTGAAAGACAGGTCTTCTATCTCAGAAGGTATTTATATTCTAATACTAATAGCCTACATATATGAAAGACACAAATTTGTCCATTAACAAAGGACTTCATGTTCAGCCCCTGTGATAACAGCTATTCACTTATTTCAGCAGGATGAAATTAATTTTGTGGATTTGCCTGACCTTGTACTAAAAATACTTCAGTCATCAGAAGTTTTAGAATTTCTTTGTTAAAAAAAAAAAAAAAGAGAAAGAAAAAAATGTTGTATTTTTCATAGCTGTTCTGCAAGCATTTGATAAGTGAGATCCAGTCTTTTCCATTCCAGGTAGCATTGTGATCCTACAAAAGGATGTTCATAATCAAAGATCTCAACTTTATTGTATTAAATTCAGTCATGAAAGAAACAGAAATTTCACTGTAAAACATTTCTCCCTTAGGTACCTTTCTATATATTCTTTGCTGTACACGTGCTGCTTTTGTAGTATACTCAGTGGAGACTATGAAGATCCCAATGAGTCTTCCTGTAAACTGTATGATAAGGTGTGATTTGTCTTTGCAAATGTAGGCATTTAATGCTGTTTTATACATGCCAGGGCATGAAAAACTTTATATATATATATATGTATATATATATATTTTTTTTTTAAATGACTGTCCTCTATCCAAATATCTACATCCCCACAACACTGGAATATGAAGATGTATTTTACATAAGGTGCTCCATGCAAATGTGTGCTTATAAATGTGTTTGCATTCCAGTTTCTTTATACACAATAGACAAACAATATGCAACAGCTAGACATCTTACGCTGTGGCTTGTTCTGCCTACATATGCACTGCTGGTCAGGCCAGGACCATGACTAGTCTAGACAGACCTTGTCAGAAACAGTGAGATGGGAGATGAACTGAAGATAGAATTACTGGGTGGTGTGTGAGCAAGACTATGTTCACCCTGCCTCAGTGTCCCTTCACAACCTTTTCTTGGTACCCCAGCCCATCATCCATGGGAGGAATTCCTCTCCGTTGGCCTGCTCAACATGAGACTGGCCATGTAAATCCATATCATGCAGTTCATTGACTGAATTTTTGTGTCTCCTGCAGAGGCATGAAGAAAGAGTAACACCAGGTGCTTGATATCTTTTCTTGCATATGCACCTCTACTTTCAGATCTGCCTTGGTAGAAACCACTCCTTTCTGTTTACACAGAGGAGGCATTTTGTATGGGAGGATGAAAGCTGTTGCTGTTTTGATGGCCACTCAGAGAGCACGGCTGCACCTATGAGGAAGAGACAAGGGAGAAACCAAAGAGCCTGTGCTTGCTCAGCCTGGGCTGTGCATGTCTCCCTGCAGAAGCTGTGAGTAAGCTGTACTGTTTCACCTGATGAAGTGCTAAGGCTTGGACAAGTGGCCCAAGCCAGAGTTGACCTATAGATGAATCCTGTATGTTTTATAACTGATAACCATTGTGCTAGTAGGTATTGTACTAAGTTATAACAACACCCTTATGCTGATGTAGAAAGTCCTAAAGCATTGAAGTACTGAAGCCTGAACAACAGGCCCCAAGCCGAAGCTGCTAACTTAGTCTGTAATCATTAACAAAGTATGCAAACTCGCTAGTGAAAGATGCAGCTTAGACAAAATATAATCAGTAGTGAGGAGAGAATGTATCCAGCTTCCCTTGTTTAGCCTTGTTCAAGGCTGAGAACCCAAGTATTTGGCCTTGTTAGAAACTCCCTTGGTTTCCCCCCCTGAGCCCTGGCCAGGCTTTGGGTAGAATCCAACAGGAGAATGAAACCAGAAATTTTCCGCTCAAAACAAAGGTGCCAGCTATTCTGGCTTGTCCATCTCTGGTATATAAGGCTGGGCCCGTTTGCAGCGACTTTGGAAGCCTCACCTATGGGTGGACGCACCGCGTAGGATTTCCCACTTGCAGGGAAAGTTTCTCCAAATCCTCGCTGTAACCGGGGCTCCCCAGCCACTGCAGATCTGGATGATGGTAATATATGCAAGTGGTGATGTATTTTGCTTAATCTCCCTTCTCTCTCTCATGTAGTAATGATTTAATGCATTACCCTGTTTTTTCCTGTTTGCTGTTTTAAGTGCACTATTCTGCTTTTTCTTACTGCATGTTTTCTGTATTACACTGTTATCACTAGTAAAATACGCCTGCTCTTTTCACTCTGGTGTCTGGGTATAATTGGTATCCTTAATCAGCAGAACACCTGAGATACAGCCATCCACCATGCTTCCTGTCCTGTAAACAAAGGAGTAAGTCCACGGCTGAAAAATACTGAAAGGAAACATAGATGCCTACATCAGACACTTTAACATTGGAATGGAATGGAATGGAATAGAATAGAATAGAATAGAATAGAATAGAATAGAATAGAATAGAATAGAATAGAATAGAATAGAAAATTAAATAGTTCCAGTTGGAAGGGAACTACAATGATCATCTAGTCCAACTGTCTAAGTATAGAAGCCTTCAAGACAGATTGCCCTGAAGCATTGTGTGTATGGTTTCCAGTTTTTGCTGGTGTTTCCTAGAGATATGAAGTGCTTATGGCTTTGAAGACTGTGATGCAACTGTAAGTAGTCTGTACACAAAGACTGGACTTGCACCCACTGTCTGTGCTCCACTGAATTGCATTCTCCAGTCTCTGTCATTGTCACCATGCATTGAACAGAGTACTATTAAAGTACCAAAAGTACTTATACATTTCCTTAAATAACAAAAAGGAGCACTGCAGCACTCTGTCTATTATCTGTTCCCTGATAGCAGGAGGCAAAACCATTTGATGGCAGCCTCCAGGGACAGAGGAGGGTTCTTTATAACAAACCTGACAAGGGCACTACTTCCCCACTTGATTCTCAGCTACCAGCACAAACTTGAGTGTGGGCCAAGCACCACTCCATTACAATGCTGTTCCACTGCACACCCTCTCATGATTGACAGTGGACATCTTACTTGTCAGTACAAATATTCAGAGACCACATGATTGATGTCCACAGTCTAAGATTCAGAATATTTGTTTTGTCCATTACATTGTTATCTTTTAGAAGTTCCCATCAGATTAACAATTTCAATCAGAATGTAGGATATGTCCTGTTCTTTCCTCTTCCCTTCCCCCAGCTGAGTTTTTAGCATAACAGTCTAACTAAATTGCACTAAAATAAAAAAGAAGAAAAATACAAAGTGGGCATATTTTTAAGCTTTTCTGCTTTGCTTAAGCTTTAGCATTAGCCTAAGGGATCCAGGCTGCCTTTCAGTCCCCTTCATGCTGGCAGAGATCCATGAGGCTTTCTCTACAGAACATATTATAAGCAACTGTGCAGTGTGAGTAAATTTGGAAGGAGCTTGTCATCCTGGTTATCAGCACTCCTAGAAGTCCCAGCTGGCATCAGAGCTCAACAGTATACAAACACATGCTAACACTATTTTCCCCCATGGGACTTGGCCCATCATCACCATGATCCCTGCAACAAAAACCTCATCAGTGTCTTTTGCACCAGGCTCCTAGAGTCTGTCTGTGGTGCATGGCTGCCGGTCCAGCCACAGAGTTAATTTTTACTGATGATTTCTGGGACTGTCAAGGTCTAGATAAAACTGTACTGCAACTCACTCATTCTGAAGTTGCACATCTCCATTTCTCTACCCCCTAGTCCAGAAAGCAGGCTAAAGCCCAGAAGGTAATGTTCCCAGTCTCAGGTATCTTCAAGTCCCATGATATGCTAAGCAAAGCCCAGTTTCTTTTCCCATCCCTTCTTGTTTTCTCTTTGCAGAGGGCACTGCTTGAACCTCTCCATCTAAAGTTCTTCACCTTTGTAGAAATGAATGCACCTGCTCAAGCACCCACTCAGTATGAGCACAAGCCTCCCCCATTCTTGAGACAGTCAACCTGCATCAGTTCGGACTGGAAGGGTGGCTTCTGGTGTGTCCTAGAGACAGTAAGCACCATCTTCTGGGTACACTGCATGCAGCACAATTTGATCCACCTTTTGGATCTGCAAGAGACAGAAAAGGGATTCGTTTATCTAACATGGTCTATCTCCTCCATCAATTTGATGGCAAACCATATTCAGCAGCATGAGTTTAAATAGTTTGCACTAAAACACAATCTTTTCACGTGACTGTGATTCCTTTTTTTTTTTTTTTCCAGTCTGATAGGGTGGTGGAAAAATGTGTCAAAATAGTAGCCTGTTGAAAATGCTGAAAATCAGTTGATTAGCATTTAAATGTCAGATTACAAAATTGCACTTGTTACTGTGGGTTGTCATGTGGAAATACATGATTTCTAAAAATCCAGGCAACACAGTTTCTAGATTTCTATTGTTGAAGGATTTCACCAGGCTGTGGGTATCTCTAGGCTTGCTTTATTAACAACTCAGAGTTGGGCCACCAGTGAGTGGCCCAACTCTGAGTTGTTAATAAAGCAAGCCTAGAGATACCCACAGTCTGGTGAAATCGTTTAACAGAATTGGCGACCCAGACGGGACTCTAGGACACAAGAGAGGAAGAGTCAGATATTCCTCTGGACAAACCCATAACAAATACTTGAATTTCTGGCAAAGAAATAAGAGGTGAGTTCACCTAAGAGACTTGGGCACAGACAATTCCAGATAGAGTTACACTGGGAAGCTCTTGTGTTTAAATTTGCAAAGAGAGAGATAAAAGAAATGTATAGAAGATGGGGACAGTACTCAGCGTTGAAAGGGGGACGCCCCTTGCTAAGATTTTAGAAAACTGAGGAAAGATACCTTTGGCACAATCATTACAGAAAAGAAAACTAATAATATTGTGCCAAGAGGAGTGGCCATTCCTGACAAGAAACAGAGGAGGAGGGCCAATGGATGTATGACCTCCAAAAAGGAACAGTCAAGCCCCATCATTAAAAACTTCTAAGAATAATTTTGGAGGATTCTGAGAGTCAAGATATTGATTATTGGTATATTTGGTATAATAGAGGTCAAAAAAGAAAGAAAACCTCTTTGATAAAAACTCCTGAAGCTGAAGAAACTGAATTCCCTTTTAGAAGTGCTGGCATGTATCCAATGCATTTGGATTGCATCCCAAACCCTAGAGCGGGCCCTGGTGCAGCTGCTGATGTTTCTCCAATAACAGATGTGACATGAACCTTGCAAGCAAGGTGATTTAGTAGCTTGGCAAGAAAAAATGCCGCACTTAATGAGATGATGCTGACAAATGTGCTCAATTGTTATTGAGAATTGTCACTGATTACACTCCTAATTGGAATTATATGAAAACTTTATTATAAGAACTATTTCAAGCAGAGAAAATATTTTCAAAAAAAGGTAAGAGAGTAACTAATTGGACAAAAGTTTTGGAATGCAGACAAAGATCAGACAAGCACCCAAGTGGTTATTAGGGCCGATTGAAGGCTACTGTAATTATGGGAGTATGAACTGTGACAATTTCCAATAGCCACTAGCTATTAGTGGTTTTTGTAGAAACTCATGCCAGGCTGGCAAGGTGAAACATTAACTAAAATCTTGAGCATTGTTGCTTTTGTTTTTGACGGGGGAGATGAAAGCAAAAGCAGCAATAAGAAAGGTTAAAACTTGAGAAAAAGCAAGAGCAAAAAGAAAGAGAAATTAGGTTGTTGGCTGCAACAATTACCCAAACGTATAACACAAGAGGGAGAGCTCGAGGATTTCTCCAAGGTAGAATCAGGGGAAAGGGATGTGAGGGAGAATTCATCCTATCTCTCAATATGCTAATTCTTTAGAGTGCTTCTACTGTGGAAATTTGGGACACATGCAGATAGAGTGCCCACTGAGACCTGTTTCTGCACAAGGAGGATCTCCACCTGCCAGACCTCCTCGACTTTACTCACAGTGAAGGAAATGATACTTATCTTCTCTGGGAACTGAAAGAACAACAGGACCCATTAGAATCAAGGTAGATGAGCATGTCAGATTTCTGCAAAGGTAAATGGTGTAATTTTGGATAAGAAATTGGTTTGAGGTAAATTTGTGATCTCTCCCAATTCCCCTATTGGCCTTTTGGGCCTGCACTGAATTTTGAAGTTCCCCACATTTTGAATGATAGTACAGAGTGTAGTAGGGGAAGAGATAAAATATTTGTCTACCGCTTTAACGAGACCTTTTGCAGAAATTTGATACGTTTATCTCCTTGGCTCCAACAGAGATTCAATTTATTTTAATGGGCTCAGAAATAATTGGATTGGGAGGTCACAACCAAAATGATTTGAATGATATACAATTTGAATTGGCTGCAATTCCCAGAGAACCTTGAAGTAAGTGGGATTGTTAAAATCGGCTGAGCCAATTGTGATAAAAACAAAAGGAGGGACTCCTCCTTCAATTTGGCAATATCCAATTATAAATGAGGCCATTTCCAGTACAGAAAAACAAATCGTACATTTTTTAGAAAAAATAATTTTGAAGGAATGTGGTAGTCCTTATAACACTCCAATTTTACCAGTTAGTAAACATAAAGTAGATAAAGATGAAGATCCTGAATATAGATTTGTTCAAGATCTATGAGCTGTAAATGAACATGCAATTGCTTCACACCCTGTGGTACCAGATCCTAGTCTGATTTTAACACAGATTCTGGGCACAGTATTTCATGGTGCTTGATCTTACAGGAGCTTACTTTTGCATTCCAGTTGAGAAGAAAACCCATCAATCTTTGCCTTCACGTGGCAAGGGAAGCAGTTAACTCGGACTAGGTTACAAGGATTTTACTAGTTCTCCAACAGTATTTTCTCAAATTTTGAAAAATTATTTACAATATTTGTTTTTTTCAAATGTGTTTTGATATAGTATGTTGATGAATTGTTATTAGCAAGTAAAACCAAGGATGATTGTATTAGATATACTGAATATCTATGTATCTGACTTGTTAAAAAGGAACACTGTGCATCTCTGTCCAAATTACAGTTTTGCAAACAGCAAGCAAAATATCTTGGATTTATATTAAACCCAGAACTTCCTGATTATTCAAAACCTTTTAAATTGTATTGTGATGAAAATAAAGGAACTGTGAGAGACGTGTTAGTACAAACTTTAGGACCACATGAATTACCTGTTACCTATTTTTCTTCTACATTAGACCCAGTAACTAAAGGAACTCTTTTTTGCATTAGAGCAATAACTGCACCAGCTGAGATGGTAAAAAAAACAACCAAACAAAACAAAATAAAAAAACAGGACAATTGTCCTAGGACAACCACTAACTGTTTGTGTACCCCATGAAGTAGAAATATTATTAAAACAATGTGGGAGAAAACTTTATCTCCTCAAAGAGTCCATAGATATGAAATAATTCTATTATTGGCTAATAATTTGAAATTGGAAAGGTGCAATACATTGAACCCTGCCACCCTAATGCCTTTACCCTCCAATGGAGAAAAAGAGAAACAACTGTGTTCAATTATTAAGTGAAACCAGCAAACTGCGACCCTGATTTGAACCTCTTCACGGATGGCTCCTCCTATTATGCAGGAAGTTGAAGAGGTACCGGTTTTGCAGTAACTACAGAAATGCAGATACTATTGGTAGGACCTTTTCCTGCACCTTTAGGTGCACAGGGAGCAGAAATAATTGCTCTAACAGAATGTAAAATACGGACTTTAAATATACTTTTAGTATCTGCCATGAAACTGGGACTTTACAGAAAGAACGGGGTTTCTTAATATCAGCAGGGAAGACTATGGCTCACAGAAAGCAGATCAAAGAATTATTAGAGGCGACACAATTACCCTCTGAGATTTCTGTCATCTATACAAAAGCACATACTCAGAAGCAAGTTATGATTTCTAAAGGAAATTCTTTAGCTGACCAAGCAGCCAGAGCCACAGCACAACAGGTTGTGTCTATCATGTCATTATCAAAACATGAGACAATATCTAAACTCCTGGATATAAATAAGTTATATGAAGACCTCGCTGATGAAGAAAAAGAGCAGTGGATCTGGCTTGGAGCCCAGCCACAAGGAGAACAATGTATGCTCAATGACAAGCCTCTTCCAGAAAGGTATTTATTACTGATTACGCGATGGCATCACAAAAAACTCATGGGGGGCCAGAGAGCTTAGCGCTCCAGATTCAAAGACTTTGGGCTGCCCTGGGAATTTATACAGCAGCCAAAAGAATCTGTGAAGGGTTGTAAACAATATGCTTCTGTATGAATTATGGCACCCAGTGGAAAAAGACCTCCAGCCACCTTCCCTTTTTCAAAAGCTCCAAATTGATTACACTGAAATAAAAAAAAAAAAAAAAAAAAAAAAAAAAAGGGTAAAAGCTTTTCCTACTAGGAAAAATTAATCAAAAGCAGTAGTAAAAAATTTTTCTAAAAGAAATAATTCCTCAATAGGGAGTTCCTGAAGTCATTGATTCTGATCATGGGGGTCATTTCACAGCTGATATTTTAATTCTAATTTAATTTTTAGTCAGTTTCATACTCCTCATCACCCTGGATCATCCAGCCAACTAGAACAAATGAACAGAACCTTAAAAGAAAAATTACTTAATGTTTGTAAACAGACTGGCCTTAAGTGGCCCAATGCTTTAAATTTAGTGTTATGGGATATAAGGAATACCCCAAGACAGCCAATTGATATTTCCCCAGCTAAAATTTTATTTAAATTAATTGTTATTATTTTTAATCATTATAGTCATAATAGTCCATGTGATTGTTTTGTTTGCTACGTTGGTTGTTGTTCTTTTATAATGCAGAAGATAGAAAGAGAGATGTGGAATTCTAAATAAGAAGAATAGCAGGAGTGTGATGGAAAAACAAAAGGAGGGAATTTGTAAAAGGAACAAGCTTTAGAAAACTCTTTTCTCTCAGGATATTATTAATAGCAGAAATAATTAATAAATACATACTGTTTTATAGAGCACAAGTGCTCTAGGAACAATACTTACAGTTCAATGCAGTATGCACAGGTGCTCTAGGAATACTGAAGAAAGTAACCATGATGACAGAAGATTGTATCAGTGAACAGTGGTGTCCAAAGAGGAGTTAGAATGGAACGATAAGAACTAGTCAAAACTGTGGAATACAATGGACTTTTGAAATTGATGATGAATTGAGAGCTGAAAGTTCCTGAAAAATCATCAAAGACTCTTTGTATTGGATGTTAACTGTTGCCACTCACTGAGGTGGTGGCCCAACTCTGAGTTGTTAATAAAGCAAGCCTAAAGATACCCACAGTCTGGAAAAATCCTTTAACATCTATCAAACAACCAGAGTCATTAGGTACTTTTTTATTGCAGATATTTCTAATGAGATAGCTTAAATAGTACAAGAAGTTTAACATAATATGGGGGCTTTGTCATAAATTATTCTTAAAAGTATTGTCCATATCCACTATGGGAAACATCTTTCCTGAATGGCTGTGAGGATGGGAGGTACCTCTGTAGTCGCAGAAGATTGTCAATCCCTTCCAGGCAGGCTCATGCATGTGAAAAAAACATGATCCTTCTCTTCCTGGAGATGTGGAAGGTATGAAGTGTTTAGTTTGGGGCAAAAGGGACCTAGACACCAGACAACTACAGAAGTTAGTAGCTAACACAGCCAACACTACCAGCAGCTGTTATGCAGATGTCTCAGGGGAGACTCCCAGGCTCTGGTGACCACAAATGACACCATGAAGACACCTGAGCTTCTATGGTTAGTGTGGTTAACTGATTTGTACTAAGTTCTACTGTATTACTTTTATGTTTGATTGACAGATAGATTTGATTGGAAGATGATTATTCTTACCTTTTCACCAGATGATGGAAAAAACTACTTGGGTCTTGTATTTCAAGCAGTTTGCTGTTGAATGCATCAGACTTTGGTGAGTTTCTTTGGCTTTGGGTGATCACTGAGCAACATGTTTTCTGGCGATGATGAAGCTGAATAGTTGCCCAGAGAAGTCATGGATGCCCCATCCCTGGAAGTGTTCAAGGTCAGGTTAGAATGGGCTTTGAGCAACCTGGTCTAGTGAAAGATGTCCGAGCCCATGGCAGGGGTGTTGGACTGGATGATCTTTAAAAGTCCCTTCCAACCCAAACCACTCTATGAACCTACGATTCTATGATTAGCT
Organism: Athene noctua; assembly: GCF_965140245.1. Taxonomy (NCBI): domain Eukaryota; kingdom Metazoa; phylum Chordata; class Aves; order Strigiformes; family Strigidae; genus Athene; species Athene noctua. Next base: position 28,229,437 of record NC_134039.1, read on the forward strand.
CAGTCACACAGTATGGATTCCCTGATTAACCAGTCCCTCTTAGAAAATTAAAGACAAAAAAACTCAAGCAAACAAACAAGTGCCTAACTAACAGAACAAAATAGGTGTCTGTTCTGTGCTAGCCACCTGAATGCCGTGGGAGTAGACACAGATGGGGAAAAGTGTGTTTGCAGAGGCCATGGAGAAATTCAGCAGTAACTGAAAGAGGAAACAGCTGAAATGCCTGTGCTTATTCTTCTTGCTGCCATTTAAAATGCTTCTTTCTTCACAGAGAAGAGGGAGACTTTGCAGAGTTCCCCATGCTGAGCTGCTAAATGAATTTTTCCTCATGAAAGCTGGGGAGAGAATGAGGCTGCCACTGACTCCCATCCTCAGCTATTAGAGTGTAATTGTGCCCAGGGCCAGGCAGCTGCTGCCTTCTGCCCCTAAATGGAGAGGAAGCACTGCTTGTGTTTTTAAGGAGGAATTTTACTGAAGCAAAATAAAGCAGTTGCAAAACATACAAACAGGTAAATGAGAAAGCTCTTGATTCTCCACGTTAGAAAGACATTGAGAGACACTCAGTAACAGCTCGGTCTCGCTGGGAAAAGACTTAATGGGGTAGGAGAAGTTGGGATCAGCTGGAGACAAGCAGGTTAAAAAAAATAATGAAGTCAGCACACCAGGCACTAATTATCCATTGTTGGAAGGGGAGGGCCCATTTCACATTCCTTCTCACTTTAAGTCATCCATGGGGTCTGCTTGTCCCTTTTTTTTTCTCTAAGGTTTCAAAAAGTAGTATTATCAGGATACCACACTTGTCCTTACTGGTCAGCAGTCTCCACAAACAAGTATCTGTCCCTAAAAGTGCCATATGGTTCAATAATGCTCTGTTCAATCTACTTTTAAAAAAACATGTCAATTTCTGTGCTGTGTCACCTTGTGCCATGTGTCCATGCTATAGAGGCTTTGAAGTGCTCTGGGAATGTGCTAGCTGTGTCGTATCCAATGTTTTCTTCACTCTGTGGTTCATCTGCCACTCTTGGTTCATCTGCCTCTCACCCAGGACTGATACTCTGACCCTTCCTGCTCTCTTTAATTCTTCACTAACACAAACAGTGAAGTGTGATCCTGAGGCCATGGCAAACAGCTTTATAACTCTGACACTAAATCAGGAGTGTCCTGAGCTACCACAAGCTGTGACAAAATGCCATGGAGATCTTCATGGTACGGTATTGTAAGCAGATAATCAAATTGCAGCTTAAACTTGCATCACCTCCCAGTGTGATTGAAGCTGACATGATCACGACAAGGGAAATGGCCCTGTATTATTGACAGCATGAAAACAGTCAACGTGAGTATGCTTCTTGCAAGTACTCACAAAGCTTGAGACTTTCCTGTGATAGTCAGGTGTGTGTGTAATGGTGAGCCTCACCAAGGTCAACATCAACTTCTCCATCCTTCTCCTTAGAAGCAAAATGTTTGTGGCTCATCACCATACAAGGTTTCCCCACCATTCTGCCTTGTCATGGTTTAAACTCAGCCAGCAACCAAACCCCATGCAGCCACTTGCTCATCCCACCCTGGGGGACAGGAAAAAAATGGGAGGGGTAAAGGTAAGGAAATATGTAGGTTGAGATAAAAACAATGTAATAATTGAAATATAATAATAGGATATAGAAACAAGTGATGCACAGTGCAATTGCTCACCACATGCTGAATGATACCCAGACCGTTCCTGGCTAGTGATCCTAGAGGAAAGAACATCCCAAAATGGCAATCCTTGCCAAGCTTCATCTATACACTGAGCATGACCTTGTATGATACAAAATATTCCATTGGCCACTTTGGGTCCATTGCTGTGGGTATGCTCCCTCCCAGCTTCTTGTGCATTTGCATACTACCACAACATGGGAAACTGAAAAGTCCTTGATTTCTTAGCAACTGATAAAAATATCAGTATATTATCAACATTCTTCTCATACCAAATCCCATACTGAATCCAAACCACAGCACTATTCTAGCTACTAAGAAAAATAAGCTCTATCACAGCTGAAATGAGGACATGCCTTGTTCCCAGCATACCACAACAAATTTCTATGAGAGTAGAACAAAAATAAAATTGTTCTTGCAAGTTCTTGTGTATTACATGGCAACACTGTAGACAAGTTTGACACTATAAGAAACAGGCAGATTTGAGGTACCTAAGCTATTATGAAAATTACTCTTCCTAAATACCAATATTGCTAGAAGTCCTTATGCCTGTGAAAAAATATGTGGAAGTTCTTCTGATAACCTTTGAATACAAGATTATTTCTTTCTGAGAATTCTGCACTGAAAAATAAGCAAATATGGAGGTCTAAATAGCTGCTCCTATTTATACTTTGATATCAGACATGTCCTAAGCGGTAGGCTATCTCATTTCTGTCCTGGCAAAACCAGTATCTCCTCTCTCTTCAGTCTTTCATCTCCCTGGCCTTTTGGATAACATCTGATTTTCAGGCACAGAGTCTACAAATGGCAAAGCTTGAAACAAATTTAAACAAGGTACTGTCGAGCCCTGCATGTAGGACCAGAGTCTGGAGTTTCTCTGTACCTTCTGTCTCTACAGGCTCCTGGAGAGGCTTCTGGATCAATACCTTCACTTCCAGGGCTGTGGCTTCTATCTTGTATCCTGGGCTTTGATAGTTCTAATGGGAGTGTGGGGAGACTGAAAAAATTCCTCAGAGTTTAGGGCTAAACATGAAGTGACTTCAAAGTTTTAGGTCTCTTATCAGCACATTCTTTCTCCTGAAGGATTTGTGACCATTCCTGCCAGACCAACATCCACATTTTGAATTCTTGGCCTAACTTGGTAATTCCTTAACCTCCTCCTAACACTATCTTTGTTTGAAAGGTGTTCCGCTGCCATCAGCTGTTGCCCTGCTTTTTACATTCAAATGCACTTCTTTCTTTTGCGTTCCTACTTCTGACTTCTTAAAGAACTGCCAGTTGCAGGATGAATTTTAGTTCCCTTTTTCCTACTTCACCGAGCTTTTTGGTATCCAAGCTATCTATATCTCCACTGCTTTGCCACCTTCCTTTCATGGGATGTCTCTGCTGCTTAAATAGCCTAATAAAAAGCCCCCAAAATGTTCCCATTTTTGGTGAATTAGACCATCAGGTCATTTCTTCCTACAGTCCCCTATGGAGTTTATGAATAGCTTGAGTGACTCCCTCAACAGTATCCTTCCCATCAGCCACCTGTGGAACATGAAGTGGCTTCTCTCTGTTGACTTGTCCTTCATGCACCAGCAAAACCTTGACTTAGTTCTTTAAACCTAGCCTTTTTCCCCAGCACTGTCTCTTTCCTTATGTACCAAAAATGTCTCCAGGAAACACCCCCCCAACCTCAAAACCTAAGATAGCTCCCTATCTGAGAGTTTTATCTAAGCTCCAGCATTCATGATATCAGCATTCTTTAGTACTGAACCATAAAAAATTTGCAAGAAAAACCGATGAACCTTGGAGAAGCCACTACTTGTCATTAAGGAGAAGGAATATCCTGAAAAAAGAGACCAAAGAGTGCTTCCAATTAATTCAGAGAAGTTCAGAGGGAGTGGTCGTAACAGATTGGGCAAAAACATAAAATCCAGGGGAGCATTCTGACACAGAAATGCAAGTTAGGCATAGGTAAGTCATCAACAAAGATTTAGGCCAGTTATATGTGATCAGGGCCTGAAACGAAGTGGACCCATTTGGGTAGCTGACAGGAATCCCCTTTTCTGAATGCACTGTGCTCTTCTTCTAAATCTTTAAATGCCTGGGCTGCTCATTAGCTGAGTCAGGTAACTTCATGCATATTCCCACCCCGTGGCAAATGCAAGTTAACGTGCGATCTCTCAGCTTTCACATACTGAGGCAAAGTTCAACTTATCTTTCATTAGCTGTAGGCTAACCACACATACAGACCGTGGCAAGGGATCATCTGATGTTATTACCTTGTTCATGAGACTGAAAGCTTCCACTCAGGCACTTAAAAATAAAGGCAAACTGACAACTGTCAACGGTCATTAGTAAGTATTTTCTCAGGAATAGTGATGAGGCAAAGAAATCAAATGTCACGGTAGTAAAGTCTCAAGTGAGCCACAGTTTTGTGTAAATCATCAAAAATGGATGAAAACTAGCCATTTGAAAGTGAGCTGTTTACAGACACCTGAATCTATGAAACTCACTCTAAGTACCCAGATTTGAAAGTATTTTCCACTTTGAAAGGATTGTTGGTTTTTCCAGGTGGCTCCAAACCTCTCTCAAATAATAGATCAAAACAATCTCCTCCTGAACCCTTGACACTCACGCCAAAAAAAGGCAGAGGTTTTGAAAATGTTACCTAGGTGAATGCTTAGTGAACTGTGTGAGCTCCTAGAGAGTCCAGGACAGGATGAGGCCTGGCCCACTGCTCTCTTACAGGCTAATGAAACTGCATCATTAAGCAGTGATAGACTGGGCATGCCCTGAAGATCACTTTAAACCAGGCCCGGTGAGACTGTTAGTAAACACCAGCTGAGTCCTTAAGCTGCACCATTACCTTCTCCTTCTAGGGAGCAGACATGGACGATGCTCTGCCAAATAGGGTCAAATCCTGTCTTATTGGTGTCCTGAGAATCTTGGACATTTCCTAGGCAAGGCTGAAGGATATTTTGCATAAGGCCATCATTGCAGAATAGCCCCTCCAAGCACTTATTCACACTGTTTCACTTGCTATGCTAGTTCTGCTCCGGGGAAGGAGAATATTTTGGTGGGACAGAGCTGAGATAACAGGAATGAAGCTGCTTCTCATTTGGTACAAGTGGTTGTAATACAGCTTCTCTGTGCATTGCTGATCACCAGCTATTGCAATAGCCTTCCAATTGCTGCAGTGTGGTAGAGCGGCCCTTTTAAATTATGCTTATGAGGAGCTGGGTGTCCCCCTACACAGTCTGATGTGTAGAGAAGAGCCCTGTCTAACTTCTGCCTCCTTCCTTCCCAGTATGTTCCATGCCCCTCAGCTGTAGTCATGCAGATGGAGGCCCTTTCTCCAGGTGAAAAATCTGCAGGGACCAGCTGTAAGCACATAAATCAGCAAGCCAACATTACATAGTATGGAGTATCATTTCTACTAGAAGCAAAACAGCGTGTGTGTGCATGCATGTGTGTGTATGTGTCAAGAAGAACACATATGGATCGGACAACCTCTTCTGCTCCATAGATCTATGGAGGAGAAGCCATCAAATTTCCTTTCCCTAGGACTCTATCTTTTGAAAGGCAGCAATCAATCAATAAGGAAATGGATCCCTTAAGCACTGTCCCTTTTAACAACTTAATCGCTCTCCTCCAGTCCTTTTGCGGTTGCTTCATCCAGGAAGCCCAACCAGGGCTCAGATGGTGCTTCAGATACATTCAGGAATTTTTCACCAAAGACAAGGAGTCTGGCAGGTTGTCCCTGCCACACACACACAAACCCAACACACGGGTGATTTATTTTTCTTCATGACCTGTTTTCACCAAAGTCTCATTAGAAGTGCAGTTTCCACTTCTATGAGAGAAAATGGTTCAAGCCTGCTCAGCTGACTTAAATGACAGTAGGGTTTATGGAATTGACCATTACAGAGCAACTTTTGAGGGACACTGGAGCTAGGCAACTCTTCAGGCTGCAATGCTATTGTTCTGTTCTGCCCTGTTATCCTCTGCTGCACTTGAGTCAAGAAAGGTGATGTGCAAGGGAATAATAGAGAGCCATATTTCCCAAAAGCATAAAGCAAAACACAGCAGTTTTCCCACAGATCCTCCTCATTCATGCCTAAAAGCTGCCAAAAGCTGCCAGAGTTTAAAGCTGCCAGAGCGTTAAACGAGGCTTGAAGCAGGAGGGGGATCATATTGTCTATGACAAGTTGTGGGATGACACGCCAAGGTGTGGATGACACCCCTGATGAGCAAGATTAGCAAAATGGTAAAAACCGACGAGGAGAAGCCTGAGGTACTCAATAGTATTTTCCTCATTCTTCACTGGCAGTCTCTCTCGCTAAACCTCTCAACTGGGTGGACCACAAGACAGGGACTGGGGAAGCAACCCCTGGAGGGGCTGCTGGATCAATACCCTCACTGCCAGGGCTGTGGCTTCTATCTTGTATCCTGGGCCTTGATAGTTCTAACGGGAGTGTGGGGAGACCGACAGAATTCCTCACAGAGTTTAGGGCTACACATGAAATGGCTTCAAAGTTTTAGGTCTCTTCTCAGCACAGGCTTTCTCCTGATGGATTTGTGACCATTCGTCCCGATCCAATATCGGGGAGGGTTCTTAAATGATCCCAAGAGCAAGATTACGATGCAAGCAAGGTCAGATGCCGCACAAACCTTGTAAGCTTTATTTCACGAAATAACTGATAATGGCAATAGGACAGAAGGAAAAAGAAAGGAAAAGTCAGAATACCTAAGCAAACAAACCAAAGAGATGCAGCAATACTAGTTACCACCACCACGCTTCTAGCAGCGTCCCGTTGATCCGGTCCTGGTGCAGGTGATGGGGGGGATTCCTGCAGGTGAGGGGGAATGCCGCCACCAGGAGTCTAGCGGCATCCCGTTGGTCTGGTTCCCGTGCAGGTGATGGGGGGTCCCACAGGTGATGGAGAATCCTCTGTAGGTGATGGGGAGAATCCCGTGGGTGATGGAGAATCCTCTGCAGGCGATGGGGGGAATCCTACCAGAGAAGAGCACACAGTCCCGTTTATCCAGTCCCCACCATGAGTTCGCACGTTGCTACAGAGCTCATATGCATATTCACCGCACCGTGTTCCACCATGTGCGCATGCCCAGGTGTCCAAAGTGGTCATACTGGGGGGGGGGGGTGGGGGGTGGGGGGGGTGGGAGGGGGTGGTTCAGCCATCGACGCCTTCAGCCTCCACACGTCTCCCTCATTCCCCGGCCCTACGCACACACACAGCTTGATGGATGTTGTTCTAGCTCTGGGCAGATTCTGTCCTCACAGCAGCAGGACATCAAGGCCTGGCCTAGGAAATGGTGCAGTGCTGAAACACACAGCTGACATAGTCTGACAGTCTTACACCAACCTGCAGCTCAGGGGGGGGTGGGGGGGTGTTAATGGTGTAACAGCGATGTTGAGACAAAATGGCTGACACAGTCCCTTACACCATTCCTGCCAGACCAACATCCACATTTTGAATTCTTGGCCTAACTTGGTAATTCCTTACCCTCCTCCTAACACTATCTTTGTTTGAAAGGTCTTCTGCTGCCATCAGCGGTTGCCTTGCTTTTTACATTCAGATGCACTTCTTTCTTTTGCTTTCCTCCTTCTGACTCGTTGAGGAACTGCCAGTTGCAGGCTGAATTTATCTATCCTGCTCTTCATCTGGCCTAAAACACTTAGCATTTGGAAAGAGACAGTTTCTGACCTTTCTCTACAGATCCCAGTTCTGCCTGACTGTGGAAGATGGGAATTAAACAAACAAACAAAAAATCAAACTATGAACAGATTCAAGCCAGCTTTGTCTTACCTCATGGCACAAAGAAGCTCAGGGGGCTTTGTATTGCTGTCTCTTTCTAGCTCTGCGTGATTACTTAACTGGCACTTGCAGAAGAGCTACTGGCTTGAGCAAAATCTTCTGAAATATTCTGAGCCATTCTCTTCTTTCACAAGACAGGCCTTGTCTTCTTTCACATTCCCACAGTCTGAATCCAACACTAGGTCAAAGTGTTTCTGGAAGATGCATTTAGACCAGCAGAGCACTGGAGAAAGCTTAGGGACTGATTCTGTGTCTCGCTGCAAAAGCCTGGTCCAGGAGAAGACAGAATAAAGTAGTGGGGAGTAAGAATATTCTACCTGCCCCTAACAGATGTGAAAAGTCATGGCAGTCAGATAAAGTCCTCAGTGACTGGAAAAAGGGAAACATTGCACCCATTTTTTTAAAGGGGTAGAAGGGAGGACCCTGGGAACTACTGACCTGCCAGCCGCACCTCTTTGCCTGGGAAATCATGGAACAGATCCTCCTAGAAGCTATGCTAAGGCACATGGAGGACAGGGGTGTGACTTGAGACAGGCAGCATGGTTTCACCAAGGGCGCATAAGTCCTGCTTGACCAAACCTGTGGCCTTCTATGACAGAGTGACTATATCAGTGGACAAAGGAAGAGCTATGGATGCCATCTATCTGGGTTTCTGTAAGGTAATTTTAAAATAAATTTAATTTCAATTGTAATTTTCTTTGCAATGGTCCCCCACAACATCCCTCTCCCTAAATTGGAGAGATATGTATTTGATGGGTGGAGTGTTTGGTGGATGAGGAGTTGGTTGGATGGTTGCATCCAGAAGGTAGTGATCAATGGCTCGATGTCCAGATGGAGACCAGTAGTGAGTGGTGTCCCTCAGGGGTCTCTACTGGGACCAGTATTGTTGGAGAACGGCTTGCAGAGAGCAAGGCCATGGGTCTGTGCAGGAGCTGATTACAGCCATCTGAGGTAAACAAAGGAAAAAACCCAGGGTACAGTTATGCTAACAAGGAAGGAGATTCAGGGCACAGTTATGCTAACAAAGGACTGTTATGTTAACAAAGAGAGAAACTGAGGTACACAACGGCCTTGAGTATAATGAAAAACAACCTTGGGAAAGAAAGCAAGCCAGAAGAAGGAAGATGTTGTGACATACCTGAAATGCCACAAGGGGCTGGGATATTATAATGTAGCCTTTTACATGTATCCAATAGATTTATGATTAGTGTGCATAATTATAGTTAGTGCTTATATAAGGTGTGATTTCTTTCAATAAAGTTGAAGCTTGCTCTATCATTCACGTTGAATCGACTGCTTGCTTCCTCCGTCCTCCGCACAGTACTGTTTAAGATCTCCATCAATGACATAGAGAGTGGGATCAAGTGCACAAGTTTACAGGTGACACCAAGCTGAGTGATGCCATTGACAGGCCTGAGGGACAGGATGCTGTTCAGAACAACCTGGACAAGCTTGAGAAGTTGGCCCATGTGAACACTGTGAAGTTGAATAAGGCAAAGTGCAAGGTCCTCTCTGGGGCTGGGGCAATCTCCAGTATCAAGACAGGCTGGGGGGGGGATGAAGGGATTGAGAGCAGCCCTGCAGAGAAGGACTTGGAGTACTGGAGAATGAAAAACCAGACATGAGCCAGCAATGTGTGCTCAGAGCCCAGAAAGCCAATGGTATCCTGGGCTGCATCAAAAGAAGCATGGTCAGCAGGTTGAGGGAGGTGATTCTCTGCCTCTACTCCGCCCTGGTGAGACCCCACCTGGAGTACTGTGTCCAGCTCTGGAGTCCTCAGTACAGGACAGACATGAACCAGTTGGAGTGGGTCCAGAAGAAGGCCACAAAAATGATCCCAGGGATGGAACAGCTCTCCTATGAAGAAAGGCTGAGACAGTTGGAGCTGTTCACCCCGGAGAAGGGAAAGCTCCGGGGGGACCTTACTGCAGCCTTTCAGCACTTAAGGGGGGCTTACAAGAAAGATGGGAACAAACTTTTTAGAAGGGCCTGTTGCGATAGGACAGAGCATAGTGTTTTTAAACTAAAAGAGGACAGGTTTAGACTAGATATAAGGAAGACATTTTTTAAAATGAGGGTGGTGAAACACTGGAACAGGTTGCCCACAGAGGTGGCAGATGCCCCATCCCTGGAAACATTCAAGGCTCTGAGGTTGGACAAGGCTCTGAGCAACCTGATCTAGCTGAAGATGTCCCTGCTCAGTGCAGGGCAGGGGTTAGAGCAGCTGACCTCTAAAGGTCCATTCCAACCCAAACTATTCTATGATTCTGTGATTCTATGATTCTAAGATAAGTAATCATGGTTCTTCAGCTGGGACCTCCTCAGCGGTATCAGAGCGTATGAACCGGATACTTGTCATGAGGGTCCCCTAGGGGAGGAACCTATTTGCTTGGGAACTTGGAGTTCAGTAGGGACTCCAAGGACTGGTGTGTTAGAAACAACAGCAGCAGCTGACGGCTCACTCTCTCTCTTTTGGAAGCGGGACTGAGTTGATACAGCTTTAAAGGAAGACACCATCCAAGAGCAGGTGCTCAAAGAGCTTCAAGATTACCCCTCTAATTTCAGCTGACTGAGATGATGTTCAAACTCACTCCACTTCAAAGCCATTTTAACTTCTTTCAAACTTCTTTCACACTATTCTTTGCCCGAGTTACCTGGGAGAAACAGTCAGAAACAGTTTATGTTTGTGGGGTTTTTTAATGAAAATAGCTTTCTTTCTCCAGTCCTTGGAGGATCCTAACCCTTTGTGACAATTACTCTCAAAAACTGAAAAATTTCACTTTTATTTTCTCATAAGAGAATCATAGGCTCTTACGGCAAAATAATTTTGAAGGAACATGGACTTACTACTCTAGTCCACCAGCCCTGGTATAATATTATCTCACTCATTTAAACCCTTTCCCAAAAACATCAGGGCAAACAAGGGCTCAACAACTTCAACTATTTCTTTTAGATCTGCTATAGCAAGTCATTCCTGTGTGCTTACTTATGACACCGCTAATCTAAAGCAATTCACTTCTGTGAATTTCAGCTTTTCTCCAGACTTTATCACCAAAGATTGAGATCGATTGCATGAAGGCATTTAAAGGATGCAACCAGTCCCTTTTCCTCAAAGACACCATACAGCAGTGGCCCAAAGAGCAACGGTTACGCTGCATGCAACTACAAAGCAAAACCCGTACAAAGCTGCATACCTGATAACTGGAACATGGCACAAGCAAGTAGAAATTATTTTTTCTAACTACTAAAGCGTAACCTTACGTATCAGCACAAGGCCACTGAAGTCAGTGACTGGCTGAGAAACCAGTCTTAGTGCAAACTTGACCAGTGTGTGAAACTAGTTAGCACTAATACTCTTCATGCATTAGGTAGTTCACCTCCTAAATGCCAGTAAGTCCTAACCGGTATAACTACTGGGTCTCTTATTCCACAGAAACAGTTTTATGCCTGTGTTGAGGGGCAAAGCTAATCTAAAGGCAGACTAGGAGTCTTCTGTGGATGGGGAATCCTTTAAACACATGAAGAAAGTTATGGGATTTACAGTCTGCCAATATCATCCATGACAGGACCTGGCTGGGGAAACAGCTGAGCCATCACTGTTCCAGAGGATCCATCAGCTGCTGTGAAGGATGGCCACAAGAATTTTGCTGAGTGGGATGAAGACTGAGGAGAGCTCCAAAGCTGGTCCAAGCCATGGGAGTGCTTTTCATTTCCACTCACTGCTGACAGGGTTTCACCAATATTTTAAAACAGAGGAGTCTGGCAGCTGCTTTAATGTCTCCCACATGGAGGGACAAACCACACCGAGCAAGGGCATCTGCTGCACAGCAGTTAGGAGGAGTTTTGTGTCCCTGAGCCACCTCTGTGCTTCAGAAGGGACTGTGTTAAAAAAAAAAGGCAGCAACATCAGTTCTGCATGATGTTGCAGATGTCCGTGTTCATTGCAAGGGTGTTGGACTAGATGACCTTTAAAGGTATGTTCAACCCAAACCATTCTGTAATTCTATATGCACACAGTCAGGGTCCCTCCAGTTGTGAAAATATTCCCTCCATCCCAGGATAAATATGAGCACCCCTGAAGACACTCTAGCATACAGCAGGTTCTGCAGAGCTATCCACAGGAGGTTCAGACTACCCATAGAGCAGCGTGAAGCTTATATTGCTGCCCTGCAGGAGAACTCACTAGGATCCTCTGTCTCTGTGTCAACGGCATGACCACTGTACTGTACATCTGGTACAGGAGACTTCATGGATCAGGAGCCCAAGAGCTGCCACAATGGGAGATTTGCATTTGATTTCTTGGCTCACAACCCAGTTTAGTCATAGTACAGTCTTGTCTCATGCAATGTCAGGCGGAAGCAGCCTGGTCACCCGAGTGTCCTCCTGCAGCATTCCCTTCTTTCTCCATAGTAGTACTGATACGTCTTGCACACAGCACATCATAGGAGACAAATTCAGGTCACAAGGGGTAGAGAACACCTCATTCCTTCAAAAACCGTAATCCACTATATCTGTAGCAACACCTTGGCTCCTTCTCGTAAGCTACTGGATAAAAAGAAATTAGTTTTGTCTAAATAACATGCAGCAACTCTACAATGGAATTGCTGTTTGCAATCCAGGAAGGAGAAAACAACAGAGTCTTTGGCAAGAAGGAGTGGGGAAGCCAACAGATTGTATAATACCTCCTTGGATTTGACATCAGCCTCATTTCTGCATGAGTGCAGGACACTGTAAAGGAGAATGAATATCCATTAAAGCAAGTTCAGGAATTTTCAATAATAGGGAAGAAGTATCTAAATTTACAAAAAATAAAAATAAAAATAGTTAGTTTTTAGCAAAAGAAATGCATCCCCCACCTTGGCTGTGCATTAAGTAACCAGGCCTCTTACTTCAGGGAATAAAATCTTGCCCTTTGCTGTTTGTAGCACTTTCTACTAACCCAGTCTCTTTGTATATTCTGAACTTGTTGAGCAACCAGAGCTTTAAATTGACTGCTAATTTTGTGTTGGGTCACATTAATTTTGAAATCAGATTAATTAAAGTAGATGATGCTTTGTTTATTATTCATGAAGCTCATTGGTACAGGGAGAGTGCATTAACTTTATTTAGGATATTAAATTGTTTTAATGAACTTTTTTTATGTCTCTTAATGCTCCTTTTTTTAACAGGAGTTCAGCTTGTGGTTTCAGTGGTGGTCTATTGCAAACAATGTAATTAACAGATTCTCTTGCTCCAAAAATCTGCAGGTGACAATCTCCAGCAGTGACTGCCTCTCACCACAGTTCTGCAGAGGGAGAGCATGCTGACCAAGGATCTCCCACTCATGTTCTCCTGCTGCTGTCGGAGGCTGCAGAGAGGAGTGGATATACTCACTCAGCATCAGAGCCAGAAAATCCACAGATGGTAAGAAGAGGCTGCTGGATAAATAAACTAGAATCACCTAACTGCAAGTGTTTGAGTGTCACTGTGGATGATCCAGTGAAGATTTCTTTTCCCCACAAAGCCATGATTTATAAAAGCCAAGCTAGACATGAGGGGGTGTGATTTATGGGCTAGAAAATATTACTGGAGCTATTACAGTGATCTTTGCATGAATGGTGTATCCCTTCTGGGTGTGTGTTAGTTCTAGTAGCTCTGTCTAAAACAATGTATTGAGACCCGAGATGCTACTTGTCTCAGAAATTAATGGCATTTATGGCCAAGTGGAAGACTAGAATTCCTCAGAGTAAAGAGAATAAAAATAGAGCTTTGTTCAAAACTTGCAGTAACATCATATTTGTAGATAAAATTAGCTAAGCAAATATAAGTTTAAATAAAGGAAATGTTGTCTTCACAGAGTGTATTGGAGTAAATTAAACAAAATACCAAGACGCCAATTAAACAAGATACAAAGATAGAACTGTGTACAAAGATAAAAATTTGCAAATTTGGAATGTAAAACATTTAACACTCCTAAACCCCAAGTCTTTTTTCCTGCAAAACAGCAAACCAATTGACAAATCTCATTGCTACAGGTTATTAATCATAATTGATGAAATTAAAGACAGAAGTGGTTACCCATATTGACTTAGAAAAACATCTAGGTACAATAGCAAGAACACTATAAGGGATCCAAACTTATATTTTATGTTGTGAAACAACAACAAGTAATTAGAATTAAACTTTCATAGAAAAAAACCCTGTTTTCCTCTTACATAGCTTGCCTGAAGAAAATTATATTAGCCACTGCAAGAAAAAAACCCAGGATAATAAATCACACATAGCAATCACTCAATCCCCTTAACTGGTATCCAAATATCTCACGATCTCCATGTATTTATCTGCACAATCCACTTATGGATATGTAAAAATGATCTGTGTCTTAAAAATGAGGAACTGAGAGTAAAAAAACTAAGGCTGTGATTCTCAGAATTTTTTAAGCATGTAATTACTGTGGTTTCACACAAAGCTGCAAGAACAAGGAACTGATCTTTGCACCCAAGATCTCTTCCCCTAGTCACTACTTTTTGCTCTTTTTAAGAATAGGTGGTCCAAACTGTTTATTATAGCTTTTTTTTTTTTTTTTTTAAATCTATCAACAAGAAAAATATTTTTCATTTGCTTCTGAAGAAAAGGATGGTTACTAAGTAAAAGAGTACCCAGCAAGGGGAATGTGGTTAGAGAGATCAAGGCAAGAAACCAGAATGTTGAAGTGAGAGCTTATGTTCCCATTATTCATGGCACTTTTATTAGTGCTGTATTTTTAGGTAGCTAAAGTGCTGTTGTAACATCACTACAGAAGGTACCAGGACCTGAAGAAGAGGCAGGAAAGGACAAAAGACTAAAGTGCTGAAGAAAGGCGATAAAACTTACACTAAAGCTGCTAGATGGGCCCGTGGATGTTGAAGACTAAGCCTCATTTAATGGGGCTATATATTTGTTTTAGTTATCGTTATGGTCAATGTTATCCAATAAACTTCTATTAAGTAGATCAGTAACTGGAGGGTATACTTCCTGTTTATGAGCTGGTAATTACCACATCTTGAGCTAAATAAACTTGAAACCTGAAGGCTGAAATTTTTACAGGAAATAAATTCCTTTAGCCTTGGCATTTGATAGCTCAGGATACAGTGAAACCAAGCTAAGCAGGGAACACCACAGTAGGTATACAAAGATATGCTCACCTGGCTGCTTCAACAGAGCTCTGCTCACTCTCAGTTAGACTCGTTAGTTTTGTTTAGGAATAGTTTTGGCCTTCCCTCTGTGCAAGTTGCAGCAATATTTTTCATCTGATAGAACAGAATTTAAGTAGTGCAGCCCTCAGCTCAGCAGGCTGTCCATCTGCTGTGCTTGGAGACAAGAAGGGGTGTTAAGGCTTATGGCCATTTGACTGCCCAAAGAGGGACTAGTTGAAGGCAATTAACTTTGAAATGAGTCAGAGCCACTACATGGGTTCAATAAAAGCGGGTCAAAGCCACTGCCTAACAGGTCTACATTTCATTTATCTCATGGCCCGTTTTGGCCAAACCATATTTTATCACCTAAGAGTGAGGTTAAACCTGTTGTGAAGTGTTGGCTCTTCTGAAATCAAGAGTAATTTCACTACTGATTTTAATGGATGTCAGGGTTAACTCTGTGTGTCTGGCTGGGAGAATTATGAGCAAGCAGTGGTCTGGATGTCATGGGCAGCATTCAGGACCAGAATAAATAGATTTTTCATAACAATGAAAAGTAACTGCACTATCTCTATGTAAATTCCAACACTTTGATTGGCTGATGGCTGTAAATACCCAATTAGGCTGCACATGTCTGCAGATTAATAAATGGCCATTCCACTGTGGATAAGATGCATAGCAATCCTCAGTGTGGCTTGCTGAGAACATTCCACTGCTGCTGACTTTAATTGTTACTAGTTTGCATTATATGTTAAATAGGGGAATATTTTAATGTAATAGCTGTAAGCACTAAAGTTGAGTGAATAATTCATAGCGAATTATTTATTCAATAAATTTAGCCTCTTTTTCTCTCCAGTTTTTCAGGAATAAGTTTACTATTTTCTCAAAATAGTGGTTATTATTCAGAATTACTTCCTAATCAGTTTATCAGAATCTGCAGATCCCCTGGGTAGGCTATTTTTTACTAAATCAGTAAACCTCACAGCACCGCTGCCTCCTCTGGTTTGACGTATGTTACCCTTTAGCAGAGGTTTCCAATGAGGACTTAGGTTTAATCAAAGACTACCTGACTCCTCTTGCTCTCACTGCCCCTGATAGAAGGTATGATGCATGTCCTGCCACAACACTTCTACCTTCTACAAATGTTGGCTTAGGAAACTGGCCAATGCTCTGGAGGTTGAGGCAAGTTTAGGACTGAGAATTTCTATGTTACTGCGATGAAGAATATATATAATGATCCTGTCCTCCCTGATTTAAGACAGAAGGTGCAGAGCGTAAGAGATGAAGCACAGGTAGCTTCAGGATCCAGGACCAGTATGAAAAAGCCATTACAAACTGTTCACTGATAAATGATGTCTCATGAAGTGTGAGAGGACCCCAAAAAATGTTGTTTTTTTTTAAAAAATTGTTATTATATAAGTTTTAAATAGATCACAGCTAAAGGAAAGCAGCTGAGAAGAGCCAACAAAGAGGAGGGAACAACCTCTACCCCCCCACATAACTGCATCAAGTCACCCTCAGGGCACCTCTCCTGGTTCTGCAATTTAGAGGTGAGCAGGTTATAGCTCTGCTTTTTACCCTCAGCTGGCTTCCCTTGAGCTTTGCAGCAGTGCTTAGATAATTTTATTGCAGTCACTTGTGCCTCAGATCAGCACCTCATGCCAGGTGTCTCCCTTACATGTGTATGAGAGATCTGATAAAAGCAGAGCTGATCAGTGAACTTGATAATTAATAAGCCTTGCAATCCCACAATGTTTTGCACAGCTCCCTTGTCTTCCTCCATGTTTCCTAGGGATTTCTCCTACTCCTGGTGAGGTGTGCTCCAATTCTGCAAGACAGCACTGCATCCCTCTTCTTTCCAATTACTGGGCAGTCATCAGCATAAGGCTGTTCGTCATCAGCACAGGGGGGGTGTCTACTGTTCACTGAAGACCAAGCAGGAAAGCAAATAATTTGGGTAAACTCTGCTGACAGTAGACTACAGCTTTATTCAGTAGAATTTGTTACATACAAATGGCATCCCAAGATACTTATCGAGGTTAAATAATACATAATAGCAGACAGAGAGAGAAATTAAGAGGCACAGGCATGGGAGCAGAGATATTTTCAGATGAGATTTGAAAATAGGTGGAGAAGCAATGAGGCAGAAAGAAAAAGGAAAAAAAAAAAAGACTGTTCCAGATGGTGGGAGATATAAGGGGGAAAAGATTTTACAATAGCCATGGTTTAAGCATAATTAGGCACAGAGAGTTGACCAGTGCTGTTTAGAGAGAAAAATAGGAACAGAGGAGAAGGCAGAAGAGACCAACTGAGAAAAAGTCACAGAAGGCAACTAAAGAAATGGGGAGCTGTGAGAGACGAGAAACCAGGCCTGTGAGAAACTAAGACAAACAACCTGGGAAAGCAAAAGCTGAGGCTGATTGAAGAAATGCCTCAAACACTCACAAGACAAAACTCTGAGTCACAGGGTGCATTCTGTGGAGGCCAAAGCTGATAAGGCTGCCCGATGTAGCTGGGGGAGAGAGCCCTGTGGAGACAGGACGGCTCTCCTCTGGGGCACCTGGGCAAATTTCAAGGGCCATGTGTCCGGTGAATGAACTTTGCTTCATTATCCACAAAATGCATATTGAAGTTAACACCCCTCAATATGCTAACGAGGGCTGTCATGATCATGCTAATTACATTATCCCATGAAACACCTTACCCCTCCCCGTACATGGGATACATAGCTATGTGGGCCGACCTAGGGGACGGACCCAAGGAAAGTGGGTATAAATCGAAGGGGAGAAGAAAGGACTCTCTCTCTGCCCCTCTCCCTGTCCCCCCCCCCCCCCCCCCCGGCCATCTGGAGAAAGCAGTGAAGCAAAGAAGACAAATGCCAGCGAAGAAGACAGCCGCCTCCTGGAACCCTCGCCGGCGGGATCAGCACAGGAAGCCAGACCGGTGATCTGTATTCCCCCATTCCCTCTATCTCCCTCTTTTCCTTTTTCTATTAAGAAATGCAAAGCATATTATATTGCTCGCCACAACTTGCTCTGTACTTAGCCAATTATCATGTGTTCAATTAGTACATTGTAGGTAGTTAATAAATGCTTGAACTTGGAGACTTGTTGTCCGCTCCAATTGGGGATTTGCGAATCTGAGTCACTTGTCCCCCTCGTCAGAGTGGGACGTGACAGAGCTTCATCTGTAAATGCTGCAAGGGTTATTTGGAAAACAGCGCACCAACAAAAAGACTGGTGTGCTCAGGATGGCTAGAGGATGTCAGAGCAGACATGGAGAAACCGAGTAGAAAGAAAAGTCAAGCACACTCATATCCAGAGGAGAATTTCCTCCAAACAGCTTCATCTGTCTAACCATCTGCAATGGTTTTAGATGCAAAATGTCAAATCCAAGGAGGTATTATACAATCTGTTGGCTTCCCCACTCCTTCTTGCCAAAGACTCTGTTGTTTTCTCCTTCCTGGATTGCAAACAGCAATTCCATTGTAGAGTTGCTGCATGTTATTTAGACAAAACTAATTTCTTTTTATCCAGTAGCTTACGAGAAGGAGCCAAGGTGTTGCTACAGATATAGTGGATTACGGTTTTTGAAGGAATGAGGTGTTCTCTACCCCTTGTGACCTGAATTTGTCTCCTATGATGTGCTGTGTGCAAGACGTATCAGTACTACTATGGAGAAAGAAGGGAATGCTGCAGGAGGACACTCGGGTGACCAGGCTGCTTCCGCCTGACATTGCATGAGACAAGACTGTACTATGACTAAACTGGGTTGTGAGCCAAGAAATCAAATGCAAATCTCCCATTGTGGCAGCTCTTGGGCTCCTGATCCATGAAGTCTCCTGTACCAGATGTACAGTACAGTGGTCATGCCGTTGACACAGAGACAGAGGATCCTAGTGAGTTCTCCTGCAGGGCAGCAATATAAGCTTCACGCTGCTCTATGGGTAGTCTGAACCTCCTGTGGATAGCTCTGCAGAACCTGCTGTATGCTAGAGTGTCTTCAGGGGTGCTCATATTTATCCTGGGATGGAGGGAATATTTTCACAACTGGAGGGACCCTGACTGTGTGCATATAGAATTATAGAATGGTTTGGGTTGAACATACCTTTAAAGGTCATCTAGTCCAACACCCTTGCAATGAACACGGACATCTGCAACATCATGCAGAACTGATGTTGCTGCCTTTTTTTTTTAACACAGTCCCTTCTGAAGCACAGAGGTGGCTCAGGGACACAAAACTCCTCCTAACTGCTGTGCAGCAGATGCCCTTGCTCGGTGTGGTTTGTCCCTCCATGTGGGAGACATTAAAGCAGCTGCCAGACTCCTCTGTTTTAAAATATTGGTGAAACCCTGTCAGCAGTGAGTGGAAATGAAAAGCACTCCCATGGCTTGGACCAGCTTTGGAGCTCTCCTCAGTCTTCATCCCACTCAGCAAAATTCTTGTGGCCATCCTTCACAGCAGCTGATGGATCCTCTGGAACAGTGATGGCTCAGCTGTTTCCCCAGCCAGGTCCTGTCATGGATGATATTGGCAGACTGTAAATCCCATAACTTTCTTCATGTGTTTAAAGGATTCCCCATCCACAGAAGACTCCTAGTCTGCCTTTAGATTAGCTTTGCCCCTCAACACAGGCATAAAACTGTTTCTGTGGAATAAGAGACCCAGTAGTTATACCGGTTAGGACTTACTGGCATTTAGGAGGTGAACTACCTAATGCATGAAGAGTATTAGTGCTAACTAGTTTCACACACTGGTCAAGTTTGCACTAAGACTGGTTTCTCAGCCAGTCACTGACTTCAGTGGCCTTGTGCTGATACGTAAGGTTACGCTTTAGTAGTTAGAAAAAATAATTTCTACTTGCTTGTGCCATGTTCCAGTTATCAGGTATGCAGCTTTGTACGGGTTTTGCTTTGTAGTTGCATGCAGCGTAACCGTTGCTCTTTGGGCCACTGCTGTATGGTGTCTTTGAGGAAAAGGGACTGGTTGCATCCTTTAAATGCCTTCATGCAATCGATCTCAATCTTTGGTGATAAAGTCTGGAGAAAAGCTGAAATTCACAGAAGTGAATTGCTTTAGATTAGCGGTGTCATAAGTAAGCACACAGGAATGACTTGCTATAGCAGATCTAAAAGAAATAGTTGAAGTTGTTGAGCCCTTGTTTGCCCTGATGTTTTTGGGAAAGGGTTTAAATGAGTGAGATAATATTATACCAGGGCTGGTGGACTAGAGTAGTAAGTCCATGTTCCTTCAAAATTATTTTGCCGTAAGAGCCTATGATTCTCTTATGAGAAAATAAAAGTGAAATTTTTCAGTTTTTGAGAGTAATTGTCACAAAGGGTTAGGATCCTCCAAGGACTGGAGAAAGAAAGCTATTTTCATTAAAAAACCCCACAAACATAAACTGTTTCTGACTGTTTCTCCCAGGTAACTCGGGCAAAGAATAGTGTGAAAGAAGTTTGAAAGAAGTTAAAATGGCTTTGAAGTGGAGTGAGTTTGAACATCATCTCAGTCAGCTGAAATTAGAGGGGTAATCTTGAAGCTCTTTGAGCACCTGCTCTTGGATGGTGTCTTCCTTTAAAGCTGTATCAACTCAGTCCCGCTTCCAAAAGAGAGAGAGTGAGCCGTCAGCTGCTGCTGTTGTTTCTAACACACCAGTCCTTGGAGTCCCTACTGAACTCCAAGTTCCCAAGCAAATAGGTTCCTCCCCTAGGGGACCCTCATGACAAGTATCCGGTTCATACGCTCTGATACCGCTGAGGAGGTCCCAGCTGAAGAACCATGATTACTTATCTTAGAATCATAGAATCACAGAATCATAGAATAGTTTGGGTTGGAATGGACCTTTAGAGGTCAGCTGCTCTAACCCCTGCCCTGCACTGAGCAGGGACATCTTCAGCTAGATCAGGTTGCTCAGAGCCTTGTCCAACCTCAGAGCCTTGAATGTTTCCAGGGATGGGGCATCTGCCACCTCTGTGGGCAACCTGTTCCAGTGTTTCACCACCCTCATTTTAAAAAATGTCTTCCTTATATCTAGTCTAAACCTGTCCTCTTTTAGTTTAAAAACACTATGCTCTGTCCTATCGCAACAGGCCCTTCTAAAAAGTTTGTTCCCATCTTTCTTGTAAGCCCCCCTTAAGTGCTGAAAGGCTGCAGTAAGGTCCCCCCGGAGCTTTCCCTTCTCCGGGGTGAACAGCTCCAACTGTCTCAGCCTTTCTTCATAGGAGAGCTGTTCCATCCCTGGGATCATTTTTGTGGCCTTCTTCTGGACCCACTCCAACTGGTTCATGTCTGTCCTGTACTGAGGACTCCAGAGCTGGACACAGTACTCCAGGTGGGGTCTCACCAGGGCGGAGTAGAGGCAGAGAATCACCTCCCTCAACCTGCTGACCATGCTTCTTTTGATGCAGCCCAGGATACCATTGGCTTTCTGGGCTCTGAGCACACATTGCTGGCTCATGTCTGGTTTTTCATTCTCCAGTACTCCAAGTCCTTCTCTGCAGGGCTGCTCTCAATCCCTTCATCCCCCCCCCAGCCTGTCTTGATACTGGAGATTGCCCCAGCCCCAGAGAGGACCTTGCACTTTGCCTTATTCAACTTCACAGTGTTCACATGGGCCAACTTCTCAAGCTTGTCCAGGTTGTTCTGAACAGCATCCTGTCCCTCAGGCCTGTCAATGGCATCACTCAGCTTGGTGTCACCTGTAAACTTGTGCACTTGATCCCACTCTCTATGTCATTGATGGAGATCTTAAACAGTACTGTGCGGAGGACGGAGGAAGCAAGCAGTCGATTCAACGTGAATGATAGAGCAAGCTTCAACTTTATTGAAAGAAATCACACCTTATATAAGCACTAACTATAATTATGCACACTAATCATAAATCTATTGGATACATGTAAAAGGCTACATTATAATATCCCAGCCCCTTGTGGCATTTCAGGTATGTCACAACATCTTCCTTCTTCTGGCTTGCTTTCTTTCCCAAGGTTGTTTTTCATTATACTCAAGGCCGTTGTGTACCTCAGTTTCTCTCTTTGTTAACATAACAGTCCTTTGTTAGCATAACTGTGCCCTGAATCTCCTTCCTTGTTAGCATAACTGTACCCTGGGTTTTTTCCTTTGTTTACCTCAGATGGCTGTAATCAGCTCCTGCACAGACCCATGGCCTTGCTCTCTGCAAGCCGTTCTCCAACAATACTGGTCCCAGTAGAGACCCCTGAGGGACACCACTCACTACTGGTCTCCATCTGGACATCGAGCCATTGATCACTACCTTCTGGATGCAACCATCCAACCAACTCCTCATCCACCAAACACTCCACCCATCAAATACATATCTCTCCAATTTAGGGAGAGGGATGTTGTGGGGGACCATTGCAAAGAAAATTACAATTGAAATTAAATTTATTTTAAAATTACCTTACAGAAACCCAGATAGATGGCATCCATAGCTCTTCCTTTGTCCACTGATATAGTCACTCTGTCATAGAAGGCCACAGGTTTGGTCAAGCAGGACTTATGCGCCCTTGGTGAAACCATGCTGCCTGTCTCAAGTCACACCCCTGTCCTCCATGTGCCTTAGCATAGCTTCTAGGAGGATCTGTTCCATGATTTCCCAGGCAAAGAGGTGCGGCTGGCAGGTCAGTAGTTCCCAGGGTCCTCCCTTCTACCCCTTTAAAAAAATGGGTGCAATGTTTCCCTTTTTCCAGTCACTGAGGACTTTATCTGACTGCCATGACTTTTCACATCTGTTAGGGGCAGGTAGAATATTCTTACTCCCCACTACTTTATTCTGTCTTCTCCTGGACCAGGCTTTTGCAGCGAGACACAGAATCAGTCCCTAAGCTTTCTCCAGTGCTCTGCTGGTCTAAATGCATCTTCCAGAAACACTTTGACCTAGTGTTGGATTCAGACTGTGGGAATGTGAAAGAAGACAAGGCCTGTCTTGTGAAAGAAGAGAATGGCTCAGAATATTTCAGAAGATTTTGCTCAAGCCAGTAGCTCTTCTGCAAGTGCCAGTTAAGTAATCACGCAGAGCTAGAAAGAGACAGCAATACAAAGCCCCCTGAGCTTCTTTGTGCCATGAGGTAAGACAAAGCTGGCTTGAATCTGTTCATAGTTTGATTTTTTGTTTGTTTGTTTAATTCCCATCTTCCACAGTCAGGCAGAACTGGGATCTGTAGAGAAAGGTCAGAAACTGTCTCTTTCCAAATGCTAAGTGTTTTAGGCCAGATGAAGAGCAGGATAGATAAATTCAGCCTGCAACTGGCAGTTCCTCAACGAGTCAGAAGGAGGAAAGCAAAAGAAAGAAGTGCATCTGAATGTAAAAAGCAAGGCAACCGCTGATGGCAGCAGAAGACCTTTCAAACAAAGATAGTGTTAGGAGGAGGGTAAGGAATTACCAAGTTAGGCCAAGAATTCAAAATGTGGATGTTGGTCTGGCAGGAATGGTGTAAGGGACTGTGTCAGCCATTTTGTCTCAACATCGCTGTTACACCATTAACACCCCCCCACCCCCCCCCGAGCTGCAGTTTGGTGTAAGACTGTCAGACTATGTCAGCTGTGTGTTTCAGCACTGCACCATTTCCTAGGCCAGGCCTTGATGTCCTGCTGCTGTGAGGACAGAATCTGCCCAGAGCTAGAACAACATCCATCAAGCTGTGTGTGTGCGTAGGGCCGGGGAACGAGGGAGACGTGTGGAGGCTGAAGGCGTCGATGGCTGAACCACCCCCTCCCACCCCCCCCCCCCCAGTATGACCACTTTGGACACCTGGGCATGCGCACATGGTGGAACACGGTGCGGTGAATATGCATATGAGCTCTGTAGCAACGTGCGAACTCATGGTGGGGACTGGATAAACGGGACTGTGTGCTCTTCTCTGGTAGGATTCCCCCCATCGCCTGCAGAGGATTCTCCATCACCCACGGGATTCTCCCCATCACCTACAGAGGATTCTCCATCACCTGTGGGACCCCCCATCACCTGCACGGGAACCAGACCAACGGGATGCCGCTAGACTCCTGGTGGCGGCATTCCCCCTCACCTGCAGGAATCCCCCCCATCACCTGCACCAGGACCGGATCAACGGGACGCTGCTAGAAGCGTGGTGGTGGTAACTAGTATTGCTGCATCTCTTTGGTTTGTTTGCTTAGGTATTCTGACTTTTCCTTTCTTTTTCCTTCTGTCCTATTGCCATTATCAGTTATTTCGTGAAATAAAGCTTACAAGGTTTGTGCGGCATCTGACCTTGCTTGCATCGTAATCTTGCTCTTGGGATCATTTAAGAACCCTCCCCGATATTGGATCGGGACGAATGGTCACAAATCCATCAGGAGAAAGCCTGTGCTGAGAAGAGACCTAAAACTTTGAAGCCATTTCATGTGTAGCCCTAAACTCTGTGAGGAATTCTGTCGGTCTCCCCACACTCCCGTTAGAACTATCAAAGCCCAGGATACAAGATGGAAGCCACAGCCCTGGCAGTGAGGGTATTGATCCAGCAGCCCCTCCAGGGGTTGCTTCCCCAGTCCCTGTCTTGTGGTCCATCCAGTTGAGAGGTTTAGCGAGAGAGACTGCCAGTGAAGAATGAGGAAAATACTATTGAGTACCTCAGGCTTCTCCTCGTCGGTTTTTACCACTTTGCTAATCTTGTTCATCAGGGGTGTCATCCACACCTTGGCGTGTCATCCCACAACTTGTCATAGACAATATGATCCCCCTCCTGCTTCAAGCCTCGTTTAACGCTCTGGCAGCTTTAAACTCTGGCAGCTTTTGGCAGCTTTTAGGCATGAATGAGGAGGATCTGTGGGAAAACTGCTGTGTTTTGCTTTATGCTTTTGGGAAATATGGCTCTCTATTATTCCCTTGCACATCACCTTTCTTGACTCAAGTGCAGCAGAGGATAACAGGGCAGAACAGAACAATAGCATTGCAGCCTGAAGAGTTGCCTAGCTCCAGTGTCCCTCAAAAGTTGCTCTGTAATGGTCAATTCCATAAACCCTACTGTCATTTAAGTCAGCTGAGCAGGCTTGAACCATTTTCTCTCATAGAAGTGGAAACTGCACTTCTAATGAGACTTTGGTGAAAACAGGTCATGAAGAAAAATAAATCACCCGTGTGTTGGGTTTGTGTGTGTGTGGCAGGGACAACCTGCCAGACTCCTTGTCTTTGGTGAAAAATTCCTGAATGTATCTGAAGCACCATCTGAGCCCTGGTTGGGCTTCCTGGATGAAGCAACCGCAAAAGGACTGGAGGAGAGCGATTAAGTTGTTAAAAGGGACAGTGCTTAAGGGATCCATTTCCTTATTGATTGATTGCTGCCTTTCAAAAGATAGAGTCCTAGGGAAAGGAAATTTGATGGCTTCTCCTCCATAGATCTATGGAGCAGAAGAGGTTGTCCGATCCATATGTGTTCTTCTTGACACATACACACACATGCATGCACACACACGCTGTTTTGCTTCTAGTAGAAATGATACTCCATACTATGTAATGTTGGCTTGCTGATTTATGTGCTTACAGCTGGTCCCTGCAGATTTTTCACCTGGAGAAAGGGCCTCCATCTGCATGACTACAGCTGAGGGGCATGGAACATACTGGGAAGGAAGGAGGCAGAAGTTAGACAGGGCTCTTCTCTACACATCAGACTGTGTAGGGGGACACCCAGCTCCTCATAAGCATAATTTAAAAGGGCCGCTCTACCACACTGCAGCAATTGGAAGGCTATTGCAATAGCTGGTGATCAGCAATGCACAGAGAAGCTGTATTACAACCACTTGTACCAAATGAGAAGCAGCTTCATTCCTGTTATCTCAGCTCTGTCCCACCAAAATATTCTCCTTCCCCGGAGCAGAACTAGCATAGCAAGTGAAACAGTGTGAATAAGTGCTTGGAGGGGCTATTCTGCAATGATGGCCTTATGCAAAATATCCTTCAGCCTTGCCTAGGAAATGTCCAAGATTCTCAGGACACCAATAAGACAGGATTTGACCCTATTTGGCAGAGCATCGTCCATGTCTGCTCCCTAGAAGGAGAAGGTAATGGTGCAGCTTAAGGACTCAGCTGGTGTTTACTAACAGTCTCACCGGGCCTGGTTTAAAGTGATCTTCAGGGCATGCCCAGTCTATCACTGCTTAATGATGCAGTTTCATTAGCCTGTAAGAGAGCAGTGGGCCAGGCCTCATCCTGTCCTGGACTCTCTAGGAGCTCACACAGTTCACTAAGCATTCACCTAGGTAACATTTTCAAAACCTCTGCCTTTTTTTGGCGTGAGTGTCAAGGGTTCAGGAGGAGATTGTTTTGATCTATTATTTGAGAGAGGTTTGGAGCCACCTGGAAAAACCAACAATCCTTTCAAAGTGGAAAATACTTTCAAATCTGGGTACTTAGAGTGAGTTTCATAGATTCAGGTGTCTGTAAACAGCTCACTTTCAAATGGCTAGTTTTCATCCATTTTTGATGATTTACACAAAACTGTGGCTCACTTGAGACTTTACTACCGTGACATTTGATTTCTTTGCCTCATCACTATTCCTGAGAAAATACTTACTAATGACCGTTGACAGTTGTCAGTTTGCCTTTATTTTTAAGTGCCTGAGTGGAAGCTTTCAGTCTCATGAACAAGGTAATAACATCAGATGATCCCTTGCCACGGTCTGTATGTGTGGTTAGCCTACAGCTAATGAAAGATAAGTTGAACTTTGCCTCAGTATGTGAAAGCTGAGAGATCGCACGTTAACTTGCATTTGCCACGGGGTGGGAATATGCATGAAGTTACCTGACTCAGCTAATGAGCAGCCCAGGCATTTAAAGATTTAGAAGAAGAGCACAGTGCATTCAGAAAAGGGGATTCCTGTCAGCTACCCAAATGGGTCCACTTCGTTTCAGGCCCTGATCACATATAACTGGCCTAAATCTTTGTTGATGACTTACCTATGCCTAACTTGCATTTCTGTGTCAGAATGCTCCCCTGGATTTTATGTTTTTGCCCAATCTGTTACGACCACTCCCTCTGAACTTCTCTGAATTAATTGGAAGCACTCTTTGGTCTCTTTTTTCAGGATATTCCTTCTCCTTAATGACAAGTAGTGGCTTCTCCAAGGTTCATCGGTTTTTCTTGCAAATTTTTTATGGTTCAGTACTAAAGA
The DNA here is from genome assembly GCF_965140245.1 of Athene noctua. Lineage (NCBI taxonomy): Eukaryota > Metazoa > Chordata > Aves > Strigiformes > Strigidae > Athene > Athene noctua. Next base: position 28,256,255 of record NC_134039.1, read on the forward strand.
ATGCTGATATCATGAATGCTGGAGCTTAGATAAAACTCTCAGATAGGGAGCTATCTTAGGTTTTGAGGTTGGGGGGGTGTTTCCTGGAGACATTTTTGGTACATAAGGAAAGAGACAGTGCTGGGGAAAAAGGCTAGGTTTAAAGAACTAAGTCAAGGTTTTGCTGGTGCATGAAGGACAAGTCAACAGAGAGAAGCCACTTCATGTTCCACAGGTGGCTGATGGGAAGGATACTGTTGAGGGAGTCACTCAAGCTATTCATAAACTCCATAGGGGACTGTAGGAAGAAATGACCTGATGGTCTAATTCACCAAAAATGGGAACATTTTGGGGGCTTTTTATTAGGCTATTTAAGCAGCAGAGACATCCCATGAAAGGAAGGTGGCAAAGCAGTGGAGATATAGATAGCTTGGATACCAAAAAGCTCGGTGAAGTAGGAAAAAGGGAACTAAAATCCAAAGAAATTATTGCATTAGAGAAAATATTATGTACCATTTTTACTTTTACCACACTTAACATGTCAAATTGTCTGTGCAGTACAGCAGACACCTCCAGCTGAAAATTCTGGCAACATGTCCTTTTGTAGGACAGACAAAGTTTCAAAAGTAGGTTGTTCTTAGACTCATGCCACCTTACACTGATACCTCCTGGGAGGACAAAGCAGATGACTGACAAAGTTGATAATCTTTGATGTAAAATTCTTTCAATCTACAAAATTTTCCTGTTAATATAGCGCTGAGTTTGCTCTCATATTGCACTGCTAAGTCAATCACTGGGCCTTAATATTGTTAACAATATTTTGTCAGGCTTTGTGAATATCTTGATCCTATGACTGACGCAAGACTCTCAGATTACTGTCTAGTCCTAACTGGTGAAAATGGGGGAACATCTGTATATGCTGATACATCAGCAGATCCAGTAACTGTATCTCTGGGCAAGACCCTCCAACAAATGAACAGATCCTATGCTCTGACAGATTACATCTGCAGTTCTTTCTTGCCCATGATTTGGAAATTCCTCCTAGCATAGAAACCAGCACAGTATTAGAATGCCCCTCACAGTTGTTTAAGCATTTAATTACTGTAGTTAATGCAGTTGTTCCTAATGGACTTTTTTCAGGATGTCCTGCTCTACATCCCTCATTCTGTATCTTGTTACACTGGTTGGATGTGTGTTGTTCCAGTTGCAAGACCTGAAGCCTGTAATTAAGTATCACCCAATATGCTCTGCTGGGCCTAGTATAATGATGGGTATAGGACTGAACATGTTAAGACTTTGCTCCTCTCTAGCTCCTATTGACAACTGCAGTCTGTTATTCTCTCCTTATTTTTCCTGCTCAGGTACAATCTTATGAATCCATGTGTACTGAGTCTGGCTGGGATGGAGTTAATTTTTCTTTCTATCAGTTTGTACTGTGCTGTGTTTTGGATTTGTGATTAAAATGGTGTTGATAACACACCAATGTTTAGCTATTGCTGCAGTGCTTGCACAACATCAGGGATTTATCTTTTTCCCACTCCACTTCCTGTGGTGACAAGGCTGGCATGGTTAATAAGCTGGGAGGGGACACAGACAGAACATTTGACCAAAAATGACTGTACCTTGTCACGCCATGCTCAGCTCTCAAAGGCCATGGAGTAGGAAGGGGAGAATGTTTGTATGGCATTTGTCCTCCAAAGTAACCGTTATCATGAAGAGGCCCTGCTTTCCAGGAAGCAGCTAAATATCTGCCTGCTGCTGGGAAGTAGTGAACAAATGACTCCTTTGTTTTGATTGTACACACACCTTTGCTTCACCTATTAAAATATCTTTATCTTGATCCACAAGTCTTTTCAACTCCTTTCTATTTTCTCTCCATCACACAGGAGAGAGAAGTAAGTGGCTATACGAGTGCTTAGATGCTGACCAGGGTCCACCCACAACACCATGCAAATGCCAAGCCTTCACAGTCCCCAGCAAATGTGTTGCTCAAAGGCCACTGTCCATGGCTGTTGATTGCAGTAAGCTGTCACAAGTGCAAGCTGGTAGAGCCATCCCTTGATCTCCCTTTGTATTTTAGCACCTAAGAAGATTTTTCTTTCACAGTTAGGTACCCTGCCAGGTAAATGAGTCCATGACTGAGAGACACAGGAAGCAGTTCAAGATTACAGAGTTATCTAAAAGAAGCTTTTACAGTTCTACTAAACCAAGTGTATAGGTACAACAGGATTTTCATGGTCCAAACTATGGAGCCACTACTAGACATTTCTCATGCTTAACTAACATAGACCATATGAAGTACTTTTAGTCACTGTTGCCCAGGTTTCACAGCTATTTACTGTGAACGAGTTGATGTAAAACATGTGACAATTTTTGGTTTGGATCATAGACAGGAGAGTTTGAAAAATGATTCTACCATGCTGATGTTCTTGATTTGTTGTCCCAAGAGATATTTAGCAGAAATAATAATCAGCAAAATTCAAATGCATGATTTTGCTCTCTGCAAATTGGCAGTCCTCACCTTCAGATAGAAAGAAAGAAAGAAAGAAAGAAAGAAAGAAAGAAAGAAAGAAAGAAAGAAAGAAAGAGTAGACTGAAGGTCTGAAGGTTTAGGAAAGGAGTCCTCCCCTTTTAATATCAAAGCTGGAATTTAGCAAGTTGATTGCATGCTTCTATAGCTTTTCAGTTTTGAGTATGTACTCTTTTACCTTGGAGACCCCAGCAGATGAGCACATGGGACACTGACTTTGTATATGCTCATGAATCTCTCTCTTACAGAGTCTTTCCTGGCCTCTTTATTCAGCTGCAGATCCTTCAGGTTTCCTGCACAGTTTGCTACCTTGACTAACTAAGAAAGCATGTTTGCAAGTATCTATAAGAAAAACTACACCACAATAGACCCAAGCATAATTATCCTTGATCTAATAATGTTTCTCAAATTTCCTGGGGCCATTGTGGTTTGGCTTTTTGGTTTTGTTTTTGTTTTTACTATGGGGGTGGATCACCAGTCTTCAATGCTATGTAGGAACATACTTTCCCTGTGACCTTAACAACTTCTCCAGACTTTCTCATTTGAGGTCAGAGTCTAAGAGAAGCTCTTGTCTTTCTAGAGGCATTTCAGTCTCCTAAACACAAAGGTATGCATGAGGCCTTCCTAGGCTATAGGCTTCAAATGTTCAAATATTCCCAAGAGAGGCCATGAACATTTCAGAACTGTTATCTTGGTGCTCACAGACCTAAAAACTCGCTTTGTTTTCTTTTTTTTTCCCCTACCTTCTTTGTATCTTTTTGGAACTAAGAGTAGGAGAACTTACTCTTCTGTTCACCTTAGAACAACTTGTCAAGATTAAGACTACCTCCTCTTCTGGTATATATCAGTCATACCATATCATATCATATCATATCATATCATATCATATCATATCATATCATCATATGTGTGTACCTCCATGAGCCTGCTTCTGGTTGTCTGCCTGCCTTTGGTGTGTTTAGCACTGCAAACTGCTGGGTGAGAAAGTCTAGTGTTTCTTTCAAGCCACCTGGCACCAGCTTCATAGGGCCAAGCTCCAGCTGGCTCTTGCAGTTACCTCCTCTCTGTGTTTTGGAATATGAGAGCATCCTACACACACTAATTACATTATCAACTGACAGTCTCTCTAGGAATGGTGCAAGAGGGCTTTACTTATTACTGTGATGGCATTCATTCATAGCACTTGAACATGGGACTCTTCATTAGTTTCAAATCTCCTTGGGACATGTACCATGATGTTTGGTGATAGATGGGTGAATCTACAAGAGACTAAAAGATAAGCCATTCTCCTGCAACTCTCTTCCTAAAATATGTCAATCTAAATAAGTAATACAGCAACATTGATTCTTTGAGCCTTGTTCCAGTACTGTAAATGTTTTGGATTAAGTTTGTCTTCAGTGACCCCTGGTTGGATCATTTCCTCTTTTGCTTATTTTCCAGGCCACATTAAGGAATTTCAGTCAATATAGCCCACTGAGCATTGTAGGCCTCTTCATAGGAGAGCTAGGGAGCCCTTTGGGAAAAGCGTTGGATAATGTATCTCAAATGCATATTTGTGACAGGGCTCCTAGTCATGCAGGTGCAGCTGTACCCAGAACTTCTACTTGGAGGAAGACACCCCAAAGAAGACCAAAAATCTTTTAAACTCAAAGGAGCTGGACACCCATTTCTGTCTTTAAACCTGACCTTCAGCAAAGGCATTTTTTCAGATTATTTTTATTTTAATTCCAACCCTTGTTGTAGGATCATCCTCAAAATAAATCTTTGTAGTCCAAGGCTTGTGCTCTTACTCTGCTCTCTGGAGACTGTGTTTTCTAGTAACCAACATCCCTGTACTGGGAGCTCTTGCACATTTTTTACTCTATCTTAAGAAGGAAAAACAACAACAACAACAACAACAAACCAACACCCCAAACAACAGTTTTATTCAGTAAATAGATTCTGACAGCAAAAGTGACCAAGGCATCAAACAAGCAAGCTAGGAAAAAGTGTGCATACTGTCTCTATAAAGTCAAAATGAGGAGGATGGCACAAGGGTAAGTTGTTGAGAAAAAAGCTAAAAGAAACGTCAGTTGTTTGGAGGTAAATATCACAGTAGTTTTCCAAAAGGATATCAGGACCCTGACTTACAACTGAAACCCTGTTACATTACTAGTAGAAGCACATTGTTAAAGGCAAATGTAAAAGGAATAGTGAAATGCACTTCAGATTCAGAAGAAAACATTTTCCCAAGGTCTGAGAATTGTTAAGACAGACATTCCAACTGTATTCTTCTTTTCTCCTCTCCACCCCCTAAATATTTCTGTAAGAACAAAAATGCAAATTTCAAAAGAAATTTTATAACTGAGATAAAACTTAGATTGATGGTTTTGCTTTTTCATCTCTTGGGTATTGTCCCTGTTTTATAAGTAGCTAGATGTTCTGCTTAGTATAGTTCATCTCCCTGTTCCTCCTGGTGGAAACAGAAGCAGTCTGGATCTAGGTTTTCATGCTGGAACAAGATCTAGGGCAATCATGAATGAATATCAAACCACTTAATTTACTCAAGCTTAAGAGACTGACCAGGTAATTTTGAGATGTCCCAAATCATTAACTAGGCACTCCATCAGAGAAAGCCACTAAAGTGTAGGTTTTGGAAAGAGACCGTCTCCACTGTTTCTTTTTACCATATGTAGTGGAATAGGATTGTAAGCACAACTTGAACTTTTACATACTATTGTTACTTATATACTCTGATAACAGCAATGTTACAGATGTTTATAATTCTTTTTACAGTCTACTTTAAATGTCGACCAATAAGCTTTGTTATAAAAGTTATTTTTGCAGACTTTTTTTCTCTCTAAAATGGAAGTTTGTCTCTCTACAATAAATGTATGTTTCCGTTCTCTGTTTGATTGGTTCTCTATTGTTGCTTGTACAAACTATGGTCTAAATGTGAGCAGTAAATCTTATGTTCAACTCCCTTAACTTTGGGATGGTTTTCTATTTATAAGGAATGGCCACTTAAGAGGAGGACAAGTTTAACTTAATCTACCTTTGGATGACACACTAATGCTACATAAAATACAGATGGATCACAAAAAACCCCTGAGTGCTTTATGCAGACAAAAAAAAAATATTTTGCATCCAATTCAGTTAATTCTACAGAAGGGATTCTCAGTCTGTGTTGTATTATGTTCCTGTTTTGCAGATGGATGATTGCTTCTGTTGCAATGGGTCCTAATAATTTCCTCCACAGATGGTGTCTCTGTCATAGGAGGTGCTATATGAGGCAGATGTATTTTTTTTCTTAAATGAGCTCTTTGAAGGCAGAGATTGAATTACAACTAGAAGACGTGCCTCTCTGGTCTACTTACTGACTTAAAAGATTTCAGCAAGGTAAGACCAGACCTGCTTCACAAGCTACCTCACACTCACCTTCAACCAAACCGGCATCCCCGGGGCCTTCTGTTCCACTTGGCAATATGCAAAGTGCAGGGCTATTGCAAGCTTCTGACATTTCTTCACAGTTCCACTTGCTCCCTCCAGCTTTCCCAAATGCTATACTTTATGGACCTCACCTAGATTGACTTGCCAGTTGCTTTGTCGCAATGAGTTTTGGCCCATGAGGAGACAAACCCCACCAAGTGCTCTTTCTTGTCTTTTATAAAGTTTGTTATGGTGCTTTTCGAAAGCTCATGCACAAAACATTCCAATAGATTTGGGAAACAGCAATGCTTGAGCCAAAACAAAGGTTAATGGCAAATGACAACATATTGATTTAAATAGTGTGGCTATGTAGTACACTTACCTAGCTTCAATTTCCAGCAGATATGAGAAGGGGAGAGGCTATCTCAATTTAGGACAGCATACTCATGAAATTTGCACCACTTTTTGTGATACAAACTCATGTCTCATTTGCAAATGTCAGAAAAGACCTGTGCAAACATTGGCAGCAGAAATGAAGATGCTGTGTCCCAGGACCCTGTGAGGTGCTGCTGAGAATATACTGGGAATACTGGCTACAATTTTGGACATCTTCTGAGGTGGATGCAGACAGTTGCTTCAGAGTCTGTTTTCATGGGAATGCTCTGGAACTTCTTTATTATGGGATTTCATTAAAATTATCTAAAGGTATAAAGTAGATCAGTTTGATCTGCCTTCAAACCCTCCTCCACTTAAAGAATAACATGGAAAATGCCCGAAGGGTATGATAATCATCTAGAAGCTTACTGTGAATGATGATTTTACAAATCCCTGCATAATGGGGCTCTAGCCTACAACTGAAGCTGATACCCAATATAAACAAGCAAACAAACAAACAAAAATGCTTCCTCTATATTCACAGCTATTAAGTACTAGCAGAGGAGAAATTATCTGCCACATTCAAGAATAGTATGGCTAGATGAAATGGGGCTGGGTGATTCTCAAAATGTCCTAATACAATGATAAAGAACAGTTCCCTTAGCAGTGAGCCTTCAGAGAAACATGAAAGCACATGATGGCTCTTGGGAATTTCCAGGGGGGTTTGGAAGTAGGATATATAGACAAATAGGAGACTGTGGAGTACATAAACAACCTTTGGCAGCTCTCAAATGTTTAGGGTACTTCAAAGGATAGTGCTTCCTCTAGAATCACAGATATGACTATTCCTGACAGTGTATCTCTGGGCTGACAGTGCTCTGCTCATATTCACTGGACACCATAGATTCACCCAACTGAAGGGCCATCTAGAGTCCCAGAAAGCAGAGCCAGAAAAAACTCTCCTGCTTCCCAGATGTATTTCTTACAGTAAGTAATGCTCCAGACCTTCAGTAGGATGTTCAGATGTCTTAGCATGTAGCAAAATGCTTTTCTACTTGAGGCTTAGAGCAGAGGGAGAGCTGTGTCTAGGTGGCCTGAACAGTCTGCTTCCCTCTGCAGTCAGTTCTGCATGCAAAGAGTTGTCATGCTTGAGTACAGTCCTGGCCATCTGATGCTGAGTGAGTATGTCCCATTTGCAGGCCTGGTGATCATTGATCATTGATTAGAAAACTTGGCCAGAGCAGCTACTCAGGGGAAAAGGCCAAAAATGTTATGCAGGCAGCCTAGATCTGTCTATGCTTGGGGACAGCGCTGTGATACAGGCTAAGAGGCCAAAGCATGGGACTAGACAGGACTCCAGGTTATCACGTTATTCTTTTCTCTGCGTTTCTAGAGTTTGGTGGTTAATGAACATCGCAGCATGTTGCGTTACAGATACGTGGATTGCTGTTGGGTAAAAGACAGGGGGATAGGGGGAAGATTGTCTTAGATTTTGGCAGCAGAAGCAACATTTTTGGCACCTCGCAATTCCCTCTGACTTTTCATGACTCTCTGGCCTTCCTCATTCTACTGGGTGGACTTTTGATCCACCTGTTGAACACAGAGCCTCTCTTTTCAGGGGGCTGAGAAGTACAATGGCAGATCCACTCAGTCATCCGGAATCACAGTTGCCAACACATGGAGCAATGTACTAAGCTCCATGTATCGCTGCAGGAGAAGAATAAAAGGGGAAACTATGATGTGAGGATATCAGTCTCCTGCTGTCATGTATTCTTGCACTGTGCAGGTGGAAAACAGGAACTCAGTTTATTATGAGATGTCTAATCCAGCTTTGTGCATCAAAGGTTGAACACCACAAAGAGATGGCACCCAGCATTCCAGCCCACTTCTAAAAGTACCAGCCCTGTAACTTCACTGTGCCTCAGTTTGACCAGCTAAGAAATGGCAGTGTGATATGTCCATGATTAAGTTTAATGTATCCATTTGTGAAGTGCTTGGAAAGCTACAAAAGAAAGTTCTTTGATTCTGTGAAAGCTCTGAATGATAGAATTACAGAGAATGTTGTTTGATCTACTAATCTCCTACTTAACTACAAAATTTCTCCTTGCAATTCCAAGAGCAAGTCCAGCTATTTGATTACCCGGAGGGTATTTCTTAGAAATGTTTTTGAGTGTGATTTAAAGTCTACAGATCATCCACCATATTTCTTTTGTAAACACTTTAGGGGTAAGCAATTAATTAGTTAAGGGTTAATTATCTTAATTTCGTAATGCCTTAAAAATGTCTTCTTTCCAATCTGATTTTTATTTCACCTCCTAAGTTCAATTATCATGCATTAATTCTCAAATTTTCTTCTAAAAGATGTATGGATATCAAAAGAGGCTATTGCTAGGTGACTAGAAATAGATCCCTTAAAGAGGAAATAAGGGATTTTAATGTGCTAAAATTCAAACATACATTACTGTACAGGCTAAAAATATCCAGGTTGCTTATACTAGCTACTGTACAATACAGTGAAATACTAACTAGAAAGTTGCCCATACATCTACATAAGCCTACAACACCTTATAATCAACACATTTGAAGACTCCAAACAGATCAATCGCTTTAGTCCTCAACATAAGCAAATTCTTCTGCCTCACCAGCTTAGCACACTATGAGAAAACCTATCACAGTCTGACATAGCTTGATGTACCCTGAGACATGGTGGGTTTTTTTCAAAATATATTCTACACACTCAATAAACAATGTATAAAGTCAGTGGTAGAAATCTAACGGTGCATTTCCATTACAGCACAAAACAAGAGTCAAAGAAACAGCTGTGTGGGAAGTGTAAATGCAGTGAGTGATGGAGGACTGATCTAAACCTGTTAACTCTTTCTTTCAGACTTCTTTATATTTTGTTTCTGTGTGGGTTTTTTTCTTCTTAGAGAAGCAACAGTTTTTCAAAGAATGTGTAACAATAGTCCTAATTCTTTTTTATTTGATTGCCACTTTTTTCTTCTTTTTACACCAGTACTTTTATTTTTTACTTCTTTGGCTTTTTCATTTCAGCATTTTTTTCAGTTTTAGTAGTGTTTAGTATACACATCTAAATGAACAGCTGGAAACTATTTGCAAGTGGAATATCCTTCTCCATTGTCTCAAATTTCAAACCACTGGATCCCTCAGGAGTAGTTACTGAGCTGAGTTTCATCAGTGGTGCAAATGTGTTATTTGGCTGTATGACTGCTTACGAGTGACAGCAACAGGTTCTGGGTGAACCTGCAGTAAAGATCAATGAATCAGGGGCACACTCAATGGAGAATTTATCTTGAGTCCTGACAGACCAGCAAGAAATAATTCAAAAAGGACTAACAAAGAGCAGTGGGCTTTTTTTGTTTGAGCCAAATAAAGTTTTTCTTCCTAGAAGCTTGAAACAGAGAAGCAATGGATTTGGTTTTGAGAGAAAGAGGAAATACCTGCATGGGAACTTCATGCCAAGTTTCCTGCGGAAACACCAAATTCTGATGGTTGGAAAACAGCAAGTGCATACAATCAGGTTGAAAATAAGATAGTATTTTGGAAGACTGAGAATCCTTATCAGCTGGGACCAGTGACCAAGGCTGATGATAATCACTCCTGTCAATTTTTAAGTAAAGCTCAAAGTTTTTTCCTCAGTTCAATCCAGAATTGCTAAATTCTATGTCTCTAATGTGATGTCAGACTTAGTGACTCAGAATCACAGAATCGTCTAGGGTGGAAAAGACCTTGAAGATCATCTAGTCCAACCATTAACCTCACACTGACAGTTCCCAACTACACCAGATCCCTCAGCGCTATGTCAGCCCGACTCTTAAACACCTCCAGGGATAGGGAATCCACCACCTCCCTGGGCAGCCCATTCCAATGCCCAACAACCCGTTCTGTAAAGAAATGCTTCCTAATATCCAGACTAAACCTTCCCTGGTGCAACTTCAGGCTATTCCCTCTTGTACTATCGCTTGTTACTTGGTTAAAGAGACTCATCCCCAGCTCTCTGCACCCTCCTTTCAGGGAGTTGTGGAGGGCGATGAGGTCTCCCCTCAGCCTCCTCTTCTCCAGAATAAACACCCCCAGTTCCCTCAGCCGCTCCTCGTACGACCTGTGCTCCAGACCCTGCACCAGCTTCGTTGCCCTTCTCTGGACACACTCGAGTAATTCAATGTCCTTTTTGTAGTGAGGGGCCCAAACCAGTAATTGAGGTGTGGCCTCATCAGTGCTGAGTACAGGAGTAAGATCCCTTCCCTGTCCCTGCTGGCCACGCTATTTCTGATGCAGTCCTAATGATCTCATATGACTCCTAACGGTCTCATATGGACGCGTGCTCTATGAACCTGTTCCCTATTGGTACTGGCCTGATATTGCTGCTTTGCTCTATAAAAAACACTATTTTATCATCATTCAGGCTAAAAACATATTTGTTAATCCTGGTCACAAAGATTTAAGCAATGATCAGAATAGAGAATGAAATGTGTATCATTATTACTCATTACTTTATTAACATTCCCATACCCATTTCAGACAAACCACCACTGTGTTCTTTGCAAAGGAGAGGTGTTATTGCATGACCCTTCCAACACATGAAGATGAAAAGGAGCCTTTGGCTGGGATCCTTACTGCAAGCCAGGACCAACAGGACTGGATAAAGGTCTAAGAGAAGAAGCACAAGCAACAGAGTTTACCCTGACTGCGGCTCAGTGGAAGTCTTGCATCTCATCAATATGATGCACACTATCCTAATATAGCCATGTGGAAATGCTCATCTGCTTTCTGCTTGGAGGTGGTCATTGCTATTTGTCTTTCATTTTTTTTATAGACACCACATTGTCCATAAAACCAGTATATGTACTGTGAAAATATCATGAATGATACTGTTTAGAGATCCCACACAGGAGTAAATGGGTGTGGTGTGTAGAGCTAGAGTAATAAGAAAGCAGGAAAAGAAGGAGTAACAGTAGAAGAAAAACACTTAATGCCTAGCAGTCTATGTTAATAAAAGCACCAACTTGTCTGGGTTTTGGTGCCATTTAATGTCTATAATAAAATTTCCAATGAAATGCTAATATTTCCCTTCCACCTCTTCTATGCATACCCTTTCACTAAATCAAGTTTTGTTAAGTAGCAAATATCATTTGAACAAAAGCTCTCAGAGACAGAATTTATATAGAGTAAAGATAACTCAGTTTCTCAGTAATGGAGATGAAAAAGTACTCCAATGTCTTTAAGAATATGCTAATGATTATTCCTTTTCTTTCTCCCTGCATAAAAGAATTTAAAACTATAAATCCAGGGGATCTGTAAGTGAAGAAACACAAAAAAGTTTCTTGAAAGATTTCCTCATGACATGCAGAAGAACACAGTAATTCCTCTGAGACCTCTAGGTTCAAATCCACAGGGCATACTTGAGAGAGGTTCTTATCACCTACTTAACCTTTCCTTATTCACTTCACAGAGATGAGTACCCCAAGCAGCAGGACTTCCTGATTTCTCTGAGAAATTCAGTTCTGGTGTAAGGAGAGAGTTGTGGGCATCTCAGTGGACAAGTTGAGCACAAGTCAGTTGTGTTTCCTTGTGGAAAAGAACAACCTGACACTGGACTGAAAGAGTGCAGCCTGCAGGTCAAGGGATGAGATTTTTTCACTCTGTTCAGCACTTATGAAGCAACAAAGGAAATTCTGATTAGACACTAGGGAAAAAAAAATCCTAGTGGAATGATAGTGTTTAAATGTGGGGACAGTGGCCTAGAGAGGACAGTGGCATGGCTGAGCAGTTGTGTAACAGCAGACTGTTCTTAATGACATGCTGCTAGAAGTTTTCCACTTGCTGTCTTGGTCCTTGCATGCTTTCATAGCCTGTAGCTTGATGCATTGTCATCTCTCAAGCTGAAAAGTCCTGGTAAATTAGTGATGTCATCATCAGTCATCAGTTTGTTCACTCAATTCAAAATGGTGCTAGTAGCTGTAGTTACCTTACAGGAACAATTGCGAGGTCAAGCAAGAAGAACAACCTTCAACCTCCAAACCCCAGAAAACAGGTAGGACATCCTGGACCATAAAGACAATGTCTGGGATTGTTTTGAGGATGAGTTATTTGACAACTTGGCAAAGTGACTATTTGCTCACTTAACTGTGCAATGAAACGAACTTTTGGGTGTTCTGAAAGTGAACTGCCTTCATTATAATACTAAAGAAACACCCACAGGTCAAAAAGACCCCTTCCCAGATTAAGACCCTTCCCCTAAGCATGTGTAGTAGTAGAAGCATTAAGTATTATAACATATTATAATTGTATGTTAATCACTAATCAATCAGTATCTAACAGGTGTGTTCTGAAAAAGTACTTATCTCTGATTTTTGTGTATAAAAGGAGCATGAAAACCTGCTGTTGGTGTGCTTGATTTGTGGAAAAGTCCACTGAGCACCCAGGCCTGCATAAATACAATATCTCTCCCGAGTATGAAAAGATTGGGTTATTTCATGTCAGGCATGAATCTTTTTGGGTAACAATAGCACAAAGGAAGCATGTAGGAATAGTCATGTGGAGTATTTCTCTGCCTTCACCCCCAGGAGACTCTATTTCTCCCTTAGGTTCCTTTCTTTCCTTGCATCTCAAACCTGCATCTCAACAGTGCAAAAGTGTTCAGGAGATCTGACAGAGGCTGTAGTGCCCACAGCTACTGAAGTCGTGGCTGTGGAAGGGAGGTTGCCCCTGCAGCAGTAGTACTCTAGCAGCCAGCACAGAGGGGAAGTCTGGCAACCCAATTTCACTGTACACCATCATATGCACACCGTATGACATGTCGTGAAGAGGATACACATCATCTCAGGCTATCAGTCCCCTATTTTCACCCCTAGAAACCCATCATCTCAGTCTTTCCTTTTAAAGGATGTACACTTTACCATGTTCCAGCCATGGGGAGGGAGGGAAAATTCATAGCCAAAATCATGGCTCTGTCTGCTCTCTTTGATGAAATCCAAAATGACTGCACCTCTGAGCCCCATCCCAGTCTGCTCTAACACTTAACTCCTAGCCTTCCACCTTGATGGTGTAAAACCCAGAGAGAGAGGATGCTGAGCCCTTTCTTCTTTTCACCTCTTTGTAGAGGAAAGTCAGAATAAGTGCTTACAGACCCTTTGCTTAGAGATCAGCTTCCTTGCCCAGTTTGCTAATTTACATGTCACTTCTTCACTGTGCCACCACAGTGATAGGGGTCTTGGCTTCCCTAGAGCTTGCATACATCCGTATTCTGAGGCTCTGCTTAAAAGTGACCCAGAGATGAAACAACCATTAGGATGCCATTGACCTTGCTTTATGAATTCACTAAATGTTGTGAAGATGTAGATTTTATTGTTAGACTCCACAAACAGGTCCCTCTTTATGATATTGAAATTGATGCTGGCTGAATCTGAAGTGGCTGGAGAAATAAACAACAATGGAAAGCATCTGGCATTTGTTTCAGAGATGTGAGAGAAGACCCCAGTGATAAATCATGTGTTGAAACAAATTAGAGTTAGCAAAAACCAACAAATCATCTCTGATTTGTCTTTTAAGGGAGGATATAGATCTTCTGTGATTCTTAAGGGACCCAGAGGATCTTTCTCTTGATTTTATTATTTCCACCCTAATAGATCCCCATTGCTGCTTGTCCTGAGGGACATGTTTTGTGTAGGACAGATACCTATAGAAGGAAAGGTGGGAAAGTATTGCATGCAATAAATAAAGAATAAAGAGGAGAGCATGGATAAAAAATAATATGTTAAAGTTGAAATCATGAAGAAGAATAGTGTAAGATATAAAGTCATGACCTAAAGTCAACAGTACAAAATGAGGGAGGTCTTGTGAATGACTGAGAAATACAGGCTGTCTATGACCCACTAGTGTGAGAGAAATAAAGAGCTGCGATCTCAAAGATATATTGAAACAAGTTTAATACCAAGGACTATAGTTTGGAAGAGTGTCTGGTTAGCCATGAGAATAGATTAATTTAAATTAGAATAGACACAGAAACAGATTGATAAAACACAAGGAGAGCACTGAAACCTTCCCCTGGATGAGACAGGAATCGAGCTTGACCTATTTACCTCTTATTTAGGACTGATAGAGAATGTGATGGCTGCCTAGCAATACATCATGTGAATAAACATTACAGGAAGGGAGACTACTGTCTGCCTAATATAAAGGATGTCAATACAAGACCAAATAGATTTAGCAGATGGTCCCTAGTCAACAGTGTGGCGTGAGAAAGGAAGAAAACTCAACCCTTAACAAAGTTGGTACTTGATCATTCAGTCTATAAAAAGGAATTATGGCCTGGCTGCCAGTGATGGGTGCAGTGTAGATTAAATAATCCAAGTGGCTCCTTTCTGTCCAACTTCCTCTCTGCTAAAAAAATCCAAGAGAAATAGATGAGACTCCCTCTGTGCCTCATGCAATACCAACTAGTTCCTTCAGCTTCCTCTACAACACTGCAAATCACATGTGCCCATAGTCTTTCTGCAAGACCCCCAAACTTCTGGTTTCTTACCAAAGTTTCTTGTTGACTTTCTGATACAAAGCCTTCTGGTCTAGAGAGCTTGGGAAAAGTCAAAGATTAAATTAAGTCCTATGGATATAATAAAATACACCAGGATAAGCATTCTTTGTTTCAAGGATTGTGTATCAGAGCTGATTAGGCACCAACTTTATAATAATGAAAATTAATAAGACTACCATGTAAATCCAATGTGCCATGATTTGTAGAGCCAACTCACACATTGGTTTGTAAGTACTCCAGTCTTCCAAAACTAAAGATATTGGTGAAGGTTAAGAATGTCTGTAAGTTCAGCATGGATATTCCTCAGACAACAAAAAAGCACCTTAAAGAGATGCGGCTATTCCAATTTAATATGCTTAAAATGATTTAACCAACAAATCCAAGACCAGAGAGAGTCACACCATACAAATTGAGCAGGCAAACAATTGCAAGCCCACAGACTAAGGTAAACCATTTAAGAAGACATTTCTTACACTTTTTCCTTCCCAATACAATAAACAATAGATACTTGATAAATTCTATAGCCAAGAGGAGATATCTTTTTAGTAACTATTACGCTGCTTCCTCCTCTTCTTGATCCTATGTCCATGCAAATGTAAGTCTGCTGCTGTTTGTAAGGTAACTCCTGACATGAACAAGAGAATCACATACAATATTTCTAAGAGAGTAGCCCATCTAGCTGCAATATTTATAGGTTTTCCTGGCTCTGCATGGGACATTTTGACATTTTGTTGAATGGATGAAAAAGTAGCCTAGTTTCACTAGTTCATCTATAATTGCCTCTGGTGAAACTCTGCGAAGTAACACTATCACAGCACCTGGAAAATCACAACAAAGTTTCTATGTCTTCAGTGAGAGCCAGCCTAGAGAAACCACTTTCTCTAGCTGGGACAGAAATGTTTTTCTAATGGACTGATTTCCATTCAGACCTTGATTTCCATTCCTATGCTTACCACTTGCATAACCAGTAGCACTTGGCATAAAAGAGTAATGGGTTGATCATGTTGTATAAACATGCCAGAAAACCATGGTTCCCTGCCTCAAAGAATGTGCAGTTAAAGTATGATAAAAAACAACAGGATTTTCACTTCTGAGGTGCTGTTAACATTCTCTTTTCCCTACTCATTTGTCAAAAAAAAATTATGGACCACCTGAACTTGAGAAGGATAGTTTTGTATGCACCCTAATCATGAAAGAATAAAGATTGTGTTTTCCAAAAATCATCTATGGGCTTTAGGAGCACTATCTAATCTATATCCCAAAAACATCTGCAAAATCTTGAGAATCTAAAAACTGTAAGTGTCCTGTCCACTTTTTTTACAGTTCAGTTGATATGGATGCTCTGATGAAAAAAAAAAAAAAAAACAAAAAACATAACAGTAAATCATTATCCTCAAAGGAACAAAGAGCTAAGTGGGTCTCTTTATTTAGTAAATGCTCTCTTGTTACTCTCTCTAGATAAAGCTGTCACTCTCTGGACTTTACTTCTTCAGTTCTAAATGTTCTTTCCTACATTAGAGACTGAAACTAGGCTTCATGACTAAGTACTTCTAAAAAGAGGAGTGTTTTAAGTGCAAATGGGATTGTAAGAACTCTGAGAAGGAAATCATCTTTTACAGGGATTATTTAGCGTTGATAGCAGGAGGGCGAAGTGCTGTGACTGGGAAGATTAGCTTCTGCAGCGTTGATTCAGACAGATGTTTACAATGCTTCTGTCATAATAAAGGAATGTGCTTTACATAGTGTACAGTCAAAGGGTTAACTAAATGGCTTTCAGCAGAGTAATTAAAACTGATTATTACAACGGCTGATAATTTGTGATCTACATTCTTCAGCATGGAGAGGTAAGATAGGAAGGAGCAGCATGAAGGAAGAGAGAGCCCTAGAGAACTGGGATGCCTGCTGCCACCAGCACCAGTGACTGCTGCTCAATTTGCTGGAACAGGAGGTCTGCCTCTGCCCACTATTGTTGACCCTCCTGAAAATGGCACATACTGCCCTTGGGGAATCTCTGGGAGAGATCAATATGACCAAAAATGCTTTGTTTCAGTCGGGTGTGAAAGCAGTAGCAGTCTTCAGACATGTTACCTTCCATTACATTTTGTGAGAATGGGCAGTTGGGCAGAAGAATAATGGTAACCAGAAAGCTAATAATATCACCATCCATTGCTGAAGTACAAGCTACCGGCACAAGTAATACACATAAGGAATTTCCCAGATCTGATGAAATCTGCTATTGAGGTTGACATATGAGGCATCAGAGAATCCAAATAGAATCCCACAGCGTTGTAAGAAATTTGGCATCTTTCATTCTGGTGCTGATAGAAGTAGTCAGTTTTGTCTTTGTCAAGGCAGATACTCTCTCAGCCCTGGGAGCTGGGCTTTTCAGAAGCATCATTCACTCCTGTGGTATTTCCATTAAAATAGAAAGCACAGTTTTCAATGTTTCCATACGTTCTTTACGTATACAGTGCCAGGCAGGCAAAAACAATAAGGTGCACAGTCCTTTTCTTGGCACAAAACTTTTCTCAAGGAGGTGGAAATTGTCTAAAAATAAAAAGAAAACAACCAAACCTGTGATTGCCCTGTTATATCCACACACTTGTGCAAGTGAATCTTTTCTTCCTCTTCCCACTGGAACATTTCTTTACATCAAATACAGGCCCCAGATACCTTAATGACTCAGAGAGCTCCAACTTCTTATGTTTGGCTTTTACTTTAAAAAAATACCCCTCTCCGACCAAACATGAAACAAAACAAAACAAAACAAAAAATTAAAAAAAAAAAAGAGGAAAATTCATAAGTAGCAATTAAATTAGCTTGTAAAACTCCAGAAATGCTCAAAGCCTGTAGCATCCTCCAGCAAATATATGATCACTAAGTCTCTTTCATGTCATGTTTAAGCTGCATGTCTTCATGCCAGCTCAGGCTCTTATCACCTCCAGTATAGTGTGCAAAGGCAAATGTACAACACAAGCAAGCTGCGTAAACCTTGTCAGGGTATGCATCAGTGCTCACAACCCTTACAGGCACAAGGTGTCCTTTGTATCCTGTGCAACCTGCTTTCCAAAACCCCATCAGTTATCCTGTAAATCTGTCAACGGTGCTTGCTCCAGAACATGCCTCCATCTGTATTCCCTTCTCTGTTAAACACACTCTTTTGAATGCGTTCCCCTTATTCTAGAATGACAATTGGCTTGAACAGAAAATTAAAATTCACTTGCAGATATTGTCCAGATTTAAAAATAGTACACCGGGACCTACCCATGTTCAACAACAAGGATTTGTGGCCTAATGTTATTGACCTGGAGTCACTGGTGAGGCACAGAAGAGTTATGAAATTTTTGGCAGCGGTGAAATGTTTACCAATTTTAGCCTAAGGGATTTCTAATGAAAAAATTATACCTAAGTGGATTCCTTCTTATTTTCTGTTTTTGCATAATGTCTATTCATCAGGTGGTCATTACCCTTACCTGTTCACTATCTTTTCCCATTGAGTTCATTTTCTTGTACCATATATGACTGGATTTTTTACTATATTTATGCATTAGTATAGCAGTCATCTTCATGCTACTGGATTTCAACATTTGAATAATATTATTAATTTATAATTCTTAATTAAAAATTATTGGTTTGTGTGCTTTCCTAGATGTTTGTTTACTATCCCAGATCTTTTAAATATGAAATACATAGACTTGATGGAGAATCTGAATCTTAAAAGTCCTGTGGGAAAAAACTCTGGTAAATAAAAAAGACTACAAAAAGCTAAATCCTCTTTTTGTATCCCATCCCTCCCAAGGAAGATGGATGCTGTTTATTAAAAAGTAATGCTGGCAGGGTCCATGACAAGGAGTACAAGAAACTGTTTTGTGAAATGAAAGCATTGCCAATATGTTTTGGTAAAAGGGACTCTCGAGTCAAATTGAATGCCTTGTCCTTTGGGATTAGAAGTGGTGGTTAAGAAACGGGAAATGAGTTATAGCAGCTAAAAATAAAGGATGATCTAGAGGAAGAGATGGCTGAGGAGAAGCTTAATGTTGTAGTTCTCCAGCTTTCTTTTCTCATCTTCCTGAGACAAGCTTTACTTGATCCACATGGCCAGCACTCCAACTCCTATTAGTTCCATCTGCTGCAGCATCTTCCCAGACCCCAACACCTAGTTGCTGCTTTGATGTGCCACAGTCCACTTGTAACCTTCTACCCCTGCTCATGCTGCTCTCTGTAAAACCTGACTTGCAAAGACTCTGGGAGCTTCATATCCCCTCTAGCCTCAATATCATGGAGGCTCTGCAAGCTCTTGTCCCACTGAGATTTCATCATATCTGGTGTGTTGCCAAGTCACTTTTTTTTCCTTCTACTGGTGTTATCTCTGCTTCAGCTAGGTTATGGGCTCACTCTGGTACAGGATCTACACATTTTAAAATTTCTTCTTTGGCCATCATGTCAGCAATTCACAAGTCTTTGTATGTCTGGTTTGGCCTGATGAACCTCAAACATGCCTGGGTTTTAAAGGAAACATTTTATTTATTTGAAATACTGACTAAAAGCATCCCTATAAAACCCAACAACATTCAAAACTAGATGAGCCAAAGCAAAACTGTCCAACAGAAAGGATATGAAATTACTGCTGAGCATTCACATTAAAATCATGAACACCAGGCAATGCACTGTTTTCAAGCAGCAGCCAGACCTGGGGAGAGCGGGAAGATATGCCATCTCGTGATTGACTCCTACAAAGATCTAAAAGGCACAGAGACGACACCTGCTCATCTCTAAACACAAAGTAGCTGCAGCAGTGCTGAAAATAGTAACACACAGAAAAGTGTTCCCAACCTTCCTTCTCAGCTCCACCTTTCCCTCCATTTCTTCCCTCTCAGGTGAAGAACTTCCCACACTTATACCCACATGCTGTGCAGGATGCAATGAACATGCCACACAACATATCACACTCCACTTCTCAAACAACGAACGTGCATGTTCATGCACATCATGTCTAAATGTTAACTTTCCCTACCTTTTCTAGAGCTACAGTTTGTGAATTTTGCTTCGTTTGGCTTTTTTGTCTGAGCAGACTTAGAAAACTCAAGACATACTCCTGCATCAGAAGAAAGGTGGATCCAGAGACCACACTGACACAGAGATGTCATTTATAAGAAGGCTTTAATCTCATGCTGCCCAGAAGTTTGGCTGCCTTCTGGAAAGTCTCATTTTTCTAGAAATACTTCATTACAAGTTCCAGAAATTTTTTTATAGCTACTAGGAGACAATATATATTTCAGTCACTCCATTGTTTTGTGTTAACACTGAGACATCTGTAGGTGTTGCTGGATCATACTGCATTTTTAGGATGTCTACATCTACTGTACAGATACATTCTTTTAAATCTTACAGCTCACATGGATAAATGATTTACCTAATAAATGAAGTGATGAATGATTTGCTGAAAAAAGACTCTACAACTTGAATAGAGTTATACAGCAGGTATGTTTACTCTGGCACCGGGGTGCAAGGGGATCTCTCCACAAAGCTTGCACACCCACTGCACATTTTATCAAAAACTTATAGAATGTGGATATCCATATTCACTGGGTTACATAACACAAACATACATATGCATGAGTAAGGCTGGGTTAGTTCAAAAGGCTGATGTCAACAGTTTATGTCATCTTTGCACCTGTGCATTGCCTCCTGGTGTGCATCTTCAGGGGTCTTTGGGAGGAAGGCTCGTAGTCTTTCTCACTTTGTTTTCTCCCTGGAGCATGCGCAGATTCTCTTGGCCAATTTCTTGAATAACAAGAGTCTTTTTCAGATGGTTTACTTTCTATCTTATCTAAGAGAACCAATAGAACTTCTACCATTCATACATGGCTATCTTTACTCATTAGCAAAATTCCAACTAGTTAGAGCCACCTGCTACTCAAGGACAAAAGTATATTTTGCTGAACATTGTAATCCTTGGTAGATTTTCACAGTGAACTGCTTTGTTTTGATGAACACGGTAGTCCTTGGTAAAATTCCACAGAACAGTCTGGGCAAGCAGGATTCTTAGCAATATTTTTAAAAATACTATAACTTGCTGTAAGTAAGTAAATAAGTGGCTAAGCAGTTTTCTGTAAGAAAATAAGTAAATAAATCTCAAAACAAGTAATCATTTCTCTGTATCAATTCCCCCTTTTTCCTTAAGCAAATTCTTTTGCAGTCAAAAGGGGTTTATAATATTTTATTACGGTCTGTAAGGTTCATATTTAAGATTTTGGTAGCTAATGGGGAATAGACTGTAAATATATCACACTAATAGTGTTTTCTATTTGACTTCACTCGTTTCATGACTTGATGTATTCTTTTTGCACCATGCTGGACAGTAAGTAAATTTTCGTGATGCAAAAGTTTTCTTCCATTCCAATAGGTGGGGGTTGCCAATCTTGGACTAATGTATAATTAGATCTTAACAATTGATAAGTTGTGACAGAAGCAGTATAATTGAAATCACATCCTATAAGACTAACGATATTGCAGATACAGAAGTTCAAATGATTACTTGTATCTATTATAAGGTTATCTAGTTGTACAAAATTACATAGGGTTCTTAAACAAACACATTCCATATCCATGTAAATTATAATAGTCTCTGTGGTTTCATTAGGGTAAATCTCTAATTGGCATGTTGTCATATATTAGAACAGTTGCTAAATTCATCCCCAACAGATTCTTTCCCATAATGCCTTTATGTCCAAAATAAGCATCTGAACAAGGCCCTTCCCAAGTAATTTGTAAATTACAGTTCAGTAAAATTTTAAGCACTTATACCCATGTCACCATTTTTGGATGCAAAGCTTTAGCAGTCCCACAGGTGTCGATTTCTATTTTGATTTAGGGGCCTTCTTCACTCTGGTGTGGTGTATCCAGGATGTCTGTTCTTTATTCTTGACTGCTGTATGGGAAGTTAATAACACCTGAAATGGACCCTCCCATTTTGGTTCCAGAGGTGAATTTGAAAAAGATCTGATATATATAATCACCAGGTTTAATGTTGTGTACAGGCCCATCCAGACAATTCCTAGGACCAATTTCTTTATTTCTCACAGCTGCTCTTGTAGACTTATAATATTTCACCTCCAACCTGGGTTGATGTTTCCACTTGGCTAGGTTTGGTTCTGATTCTTATAAGGCCTAAGGGTAACACTTGGGCCAGGACAATTTAGCTTTCTGGCCTAGTGTTACTATTTGTTGTTTAATTAAATGATTAATTTTTTCTACTTGACTACTGGCTTGTGGATTATACAGGGTAAGTACTTGCCAGTCTATTCCTAAAAGTTTACTAAGCTGCTGGACAATTTTTGCTACAAAATGTGATCCCCAATCTGAGGATATTATTGCTGGAATCACAAACCTTGGTATTATTTCTTGTAACAATACCTTAGTTACTTCTTGGGCTTTATTAGTTCAACAAGGGAATGCTTCTGGCCACCTGGAAAAGGTATCTGTTAAAATCAAAAGGTACCAAAACCCCCCTTTTCTTCGGAGTTCAGAAAAAAATCAATTTGCTATTGTTGCCCTGTGTAATTTCCTTTCCTATTTGCCCAGGTCGGGTCTTTAATCCTGTTTTAGGATTATTTTGTAAACAGGTTTCACATTGCTGTCACCTGCTTGATGGTGGTATACAGATTTCAGGCAACCATTTGCTGATGAAGATATTCATATAAGGCCTCTGCTTCCCAGTGGGATTTTCTATGTTTTGCCATCACTATAGCCCATAACAGTGCAGATGGTAGTATTATTTTACTTTCAGGAGTCTTTGTTCACTTGCCCTCTTCTCTGTTTCCTTTTAGATCTTCAATAAGTTTTTGATCCTCCCTAGAATATTGAGGCTCACCATCAATTTGTATTTTACCGTCCAGGACTAAAGACTGCACTTCTATTTCACCTTTCTCAGCCACTCTTTTGGCCTCATGATCTGCCATAGTGTTACCAATTCATGGGTGGAATTTCTTCTTTGGTGAGCTTTGCAAAGCATTATAGCCACCTTTTCAGGTAGTTGCACTGCTTCCAGGAGTTTGAGGATTTCTTTGGCATGCTTTGTATGTTCTCCCCGTGCAGATGAGTTCTCTTTCTTTCCACACTGCCCCATGAGCATGGACCACTGCGAAAGCATATTTAGAGTCTATCTATATATTAATTTTCATACCATTGGCCATCTCCAGTGCCTGTGTTAGAGCTATTATTTCTGCCTTTTGTGCTGAGGTATCTGGAGGAAGAACTTTAGATTCTATTACCTGATCTTCGATGGTTACCATGTATCCTGCCTTGCGGATACCTTGTTGAGTAAAACTGCTCCCTCTGTATACCAGGATTCATCAGCGTCCTCTAATGGCTCCTCCTTGAGGTCTGGCCAACTGGAATAAACTGCTTCGATTGTTTCCAGGTAGTCGTGTGTCACTAGTTCTCCCATAGTTCCACTGAGAAAAGAAG
This sequence comes from Athene noctua, assembly GCF_965140245.1. Lineage (NCBI taxonomy): Eukaryota > Metazoa > Chordata > Aves > Strigiformes > Strigidae > Athene > Athene noctua. The sequence continues at coordinate 28,279,570 of NC_134039.1, forward strand.
CTAGGTTGACAATATTATTAACCTCTATTTCTATATCATCGTGTTCCATTAGGAGGAGCCTGGTATTTCAAGTACCTCTGAGGTGAAAGCCAGTATCCTGACCCAATGTGAATTTTCATGCTTTCTGGATATTTAAAACTACTGCTGCTACTGCCCTCAAGCAGCTAGGCTATCCTTCGCTTACTTCATCAAGTTGTTTAGAGAAGTATGCCACTGCCCTTCTATCTGGCCCTAAATTTTGGGCCAGGACCCCTAGGGCTATTCCCTGTTTCTGGTGGGAGAATAACCAGAAAGGCTTAGTGATGTCTGGTTAATCTAAAGCAGGGGTATCCATCAACTTACTTTTTAGCTGATAGAATGCTCTGTCTGTCTTTCTGTTCCAAATGAGGGTTTTCAGATTTGATTTAATAGTTCATAAAGGGGTTTTACCATGAGTGCATAGTTATATATATATACAGGTGACACCAGCCCGTCATTCCTAGGAACGTGTGGAGCTATTTAGCTGTCTGTGGCTGAGGGCTCTGACAGATGACCTCTTTCCTTGCAGTTCCTAGGGTCCATTGACCAGCTGTGACCTCGTATCCAAGGTAGGTTACTTGCTGCTGAGCTACTGGAGCTTTCTGTGAAGAGACTCAATAGCCATTAAGTCCCAAAAAATTTAATAAACTAATAGTTCATGTAATGCACATTTCTTTAGTCTCTGTGGCTATTAATAGATCATCTACATACTGCAGGACTTCCCCGATTTCATGTGGTCACTCCCATTGCTCCAGATCTTTAGCTAGTTGGTTTCCAAAAAAGAGTGGGGCTATTTTTAAATCCCTGGGGTAGCACAGTCCATGTTAATTGCATCTTCCTTCTGGATTCTGTGTTTTTTCATTCAAATGCAAACAATAACTGAGTTTCGGAGCTCAAAGTCAAGCAAAGGAAGGTCCAGTACAGTGAACCTCGTCCCAGTAAAGATTTTGGTGAATTTGGCATATATAAAAATTTGTGTACTCCTAACTGCTTTCTTAAGTTGAATTTTAAAGGTTTCAGAAAATATGCCTTTTCACTTTGGCCAGTAGCTCCCTTTACCATTATAAAATCATCATCTAAGGGTGTTAAAGCTTCATTCAAAACCAAAAAAATGCTGCTCCAGTATTAGCCAAAAATTCTACATCATGCTGTTGATTCTTTAGTTTTATTACAACCAGTGGATCTGCTACGGTAGACTCCCCAGGTCTCCGTCAGTCGTCATCCTCAGCATGAGCTTGTATTCTGTCTTTTCCTCTCTGCTTCTCCGCGCACTCATTTTGCCAGTGTCCTTTCTGCTTACACCATGAACACTGGTCCCTTCCTACAGGCTGCTTGGGTCTTAAACTCTTAAATTCCCTGCTTTCTGGTCATGATGCCACTAATGTCCACTTTTCCTTCCTCCGGTCTTCCTCTCTATTACTAAATACTCTCCATGCTACATGCAACAAGGTCTCCAATTCCCTTTTCTCTGGCAGCTCCAGCTTCTGCAACTTCTTTCAAATATCCCGTGCTGATTGTCCTATAAATAATGACACTAACTGTTGCATTCCCACCTCTGACCCTGGATCAAAGGGTGTGTGCCACCTCACGGTATCCCGCAGCTTATCCAGGAATTCTGAGGTAGTATCTTTAGGTCCCTGCCAAAAGGCATATAGGGCTGACCAGTTAATTGCTTTCAGTATAGCCTGCTCCACGCCCCTTACAATCCAATCTCTATATGCATTTAGCAATCTCATATGGGCTGCTCTGTTAGGGTCCCAGTATGGATCCTGTAAGGGGAAGTTATCTTTGTATCTTCGTCTGTACCCCTAAAGTGATCGGTAGCCAGATCCTGAGCTGGTTTTAATATTGTTTTTCAGTTTCTGTTGTGTGATCCAATAATAATTGTATATCACTCCAATCCAGATCATGTTGTTTCATCAGAAACTGAAAATGCCTAGTCACCCTAACAGGGTCATTTTAGCACCCCTTCGCTAGACTTTTCCAGGTTGCAGAATCAAAGGAAGCAAACAATACTTTTATTCTGACAGGGCTCCATCCAGTCCTACGGCCTCTCAGAGGAGCCGGCACCACCACTTTGGCACCACCGTTTCTTCCAATACGGGGCTGTGAGGAGGCGGGGAGAGCCTGGCTCCGGCTCCTCCAAACTTTCACCCTCCTCCTGCTGGCTTCCTACCAGTGGTTTATAGTACGCTGGTAAATCCTTTATTTCAGCCCCTTTCTTTTTCCCTTCCTTCTTATTTTCTCTTTCCAGACAGCACTAGTGGATCTTGTGGGGGTGCCAGGCCACGGTCTATCTGATATTCAAGATGGTCTCGGAGGATGAAAAACATGTCTGCATAGGAGACTTCATCCCCCTTTCCTTCCCTCCTTAAAAACAGCATCAATTGCAGCAGGGTGTTATAATTCAAGGTCCCTGAAAGGGGCCATTTCTCCCCCTCATTCAATTTATATAGTGGCCACTGCTGATTGCAATACTTCATTAAGGTCTTTTTATTCACACTTGTGCCTAGAGGTCCCCCTATCTCCTTCCAGTGTTTTACAATGCAGCCCAGGGGGCTCTTTTTGCTCTTTTTAACTATTGCCCCACTCTGGCCGCTTCCCATCTCATCTACTTGACCTTAACACACTAACCGATTAAGCTGACAATATTCCCCTCAGGCAGATAGTACAGAGGTGCACTCTCCCCACAGAGTATGCACCTAAATTCAAGACAATTAACACAGAATTACTGCCTCCCGCTAGAGGAGATATTTCACCTGTCACTTAAAACACTTACCCGAACAAACAGCAGCACCGTTGACCCAGCGGGCGGGCACTAGGGCTCTGCACTAAGGAATGTTCACTCGTCCTGCACTACCCCCCTGTACAGAGTCTGCCCTGCACTTCGTTCCTCTGCGGCCGCTTCCCTAGCGGGAGAACGGAACCGTGGGTCAGAGAACTCTGCACTCCACAGCTGCAGCTGGGCTGCGTCTCTTTTCTCACATGCAAAACAATCACACAAAGAGGCCCCTTACACTTATTACTCACACAACATAAAATGACAAATATTACAAACATCAAAACAACAATTACAATTGATAAATCATAAAAGTCATAAATCAAAGCCAAAAGCATAAATCATATACCCTGAACCATTTGCCGTTTATCATTTACCACAAATCCACACCGGATTGATATTGACTAAATTATTATAAACAGTACTAGATTTTACATTTCATGGTAACACGGCAATGCCACACCACTTCCGTAACACCATTCTAGGAGTACCCAGGTTGACCCAGGATACCAATGTGGTCAGAGTGTCGAAAACACTCTGTCACCACGGGCCCACAACCACACTACTTGGGGACTCGCACCCCAACCCCAGGGGAGCACAGTGGCTCTTCACCTCGCGTAGGACATCTCCTTACAACTTACAGGTCGCCCCTTTCTCCAACATATCTGATCTGCAGCCGATGGATGGTCCTTGTCTGTCCCTATGAAGATCGAAGATTGGGAGAGTGAGGGAGGCTCTCCGAGAAAAAAGCCTTGGGGTGCGCCTAGAGCATCCCCCTCTCAGCCGGTCCTGCAGCCGGACAGAGAGGGTCTCATCTGAGGTGCCAAACTGATTCGCGGAAAAGAGACTCTCCAACTCGAATAGAATTATACAGCAGGTATGTTTACTCTGGCACCGGGGTGCAAGGGGATCTCTCCACAAAGCTTGCACACCCACTGCACATTTTATCAAAAACTTATAGAGTGTGGATATCCATATTCACTGGGTTACATAACACAAACATACATATGCATGAGTAAGGCTGGGTTAGTTCAAAAGGCTGATGTCAACAGTTTATGTCATCTTTGCACCTGTGCATTGCCTCCTGGTGTGCATCTTCAGGGGTCTTTGGGAGGAAGGCTCGTAGTCTTTCTCACTTTGTTTTCTCCCTGGAGCATGCGCAGATTCTCTTGGCCAATTTCTTGAATAACAAGAGTCTTTTTCAGATGGTTTACTTTCTATCTTATCTAAGAGAACCAATAGAACTTCTACCATTCATACATGGCTATCTTTACTCATTAGCAAAATTCCAACTAGTTAGAGCCACCTGCTACTCAAGGACAAAAGTATATTTTGCTGAACATTGTAATCCTTGGTAGATTTTCACAGTGAACTGCTTTGTTTTGATGAACACGGTAGTCCTTGGTAAAATTCCACAGAACAGTCTGGGCAAGCAGGATTCTTAGCAATATTTTTAAAAATACTATAACTTGCTGTAAGTAAGTAAATAAGTGGCTAAGCAGTTTTCTGTAAGAAAATAAGTAAATAAATCTCAAAACAAGTAATCATTTCTCTGCATCATGAATTTGAGTCTTTTTGCAAAACATAGTACTTTTTCTGGAGCCATGCTTGTTAGTTATTAACAGTAGATGAACAGCAGCAACATATTTGTGTCTAACTCGTTGTGCTGGGGTTTTTGGTATCGGGGGAGGCTGATACAATGATGGCCCCCTATGAAAAGCTTTTCAAAAGCTTTCTCAGTTCCAAGTCAGACCTGCCTCTGGCCAAGGCCAAGGTAATTAGCGATGGTGGCTACACCTCTGTGATAATGTATTTTAGAAAGGAAACCTGAGATCAGGGGGGACTTTGAGGAGGAGTTATGAGAAGGACACCTATGTGAACACCAAGGTCAGTGGAAGGAAAGAGGAGGAAGGGGGAGCTGTGTTGGAGCAGAGACTTCCCCCCTGTATCCCATGGTGAGGTGGCAAGGCTGCCCCACCTGCCACCCATGGAGGTCACTGGAGGAGCAAAGATTTGCCTGGGGTCTGGGGAGGACCCTTGCTGGGACTCTATGGGAAGAAGCAGCCCCTGCTGTTGTAGTTTGGCATTGGGAGGACTGCAACATGTGGATATGACCCGCACTGGAGCATCTTGAGAAGAATGCATCCCATGGGGAGGACTCGTGATAGAGAAAATTTGTGGAAGACTGTCTTCCACGAGAGGGATACCACATGGAGCAGGGGGAAGAATGAGAGGAGTGCTTCCTCCTCCTCCTTGGAGGAAGAAGTGGTGGACTGACTGCACTTCCCAGCCCCAGCCCCGCTACAGAAGGAGGTAGAGATATCTGGAAGAAAGCTGAGCCCACAGGAGGAAGGGAGGGGTGGAGGGACGTGTTTTTAAAATATGATAACACTTCTCACTGTCCCATCCTGTCTGTTAAGTGTTGGGTTTCTTAGTGTTTTAATTAAAGGTATGATCTTGTTTTCTTCCTCTAATGATTCTTTTTTCCCATGACCTATTAAAGGGTGAGAAACCCTTCCCTGTCTTTATCTCTATTCCTAAGTCTTTTGTTTCATTTTTTTCCTTCCCAACGCTGGGTGGGAAGGAGTGAGTGAATGGCTGTGTGGTGCTCAGTTGCCCTCTGGGCTCAAACCACAACACTAGTTCATCACAAAGGAGTGTATGCAACATTATCTGATCATGGTCAGCAGTACTGAGCAAGAAACATGCTAAGAGCAGTGTGATGTTTCAGTTTCCCTGTCAAATTGTCTGGAGCAACACCCAGCTCCATGTTACCTGTTTAAGGCTGAGTCTTGGGTTTTGTGACATTTGCAACTTGGTGACCATGACAGCTGATTCACAGTATTCACCAAATACGTTTAAGTCTTTGAGAGAGTATCACATTTTTTCTACAGAACTTAGCACAAAGATAGGGAACTCAAGGCTCTGCACCTATCATTTGCAATGGGGGAAAAGACTGCATAAAGCTGAGTGGTCTTCTGACTCCCCCTGCACCTGCTCAGTGAGTGGGAAACAGGCTTTTGAAATGGCTGAAAGAAGAGAAAGCATCTCATCCTCTGAATTTTAAGGCAGATAATCTTTAGAGAGTGATAGAGATTTTTACCCTGTTTAAAAAATATTTTCCTATGTGAACAAAAAACAAGGGGTTAAGTGAAGAAAGAGGGATTCACATTCTAGATTACCCAAAGCCTCCACTTCTTGTAGAGAAGCTCAGGTCCCTGTCCAGCTTGGTTCACCAGAATTTTGAACCTGCGTTACATTCCAGATGAATGCTAAACTAATGGGATTATTGGGCTGCTCTGTGGTTGGATAGGCTCACCCACCTGATGAATCCTGATTTAAGTCTTTCCAGAATGAAGTTTTGTCACAAGCAATTTTCTAAAATTTTAAGTTTCACAAATCAGTATTTGCAAGCAAGAAGAAACAAAGTATCTTTCTGAGTGGTTGTTGGACCCAAAGGTAATCTTCCACACTAACATTCAGAAAACATTTGGAATTTCTGTGAATAAGGTAGTAAAAATATCAAATACCTAAATAGGAGCATCCTAAGAGTAATAACAGAGGACATCTACATATTTGTTTAGGGCTATCTTTGCAACCTCTCTTGGTATAAATCTGTCAGCGCAAATCACCTCTCTAAAGAACGCCTCATATGACAACCACATCAGAGAAGTGATTAGCTAATTTTGCATGGCTATGCTATTGAATTGAGGCTCACATTGATGTTAGAAAGTAAAAAAAAAAAAAAAAAAAAAAAGAAAAAAAACACAAGGGAATGAAAGTGGGAGGTAGGATCCGCAAAAACATCTATGCACACACAAGCAAAAGGACTGCAAGGCAATGCTGTGTACTGCAGAGACACACTAGCATTGTGGCATGCAGTGGGTTAAAACTAATAAATATGAAAGAGCACATGGCAAAAGGCACTGCACACAGAAATGAAATTCAGCTCTTTTCTGCATGTCTGCAGGACACAAGTCGGGGGTGTACACAGGGTACACATGCTGAACTCTAAGATTATGCTCAGTAGTCCAGTAGCATATTTGCTCTGCTGCCTGCCGGTCTGGATCACAACTTGATGTGAGTTTCCAGCCCTGACATCGTCCATGCATTTGCCATGGTTTATATGCCTGATATTTCTTTCCAATAATAACTTCCCTTTAGGCACAGTTATTAAGACCTCCATCACTGTGAAATAGCTTGTGTTCAGTGAGGCAGTCTTTTAATAGGATGTGATGCTGTATAGCAGAGTTTCATTTACTACATTCAAGAAGGTAAATGACAGATTGTTTACTCTCCTACTCCATCTAATTATGGCAGTTTACAAAAAATTGAAGAAAAATAATTTGTGCCATAGGTGATGCTGAGAGAGATCTGAGAGAATGTTGATTTAAAAGGCCATAAAGGCATTGTCTAAAATATATACAGAGTATCTTGTTGATTTCACTGTAAGAGACAGCACTGTTAGTTCAGTCCCCCCTGGGAGATGGCCTGTTACCAGATAAGGTAAAAATTTCTAGCCTCTTTTGTCTACCTTTGAAGGGTGGGAAGGTCAAGAGGGAAACTGTAGCACTGTCCTTATAAAGCTACATCCAAGCATGAAAGGGAGAAGGCGTGGAAGGGGAGTTAACTGCAATAGAAGTGGAGTCACAGGGCTGGGGCATGCCTGGGGAACAGCACAGAGGATGTACCTTCCACCTGCTGTCACATGAGCCTTCTTCCATGCCCCCTGCCCTGGCAGCAGCACTGCAGTAGTACAGCCCCAATGTGAGGGAGCATGGCCTTTTCAGCCCCACTGACATCTCATCACACCGCACTTCACAGAGCAGAGGGAGGAGAACTGATACTTCTTTCCTTGCTGATAGTTACTGTGAGTGAAGAGAATGAGTTGTTCTGGGATGTCTGGTACAGGAAAAGCATCATCTCTGTAAAGATATCTTTCCTTGGCTGCTGACTTTGGTGTTTAAGGAGGTACAAAGCCTGCCTGAAGCTTTTTGCCCGTTGTCCCATAAAGACTCCTCTCCATGTGGATTTCCTGGGGTTTTGCCTCACAGGACATGAAAGGGTCTCTGCCTCAGAGCTTAAGGGTGTACAGAGCAACCTATTTTAGTGAAACTGGTTTGCACCTCCATCAGACTGGGTTAAAATTCAGCACTGTATTAAAAATTTATTGTGGAATGGAACAGGAGAGGATATTCACATAAAGCATGGTGATGTAAACTGCTAATAAGAAACCAGACTAGAATGCAGCCTTGTTTTAGTTCACTAAAACTGTTGAAATTTAGGACATACATAATTTTTCTAGAATGGTGTCTCTTCTGAAGCCTTATTACTTTCTATACTACTACCATTAGCAAATCTGGTAAGTTGCAGGTTAATTTTCTCACTATTTTTTCATCTCAACATTTCTCCCCACCCCCTTCCACTGCCCCCCTTGCCATTATTAAGTAAGGTCAGATGCTTTTAGAACTAATTGCATCTAATTATCTACAAAATAATTAATACTTCTAATAGAAGCTGCCTGTGTTTGTTTTCATTGGCATGCAGGAGAGCAACAAAGTAAAGAGTTTGATAATTAAGGTTTCATTATTGTGTTCTCCCCTTTACATTCTCTGTTTAATAAATCCTTCACTGCAGAAATGGATAGACAAGAACTCATGAGGCGAACATTGTGAAGGGCTCAAGATTAGTTTTTAATCTGTTTTGCACTCTTGACAAGGCCAGGGTTGGGGGTGGCAGGTGGAGGGAAGAAGCCTAATTTGAAAAATTAGGAAAAGTAGTAATATAGAAAAGATTCTTTCTTCTTGCAACCTGCTTACCAGATAGCCTGCCAGACACAAGATACCAGGCCGAGAGAGATGATTGTATATCTTTTTGTAAATCAGAACTCAAAAATATGTAGTCTGTGGAGTATGTGTGTAAGAGATGCCATTTTGGTTACCAGTGATTGAAACAAGGCCTTCCAGAAGTACAAGGAGGAAAGTTCCAGCAAGTGTTGCCATGACATGTGGCTCTCAAATCCTGAAAACTGCTGCTAAGTCCATAGCAAGTGGCATGTGGAGATATTGTGTCTCCTATTCTGAGGTTGCAAGAGACCAACATGTCATTGCATAGCATGCAAAGCAGTTGCAATGATTTCCCTGGACTTGTGAAAAGAGATGGGTTGCAGGAAAGTTTTGCTTTTAGGTAGAGCTATTAACTGGGTTTAGAAACTGTGTATATCAGTGAAGCTGTAGTAGTTTACACCTGAGCACAGAACACCTTTAAGTTCATGCATGATCTTAACTACACTTTTGTGGAATGTGATGGCCTTTTTTTCCTCTCACCTTTCTCCCCGTCAACTAAATGTGCTTGGGTGCTCTGCAAAGCCCCATTTCAGGAGGCACCCATCCTGCAGACAGTAAACCCCATGTTTCCTGTCTTGGTGATGCTGTATCATCATGTACTCCCCTTTGACCCGAAGGTTTTGTCCCTTCAGCCATAAACTGTGAAGTTAGCAATTGCATGAGAAAGTAGGGACAGAGATACTCACTGAAGCTCAGCTTTACAAAGGGATTTAGATATCTAGTGGTATTGGTCGGCTGTGTGATTATGGCCCTTGGCATGCCAACTTCCAAATAAAGCCTCCTCCCTAATCTTTGGAAAAGGCAGGCCCCGCTGAAGAGAAGTTTAAGGGGCTTAAATGAAAGTGCTGAGCAGGAAATTGTCCAGAGGCAGCCTAGAGAAGACATCAGCTAAGGGTGTTGCATGAAATTTAGTCTGTCTGCAAGTGTTTCAGTGAGTTGTGGTCTAACTTTCATACTAGGATGGCAAACATGGGAGTAGAAAAATGGAGACATAAGAAAAAAAACATTTATTTTTTCCCTGCTACCTATAGAAAATAACAACATGAGGCGAAGCAAAACTGATAGCTCACTGGGCGGTTAATGAGAAGGCAAGAGGAGAGCAAATATGTTGATGAAAGAGCCCACTGTCCCCTACAAATCCCAGCTGCTCACTATCTTCTTTCCTTCTAGTTCCTGAGCAGTAAACACAGTAAAAATCAGCATCTGGGACTTTTTTGCAAGACAACATCACCAAGCAGAAATTTTCCCTCCATATTTTATAATTTATCTGAAGGCTGCCGACATCTTTTCAGATGGCCAAGGGGAAAAAAAAAAAAAGAACAAACATGAGGGACTTGGGCTAAATTCAGTACCACTTTGGAAAGATGCACCTGGCCTGCCATTTGTTATGTTCTCTCCTCTTCGCTTTATGATTTATATTTTATAAATCCTTTCCATTGTGGCTTCCTCCCCTTTCCTCCTTCTGTTTCAATTTGATCAGATTGTAAAGGTTCAAAGTGTACTCCTGTTATTTTAATTAAAGTAATTGCCCTCTGCCCTCCCTGTTAGAATAGATGTATTGGAAATCCCCAGACACCTCCTCCCTAGGCAAAATTGGACAATATGATGTAAAACTGCATTAAGACAAAGTCCCTGTGCTAATTGCTTTTCTTTATGCAACAGGGATATGCAGGAGAGAAGGTGTTTCTCTGTTGTAGCAGGTCTGTTTTAACCTGTATAATGAGTTCATGGTGACTACCTGAATTCCTTCTCACACCATCTTGCCACTTGCCAAATGACTCAAGATAATAGAAACTAGGCTTTACTGCCTCTCCCACCCATATCCTGGGGATCCTGTGTCACTGGCTGGTTTCTGAATTTACCATTTTGTTTTCAGAGGAGAATCATGCCTATCATGTGGAGATTATTTAGGGACCCTTATCCCTCTACTAGGTTTAAGGCTAAGAGTAGGAGAATATAGCCTGAGGTAAAACCAGACTTGCAGTATTAAGTCATGAGATGAGGCAGGAAAATACATTTCTATGATAATGCTCAACAAAAAAGTGCCAACTCTTGTATTTTAGCCAGCTCACGAGGTAACTAATTAGCCTGTATGAGCTTGTCCTGGAGAGCATTTAGAGCTGTATCTTTCCTGTTATTGGACTTAGCTGCCCCCTTAGCTTCCCCATCCTCCTCAACCTTGCTTAATGGAGATTTATCCTCCATATGTTGTTTATAATCCCACATTCAGGCTTGATGCTAACTTCCCTCTCTTGCACCTACTTTAAACCACTGCAGATATTATGCTGTATGTGCCTTTCCCATCTGCTCTAAAAGGAGAGCTCTTACAGGAGAATAATCTGGATCTCTACAGAGGGTCATTTAATCCTGACTAGAACATGTCAAAAAGCCTAAGCACAAACACCAATGGACCAAGGCAGGAAAACAGCTGTATGGCCAGCAAAGATTACTTTATCCAGTCAAACCATCATTGGCAGGCTGTCTAGGACAGCAAAGAGCTGTGTGGCATGGAGCTCTGCTGGTTTTGAGCAAAGAAAAGCCTAGTTATGTGCAGAGGTTAAAAGAGAAGTACAAGATAGTGGGTTTTGCCCTTTCATGGATATATATTGTGTATACTGGTGCCTTTCCTGGAGCCCTGACTGGGCTCCCCAGATGATATTCCCAACCTGTGCACCCTCAGTAACTCTACATGCATACCAGACTGTATATTAGCAAAACCTCAAAAATATCTAACCCTAACAGCACTCTCCATCAGATGTTGTGCTTTAAGTGTGAGTAGAGCTGCTTTGGGTTCACAGACAAGTACCACCTCAGAAAGGTGCGTACCTTTTAACATTATTGGATCCCAGAGTTAAACTGCTCCTTGGTCCTCCACCTCATCAGAAACACAGAGCAGTGTAATTCTGTCTCCTCCACTATCAGCCCATGCAGATTTACAGAAAAAAGGTGAAGAATAACAGCATTAACAAAGACATTTCTCCCTTCTCCACACATTCTTTTCTAGAGACAGTTTTTCTCTCTAATTTTACATGGCACTCTGGGATTTACCATCTATTTCAGAGACCCTTCAGATGAGCAAAGAACAGGCCATGTCTTATAACAGAAATGGAAAACTTTGAGCACCACACTTCTGACAGAGAAAAGTTTTGGAGAACATTTTAATTTAACATTATAAACAATTCTATCCCTCCCTAAGTGCTTCCCTGTTTTGCACTGTCAGTTCCCAATCCAACTCCTGCTTCCCAAAGGATAACAGAAGTCTGTCATTCTTGGGAAAACTCACATTTCTCTCTCCTTCCTGGCTTTTCTGATGGAAATATTCATTACACACCAGTTTTCTACCCACCTCTGTACTGCTTTCAGACAGTTATTGACACCTAGATTCTCAGCCTTCCCATGACACCTTTAGTCAATGTACTGTTCCTCAAAGGTCTGAAAAATTTCAAGATTGTGTCTAAATCCTTTAAAAGTTTCTTCATTTTCTTATTAAAGGGAGATCAGACTGGACTGATCTATGGTCCCTAAGTCCAGCACCCAGTCACAAGGTTACTATGCTAGTCAACTCAATTACCTGTAGGCAGTATCTGTCCTGGAGCTTTTAGTGCTTGTTTCATGAATGGGAAAGGTCCAAGCCAGAACATTTACCCTCTTTTCTTGGAAGGTACCCTAGTGTCTCAGGCTTCAGGCAGACCTTCTAGAATGAAAAGTGACTTCTGACTGGAGGACTGAAGGACATACCTCAGAGCACTGCCTCCAGCCTGCTCATACAATATCAATACAGGGTATAACTGCAAGGCAAGACCTTGTGTCTTCAGTGACAATTTTTCCCATTTGAGATTAACCCTATAAATCACAAGAGCTTTCTTTGTATTAATGTCATGCCATGGGACTTAGGCTTTTGTTTTTGTTAAAACCTAGGTCCTAAAAAAACCCTGCAGGGAAATCTCTATCCCACGCAGGACATTTACTTCTGAAGAGTTTGTTATAGCCCAAGTAAAGTTCCTTCTTCATCCCTGTTTCTAAATTAAGAAGAGCTAATGGATGGGAAGGATTAAAGAGCACTTGCAACATTTCCTTCTAAGCTGTGCACTTGTTACACCACTCAGCGTATGTCTCAGTGTTTCAGTGTTTCCATTTTTTTAGTCTGCTTGTAAACAGTATTAAAAAGTAAATCTTAAAGATGCATACAGTGTGAAACAGAGCCATGAATCCCTGTTCCCCCTACAGGCTGGCTCTCTTCTGCAGTCCTGTATGGTAGTTTCACAGAGGCACAGCCTTCTGTCCCACTTCCCACCATCTGCACACAAAACCAGACTGTTTGCAAAAGGCAGGGGTAATTATTGGGTTAGATGCAGATTAAACATCTATTGCTTGGAGAGCAGAACACATATTGCTTTCCCAGAGAAGCCTTTCTGGGAAAATTAGGTGTCTAGAATAAAAGCAGGCAGGTTGGTCAGGCGGTCCAATGCAACCCAGCTGGAGCAGAGCTGTTGGCTCAGGGAGCACAAGAAAGCACCCCTTCTGGTCCCTAGCACAAGAAGCAGTGTCTGGAGATTCCCTTAAAGTGCTGAACACATCAAAAGTCTGAAATAAAGGGCAGGAAGACAATGTAGGAGGAAGGGAAATGCTGTCATTCCTTTGGTTTGTGTGTGTACGTCCATGTCTATCTGTGTCTGTGTGGTCCTTCCTCACCTCTTCCATTTCATTTCTTAAACAGCCAGGAATTTGAGAGAGGTAGGAGGATGTGACTTGTCTTTCTACACCTCCCCACCATAAATTCATACATAGACCCAAGAGAGTAAATAGCTTTTTCAAGTTTTATCAACAAGAAGGCAGCCCAGCAGAGTTACAGTTCAGTGCACAAATTTTGCCTTCATTTTTAGCAAGAGGCTTTCAGGCCAGAAAGCAAGTAAATAAATAAATAAATAAATTTATTAATTTACTGGGATGGGTGACTCCCCCCTTCTGATGGTATAGGGTTTGCATATTGTGGACGTAACTCATCTTACTGATGCATTTCTAAGTTTTCAGTCTAAAGTAAATTGCCTTCTGTATTCAGGGTTATAAGAACTACCCCAGTCAGGACACAGGAGAGATGTGCTGGACCATGGAGACGGCTTCACTTTGTACAAACTATTCCACAAGGCATTTTGCAAAAATGAAATTTAGGCTTTTCAGATATGCACCATATCACTGAAAAAATTTTTCAAGGCTGCTTTGTGCCATAAAGTTTCTCACTTCAGTAACATGAAATGATGTTTCACAAGTCCTGATTTTCAATTAATAGCAAAATTAAAAGAGGACAAGATGTCCACATACATGTACATGTGCTAGTTCCTGACAGAGAACATTGCAGAAAAGGAATGCCAACAGACAATATTAGAAAAAAGCAAGAAAAGGAACTGTTTGCCTGAAAAAGAAAAATTTGGCATTTGCAAGATTACTTTTTGTCTATTCTACTACAGTTCACTAGGTTTTGAACTACATTGTCCTTTCAGAAAAAACTGACCCTTTTCAGAAAGCTGAAGAGAGCCAGGATGGATCTTAACTGGTGTGGGTTTCAAAGAGGGGCCTTGGCAATAGTTTTAGCCTCCCTGTGATAAGCCCCTTTTAGGGGGTACAGCATGGCAATTTTTTGTTCCTCCTCTATCAAATTTGTTTGCCTCCCCACTAGAAGAACTTAAAAAGTCCACAGCAAAGTGTAGCTCATCAACTCTTCAAAAGAACAGCTTTCTTTTCAAAAAAGAAACCTTGCTATTTTTTGGACAAAAAGTTGTGCTGTATTGCCACCCACCCCCCTTTTCTCACAGTCTTTTGTGGAGCCAGGTGCTTCACATCCTGTTGAGACGGCAGTGCTAGGGGAAGGCAAGGCAGGGGTCAGTTTACCACTCTGTGATGCCTCTGGCTATGCAGTTCATGGCTGAATCCTCTTTCTTACACCAGCCCATCCCTTGGAGGCAACTAATGGACCACAATGGTATCTGATTTGCAATAGTGTCCCTAGGTAAGATTACTGAAGTTTTCCCCATCTGCCCCTAAAGCCGTACATTTTTAATTACAGTCCAACAGCTAAGTTCAGAGTCCTCCAAGGTGCTGGTTTAGACTGCTGGCACAGCCACGTTGACATTACTATGCTAGTTTTAATTATCATAAAATGATGGAATCATGGAATTGTTACTGATTTGTTATTAATTTGAGCTGATTTAAATTATTCTTTTGTTGATTTAGATTTAAATAAGGAATGATTTAGACTAACCATACAACTAGTTATGCTGCTACAAAGTCCTTTGTAAAGTCCCAGCCTGAGGTTGCATAAGCCAGTAATAATCATTAACCAGATTTCTATTCAAATAAGAAGACTCATGATCAGCTACTATTGTTAGGCTGTTCAGGTAAGGACAATTTATCGCCCTGTAGATCAGGATGTTCTAAAAGATATGTTGTGAAAGGGCACCAAAGCATGTTAAAATTGCAATGTGAGCCTTGAATCAAGGACATTGGAGGGTCTTTCTTTTGAGTCAGCAATCTGTGGTGGTTACAAAATCAGCCCTCCAACTTATTTCAGGATTCAGGTCCACATAACTGGAAAGGGGTTGGAACAGGAAAATTAGTTAGAGGAATTATCATGTTTATGTATGAGAACTTGTTTTTTTATGTACTACTGTATCCTTTATAATCAGCATGTTACACAAGTTAGGTTTGAGTTGTTGGTGAGACGATTCCCCTGCGCACCCGGCCATTAATAAAGGAGTGTCTGCTTATCTACATCACATTGGTGTCGATAAGTTCTTTTATCCCATTTTGGTGACAGTTTCTGGCAACCCAGACGGGACCTTGCTGAAAGAGACCAGACAAATTGGGGACCTGATCCGTTCCAGCCAGCATCAAGGAATTCTTGAGGATACCCATTGATCCCCGATCCATAAGGCTCTTTGCGACATCCCCTGGAATTGGTAAGACACTTCTTATTTGGTTTGGAACATCTGCCGGTCAGATGCAGCAAAAGCTGCACAGGGTTGGACTAAGAGTACCCCTTTGAATTCAGAAGCCTAGGCATCTGCCTGTAAGACATAAGCAAAAGCTATTGCAGGGTTGGACAAATCTGGGTATTGGTAAAAACTATGTGCCATAGGGTTTGGTTGGTATTTGTATATTTTGGTATTAAAAAACCGAAAAAAAAACCCAGCGGTGGTCTTTGCACGAGTTTGAGATGTACAAATAAGTATGAAGCAAATGTGGAGTTCGGATCTGCGGTTCTGTTATTCCACAAGGGGTGCAGCCAGAGAAGAACAAAGCAAAAGATTGAGTGATTATGTGTGAATTTTAAAATATTTTGAAATGGCATCTGAACTAACACATTTGTTCAAGAGTAAGAGTGTTGGTAATTTGGGTTTTGATGAAAAAGTACTGAAGCACACCAGGGAGAAATACATGATGACTTACATAGAAGTCAAATGATAGAGTATTGTAATCATTGGTGGCCTTTATATGTTTGGGAAGATCAGGAAAAGTGGCCTGCCAATGGAACTTTGGAGGAGGATTTGTGAGTTCTGGGAACCGAGATTTTTATGCACCCCTAGGAATAAATCAGTGTGCTTATTGTAGAGAAGAAAGGCACTGGAAACGAGAAAATGTTATTTTCATATAACAATGAAGATGAGGGGTGGTCAGCAAGAGGCAACAAGAGTAATGATCCTAGATGAATGAAGGGGACTGGAGGGGAACCCAGTTGAACCTCTGGTTGTAATTAAGCTGGGAGAAAAGGAGCTTAAATTTTCAGTAAATACAGAAATACAGAAATAACATTTTCAGTATTGAATACCTGTAAATGAAAACTGGGAATGAAAACAGCAAACATAAGGGGAGCAACAGGTAAAGAAAAAAAATAGGCCATTTCTACAACCCCTGGATTTAAAATTTGGGGACAAGATTACACATGAATTCTTGTATGTACCAGAAGGTCCAATACCCTTGTTAGGAAGGGATTTGTTGTCCAAATTAAATGCACAAGTTTGAGGAAGGGGAACTCTCCCTAAAAATACCTGAGTCAAAGACAGGGGAAACCCTGATGGTACGAGAAAGAATAAAAGAACAAGAAACTCTGCAGGAAGTAGATCTAGCAGTAATCCCTATAGTATGGGAAACAGGTAAACCTGGCAAATCAAAATTAGCACCACCTTTGAAAGTACAATTAAAGGAGAGAGCAAGACCAGTAAGGATTAAACAGCACCTGATTAAACTGGAAGTTAGATAGAAAATTAAGAAACTGATTGACTTATTTTTGGAGTATAAAATTCTTGAGTAATGTGAACCTGAATGCAATACTCCAGTTTTACTGGTTAGGAAACCTTTGGGTGACTATAGGTTAGTACAAGATTTAAGAGCAGTGAATCAGATAGTTATGGGCATTTATCCTGTAGTGACAAACCCATATACATTGCTGACAGCATGGTTTACAGTGCTTGATTTAAAGGATGCTTTCTTTTGCATACCTCTGGAGAAGGGAAGCAGAAAATTGTTTGCGTTTGAGTGGGAAAATCCACAAACAGGACAAAAAATGCAACTGACATGGACAAGACTACCCCAAGGATTTAAAAATAGCCTGACCACTTTTGGAAATCAGCTGATGAAGGAACTTTAAGTATGGAAACAGGATGATTCACAGCCAAAGCCTGGACACTTACTTTTGCAATATGTGGACATCATACTGATTGCTACAGAAGATAGATACACCTGCATAAAGGTAACAATAGAACTTTTTTCTTTTTGACTAAACAGGTACAAGGTATGCAGAAATAAAGCCCAAATAGCCAAGCCATTGTATGAATCTCAAAATAACTTTCCCTTTGTATGGGACCCACATCAGCAACAGGCCTTTAAAGATTTAAAATGAGCTCTAATGTCTGCACCCACCCTGGGACTTCTAGATTTAAAGATTTTCAGTTGTTTGTTCATGAAAGACAACATCTTGCACTGGGGATGCTGACCCAGAGAATAGGAAGTTGGAAAAGACCAGTTGGATACTTTTCCAAGCAGTTGGATAGTGTCAGTAAAGGATGGCCTGCTTGCCCTCAAACAGTTGCTGCTACAGTAATGCTTATTAAAGAGTTCTGAAAATTTACCTCAGGAGGAACAATAGCAATATATGTCCCACATATGGTGATAACAGTTTTAGAACAAAAGGGGAGACATTGGTTGTCCCTAAGCAGAATGATGAAGTACCAGGTGGTGCTGACCAATCAAGATGATGTGGTTTTAAAAACAACTAACCTGGTAAACCGTGCAGTTTTTCTAAGTTCTACACAGGAAGAAGAGCAGCTGGAGCATGACTACCTGACTGACTACCATTGAACATGTGTACTCCAGTCGAGAGGACTTGAAGGAAGATGTTGGAAGATCCTGACTGGATCAGGAACTACAGAGATGGCAACAGCTTTGTGGAACATGGAGTTCTATGCTGTGGATATGCAGTAACAACGGACAACTCAATCATAGGGGCAAGTGCATTGTCTGGCACCACTTCAGCTCAAAAGGCAGAACTCATTGCTTTAACTAAAGCTCTTGAATTAAGTGGAAAAAAGAAAGTAAATATTTGGACTGACTTAAAGTATGCTTTTGGAGTAGTACATGTCCATGGAACCTTGTGGAAAGAACGAGGATTATTGTCCTCCCAGGGATCAAATATTAAACATCAGGATGAAATTTTGCCATTATTGCAAGCAGTTCAGAAACCAGCTCAGGTGGCAATCATGCACTGTAAAGCACATCAGGTTGGGAATACAAAAGAAATTGAAGGAAATCACTTCGGACTGCCAGAAAAGAAGCAAAAGAAACAACATTATAAATGGCATTGATTCCCACCAAAAAAGTAGTTCTCCCAAGGGAGAAACCTAAATATTCAGAAGATAAATTGGGGCAATTTTGAATGCTAGGTGTGGAGAGCTTTTTGGCAGAAAATTGACATCTTGACTCGATGATGTCCTTGACTGAAGAATATAGAACAATTGAAGAAAGTTGGCAGCTAGCAAACAAGAAAATAAAGAGTTGCAAGACTATAAAACTAAAGGACTGATAACCAGGATGCCAACGGTAATCTTTTAGCTTAGCCAATCAGTGTATAGACTAGAGTGTGTGAACAGTAATTGCATAATACATTGTAACAAATAATTACAACAGCCTAACTCGTGCTTACTGACACAGCTTTGAAAATGGTATAAATTCTGAGTGTTAAAAACAATAAAGGTCTCTATGTTTGCACTGTGCACAGAGTCGGTGCCTCTGTCTCCTCAGGTAGGAAAAATTTAGTGGGATGGTGAGTGATGTCTTATGGACAAGTAATAGTACCACCTCTTTTAACAAGATAAAGAATTCAGGTAAAACATCAGGAATGTTAGTGGGGTGTAGAGGCTTTAGTAACCCTGTTAAAAAGACAAGTAGTATCAGTTAAGATGCTAGGAACTGCCAAAAGGATAACTGCAAAATGCAAAGTGTGCTTGAAAAATAACCCAGTAGTGAAGAAGAGGGTTCAAATGGGTAAGCTCAAATCTGGAACTGAACCAGGAGGCTATTGGCAAGGAGACTTTTCAGAGTTGCCTAGACAAAATGGGTATCAATACATTCCGGACTGATACTTTTGCAGGGTGGGCAGAAGCCTTTCCTTGTCATACTACTCATGCAAAAGAGATTGTAAAACGGTTACTACAAGAAATAATCCCGAGATTTGGAGTCCCTATTGGGATCTCTTCAGATAGAGGCCCACACTTTGTTGTTGCAGTAGTACAAAGTCTATATAAAACTCTGGGAATTACTTGGGATTTACATACACCATGGAGGCCACAATCCAGTGGAAAGGTAGAAAGAATGAATCAGACCCTAAAATGACAAAGTAGCAAAATATGTCAAGAAACTAATTTAAAGCGGCCTCAGACACTTCTGTTGGCGTTGTTGTGAATCAGGGTACAAACAAAAATTGGCACATCAGTTACTCCTTATGAATTACTATATGGGAAACCTTATGAATCTCTGGAACCAAATCCAAATATGCATGTAAAAGGAAAACAAGATGTGTATAATTATTTACTCTCCTTAGGAAAAACCCTCACTGTGATCCAAAATGCAGTAGTGTGGAACAGACCTCTATCCCTGGAAAATCCAGTACAGGACATTCAACCTGGAGACTATGTCTATGTGAAGATGTGGACTTCTGAACCCTTGCAAGAACGCTGGAAAGGACCCTTTCAAATACTGCTGACTACCTTTACAGCTATCAAAATCGCAGAATCAGATGCGTGGATACACTATACGAGACTGAAGAAGGCATCCCCTTCCTGGAATATCATCAATAGGGATCCAGGAACTTCAACGCTCACTCTAAAATATGTCAAACTTTATATATTAATTGGAAAATGTTTTAGATTTGATTTAAATCTGGAAACTGATGATGGTGGAATTCTGGTGTGAGGTAACAATCAAAAGACAAAACGTGACTGAGAATTATGAGGAACTATTCACAGAATCACAGAATCATCTAGGTTGGAAAACACCTTGAAGACCACCTACTCCAACCATTAACCCAACATTGATGGTTCTCAACTACACCTGAATTAGACCCAAAGGTGAGGAACAGAAGGCAGGGAGAAACAGAAAAGCTAATATACCTCCCAAAGGAAACACCAACAGAAAATTTGATGTTAGGATTGATTAAGGAATTTGACAATTTTCAGAATGTAACACAAATTACTCCTTGTTTACCAATACCAAGACCAGTAGGTGAATCTGTTCCATGGGGAATTTTAACAATTAATTTGACCAATTTAAGACACAAAAATGAGACTATTCATTGCAAACAAAACCCCTGTGGTTCAGAGGTATGAACAACTGAAAGTTATCAGGGAATGTTATGGTAAGGTATTAGCTGTCTTTATCTATCTGCCAAGCCACAGAAATGTGGCGTTCAGATCACACCTAAGCCCTGCAGGAGGTTAAAACCTTTGTGGGAACAGAAGCACAAGCACCAATATGGTGGTTGCTATTTGTTCAATTTATTAACTGCGCAATTGCTTTATATACGCCTTTCTGTACATCGCGAAATCTTAAGTTCCCTGTTCTTCCCATACATTGTGAGATCTTCCGAGCGCCTCTCCCTACAAGGTAACAATGGAAGTCCCCAGGAAATAAAGCAGATGATTGTGAAAAATTGTTCAATTGTGTTTTCACAAAAATAGGGAGATCTTGAACTGTTGGGTGGTGTTCTTACGATTAGAAACAATGTAAACAGAAACAGCATGGAATGGAAGTGTGACAAAACCAATCACACTAGACAAGAGAAAGAGGTGCAGTGGGATTCTCATGGTCCATTAATATAATTTTTCAGTTTCAATATATGGCTAGAACTCCTTGTGTTTTACTTGGGATGGGACAATTTGCAGCCTTTCCATCAGTAAGTGACAGAAGAACCACACTAAGAGAAAAGGAAAATTTAGTGTCTTGGTGGTAGTGTGAGGAGGTATATTACTGCAGCAATGTAGACCTAATAATTCAGAGAACTCCTCCTTTGGCTGCTGCCTTAAAACATGGGTGTCTTTGCCGAGGACTTAAAAATTGTCTTAATTTAACCAAAACCTACACACCCAAAGGAAAAGAATATTTAGCTGCAGAAAATCTACAATTGAGAGTCCAGGACACTTAGTTTGCGCAATGAGTGACGGAACACGGACAACATATCTGCCCCTGGATGGAAAAGCAAAACAGATTACTTTAGGTATGCCAACATTGTGCACAATTAGAAGAAATCTCCCTTTAAAGACTCCTTAGAAAAAATTAAAGTGGGTTAAAAAAGCAGAAACATAGCATGAACCCTCAATGGGAGTAAAAATTGGCTGGGCCCTAGAATCCCTTTTGAATCCGATAGCATCATAGAGAAACAGGGAACGGCTGTATCGACTGACTGGACAAGTATCGAGAGACTGGCAAATGTCACAAGGAAAGTATTTGAGGAATTAAATTTACAATTAACAGCAACCTCAAGAATGACTTTGCAAAACAGAAAGGCACTAAAAATGCTCTTGCTCAAAAATTGAATAGATGATTGCTGTATACATCTCAAATGCGACATGTAGAACATGACCTACATTTACTAGGAAAAATTAAGGAAGATACTGAAAAGGTCCAAGAAGATATGTCAGAAGATTGGATAGACAACATTTTTAGAGGAATTGGTTGGAATTTAAGTTCATGGATAACATAATTGATTGGCACATTATTTATCTTGCTGGTTGTTTTCTTGATGATAATGTTGATTTAACCCTTCTTGAAGAAACAATTTAAGAGAAAAATTGCATTCAATCGTCTGATTATAACAGATCGCATGGTTATAAGAGAAATCCCAAGACTCCCGCCAGAACACAGTGAGACAGAAATGTAATAGACTCTGGTATGAAACTGCTGAAATGATTTTCAAAACTTTCAAAGGGGGAAAATGTTACTGATTTGTTATTAACCTGAGCTGATTTTAATTATTTTTGGTGATTTGGATTTAAATAAGGAATGATTTAGAGCAACCATACAACCAGCTATGCTGCTACAAAGTCCTTTGTAAAGTCCCAGCCTGAGGCTGCATAGGCTGGTAATAACCGTTAACCAGATTTTTATTCAAAAAAATAAGACTTGTGACAGCTACTATTGTTAAGCTGTTCAGGTAAGGACGATTTATTGCCCTGTAGACCATACATTGTGAAAGGCCTCAAAGCATGTTAAAACTGCAATGTGAGCCAAAGTCCTTGAGTCAAGGACACTGAGGGGGTTCTTCTTTTGAGTCAGTAGTCTGTGGTGGTCACAAAAGCAGCCTCACAACTCATTTCAGGACTCAGCTGCACATGACAATAAAGGGGTGGGAATATGAAAATGAGTCACAGGAACTATCATGTTTATGTATGAGAAATTATTTATTATGTATTTCTGTATCCTTTATAATCATCATGTTACACAAGTTAGGTGTGTGCTGTTGATGACTCCCCCTGCGCACCTGGGCATTAATGAAGGAGTGTCTGCTTATCTACATCACATTGGTGTCGATAAGTTCTTTTATCCTGTTTGGTGACAAAATTATTTAGGTTGGAAAACAATTTAAGTTCAAATCCAGCTGTAAATCTAACACTGCCAAGTCCACCACTAAACCATGTCCTTAAGCACCACATCTACACATGTCTTAAATACCTCCAGGGATGGTCTCTCAACCACTTCCCTGAGCAGCTTGTTCCAATGCTTGATAACCCTCTCAGTGAAGCATTTTTTCTTAATATCCAGTCTAAACCTCCCCTGGAGCAACTTAACACCCTTTCTTCTCATCCTATTGCTTGTTACTTGGGAAAAGAGACTGACACCCACCTCACTACAACCTCATTTCAGTTTTAGAGAGCAGTAGGGTAACCTCTGAGCCTCCTTTTCTCCAGGATAAACAAACCCAGTTCCCTCAGCTGCTCCTCATAAGACTTATGCTCTAGACCATTCACCAGCTTCATTGCCTTTCTCTGGACACACTCCAGCACCCAACAGTGGTGGGGGACACAAAAGTGAACACAGTATTCAAGGTGCGGCCTCACCAGTGTTGAGTACAGAGGGACAATCATTTCCCTAGTCCTGCTGGCTACACTATTTCTGATACAAGGCAGGATGCTACTGGCCCTCTTGGCCACCTGGGCACAATGTCAGCTCCTGTTCAGCCAGGACTCCCAAGGTCTTTTCTGCCAGGCAGCTTTCCAGATGATTTGCATGGGGTTGTTGTGACTTCAATGCAGGGCCCAGCACTTAGCCTTGTTGAATCTCAACAAGGTCTTTATACCAGTCTTACAGGAATAAAGACTTCTGGAGTTCTTTGATTCCAGGAACTAGAAGCATAAGCACAAACCTCTCATCTCTAATCCAAAACTCAAATTAATAGTAATCTCCCCTTTCAGTATGAAGCCCATTTTTCCAATGCCTTAGTCCAGCCTTAGTTATATCATAGATCCATCAGACCTGTCATTTTTGTCACTGACTACTTACACCAGTGCACTAATATTGCCATGAGTGCTTAAAATAATTAGAACTCAGTAAATAATGAATAAACTGAATAATTTATCCAGATGTATTGCAAAACTTGAGCAACTTATTTGATGAATATATTAAATAACTCATTATGTCCTACATCTTTAATAATTTTTATACTAGATGAGCAATTTGTTTTTTAAAAAAATGTAAAATTTGAATAACATTCAATGGATAATTTATTTGACAACCAACTCTAACAATACTGAGTTACCAGCAAGAGCATTGTTAAATGGCCACTGGAGGCCCAAATTAGCATGTCAGAGCTTCCTGGGAAGACTTTTTGCTTATCTCTGTTGTGATGGAATATGATCTTTCTATCTCAAGAACTCATTTTTGCTTTTTAATGTAGTATAAGACGACAGAAGCACAAGCAGAAAGGAATAAGGATGTCCATCCTTTATTCCTGAATCCATAGCAACCCATTTTCATATGGGATACAAGCTACCACACATGAATAGTACAGGATGATAGAAGTTTAATTATGCCTAATTTCCTGTTCCCTCATCTCCACTGTAAAACAAGGACAGGGAAAGCTCTGAACTCTAAGCTCAGCTTTGTGACCCTCACTGTAGAAACGATCCTGTAAGAAGGTTTTGTACCAGGGCTAGTAGGTTTGCAGTGTGAAATTGTGGGGTTAGTATCAATTCAAATCAAGAGAGCTTTCTGCAGTTGGGATCTAAAGAAGCAGAACCCCAAGACAAAAGTTTCACATAAGCAACCCTTCCACTTGAGGGTACATCCACACCAAGAGTAAATGGGCCCACATTAAGGCCAAGAAAGCAGCAACTGTTCCTGCTGCTTGATAATCCCCAAAGGTCACAGATGAGACATTTGCTTCTCCATTGACCTAGCACACTTTCCCCCCCAACCCTGGATGCCTTTGTTCAGCTCTGATAGATGCTCAGACCCAGGACTGAGCCTCCCCAAGGAGCCATGCAGCATACTTGGTAACAACCCAGCTTTTGATATTGAAGATAATATTTATTGCTCAGGGAGAAAGAGCTCATTTTTTCAACTCCTACCTGGACTGACCTAGTTGGATTTAGCCTCGAAGAGAAGAATGTAGCAAAGTGCCCTTAAAGATTAAAATTGATTTTACTCTTTTACAGCTTTGCTCTAAAGCCTTGGGCTGAAATACAATTTGCAGTTATAATTATAGTATTTTAAGCACAGAGATTTTACTTCTAGTCTTCACTGTTCTGGCTCAGATACCTCTGGATGTGACCTTAGCATTTTATTCAAGTGTTCTCTCCATAATAATCTCATTAAAAAATGTATCATGTAAAGAGGAAGCTCACATTCCTTTATTTTTTCAATTACCTCCAAAGGTTTTTGTACATATAAACCCAAGTGGACAAGTACACAACCTCTCCTAGGACTGCTGGGCACTGCTATGGGAAATGACAGTATTCACAGGTTGTTGTTCTTCAGTGTCCTCCAAGACAGGTTTTATTTACTTGGGTCACCCACTTGTGACCACTACACTTTAACCTTAGATGCAGCTATCTGAAGGAAAGAACAGGCTTTTATAAGCTTTGAGAGCTATGTGAAGCTAAGTGTCTCAAGGCACCCGGGTCAGTACTGCACATGAAGATGTAAGGCTGGAGAAGTCTTGAGTTTTGTCTGCATTTTCTTACCTACAGAGCAAGTTGCTCATGTTCCAGCCTATCAGTAAATATTGTCAGCTGAGAAGCTGAAGTTCCAGTGTGAGCCTAAGCCTTGAGTTAGGTGGAGCCTTAACAGTCAGTAGATCAGTTGCCTGAACTGAAGACCATATTTTATTTAACACAGTCTGTGTAAGCACTGGAAACCTCTTTAAGTTATCCCTGCATATAGAAGGATTGTCTCTGCAGCAGTTGGGGTTGCACAAGCATTCAGCCTAGCTGGCACTGAATAACTGAGAAGGACTTGGAGAAGGAACAGGTTCTGTATCAGGCTCAGCTGGGTATTTCATACAGAAAGACAAAGTACAAAGATGGAAGAGACATATGATGCCAATGCCTGCTGGATTTATAGATATTTCCAGAGGGCTGAACAAGCACTTACAGATGGAAGAATGTGGAGCAGCCATGACTCATGTTTTGGGACAGGTTGACAACCTCATAGCCAAGTTCTTCCAGCACAATTGATAAGTCCACACACAATACTTGAACAATGGACCATGGAGCCCTTCTCTTCTGCTTCAGGATTCCAAGTCAATCTCATTGGCTTAGGTTGCTGCAGTTGTAACCAGTGACAGAAGAATGACTTTCCCTGGCATGCATTCCTCTATAAGACCATGGATTTAAAACACAGATTCCAGTAAGAGCTACCTTGTGAGAGTCACTGCTTTAGGATAGACAGATCCTGACCTTCCCATCTCTAGTTTTTGTAAACTCACCACTCCAGGTCGCAAACCATCTGCCTCACTGACAATGTAAAAGTGTCATCAGCATTCAAGTTAGAAGATCAACGATGTCTAAATTAATGACACACTTGTTTTAGAAGATTAATGACATCTAGATTAACGACGACTAAAAGCAAAAGAATTCGTGCTCATTAGGGAAGAAACAGATAAGAAGGGAATCTTTAGAATAACAAAGCAGAAATTTATCTACTGGTTGTGCACACTTAGTGGCACTTGTTGAAAGTGCCGAGAGGAACAAGTTTTTGAAATGAGCATGCGCCAGAGCAACACACGGATTTGCTGTCACAAGGATAAGGACTTGTTTTTCTAATAAATGTTGGAGCTTGACTGTTAACCATATTGGTGTGTGTCTTGTCTCACAGCCTTGTCCTGCAAATAAGGGTGTTCCTGATAAAACTGGCGCCCAATGTGAGGCCTCCTTTTTATCGCTTAAATGCAGAAAGTTGCCTAAATGCATAAGATTCCAAAGCATTGCTGATGGTGATACCGGGAGGTTGCAGGCAAGGAAACAGGAGAGCATAGGACAAGACACCAGCACCCAGAACTCTTGCACGTATGGAAACAGACATGGCACTAAAGCTGCTGTTCAATATACTCTCTGAGAGGGGCAAAGAAACAGCGCTCTGCAGTCTTAAAAAGCTCATTGAGTGAGCGCATGGAGAGATTTTTTGAGTTAATAAAAAGACAAAATAATGAACTCGGCCAGGCTGTTAACACAGAGAATGAGAACACAGAGGGCAAGGATGCCTATTTTGAAGCTCAGGAGCAAGATTTATATACTGGGTCTTTTGACTGTGATAATCTTTTAGACCCTGACACTGTAAAACCTGAAAGAGAATCTGGCCTGTGTCCTCCCTTAGCTGGGGATGATCCGTGGGTAAAAGTGAGGCAAAAAACCTTGGCGCAAGGGGATATGGACATGGCGAGAAAGATTCTTGCTCCTGTAATCTAAGAGCCAGGACATCAGTCACATTGGGAAGGACTGCATTTTTCTGTTATTAAAGAACTACAGAAAAGCATTGATGAGGACAGGCTTCAAAACTCATTTACAATAGGTATACTAGAGGCAATTGCTCATGGATATCAATTGGTCCCATGGAACTGGCTGGCACTTTTAAAAACGGCATTCACGCCGGCACAGTATGCTATCTGGAACACCGAGAGTGTGGATCTCTGTACTCAGCATTTGCGGCCCCCCCCCCGCAGGCGCTGAGTTGGCGGTGGCGCGGCCCGGGGCCTCCCTGAGCCCCACCGCCACGGAGTGACCGGGTCTGGCACCGCGCTCTCACCGCCCCCCCGCCCCCGCCAAAAGCAGCAGTTTTTTTCAGAGACGATGCTGACACTGTCATGCAGCAATGGCTTTATATGTGCTTAGTGGTGTTTCTGTATTTGTAATATTTGTCATTTTATGTTGTGTGAGTAATAAGGAGCTCCTTTGTGTGGTTGTTTTGTGTGTGTGAGACGCAGCCCAGCTGCAGCTGCGCAGTGCCGAGTTCTCTGACCCGCCAGGGAAGCGGCCGCGGAGGAACGACAGGGTCCTAGTGCCCGCCTGCTGGGTCATTGGTGCTGCTGTTTGTTCGGGCTCAGTGTTTTAAGTGTCTCAAGTGAAATATCTCCTCTAGCAGGAGGCAGTAATTCTGTGTTAATTGTTGTCTTGAATTTAGGTGCGTACTCTGCGGGGAGAGTGCACCTCTGTGCCATCTGCCTGACAGAAATATTGTCAAAAGATCATCTACAATCTTACAGGAGTTGTTCATTTTACCAGGGGTCGTAGATGCTGATTATGAAGGGGAAATAAGAATTATGGCCTGGACCCTTGTACCCCCGTGTTCAGTAACAAAAAAGCCAAAAAATTGCTCAGCTTGCCTACTTTACTGCAGCTCCCCCTAATATTATGCCGAGAAGCTGGGGTGATTCAGGATTTGGATCAGCAGGTATTCCTCAGATATTTTGGGCTCAGACAGTGACACAAGATTTACCTCTGGTAAAATGTACCCTCACTAAAGCAGAAGAAGCTGTTGAGCTGACAGGCATTTTAGATACTGGTGCGGACGTGACTGTAATATCTGTGAGCAGATTGGCTGTTAGCTCGGTAACTTAAATGCTTTTCAGGGTTGGTGGTCATGTTGTAGCAATTCAAAGCAAGGATCTCGTTCATGTAAGGGGCCCAGAAAACTGGGTAGCAAATATTCATCCATTTATATCGGAAACCCCTATTACATTTTGGGGTCACGACTGTATGGCTCAATGGGGAACTCAAATCGGATTGAATTTTAGTCACAATTGTAGTACATCCCACCCGGAAAACAGAATCACCTATGGAGGTGGATCAGTGGCCCTTGTCAAGGAGAAAGTCATCCCACCTTAATGATTTAATTCAGGGACAATTAAGTTCCTTATTTTAAAGTGAAGTGGTAAATAGTGACTTTTACATGATCTCCAACACATTAACAATACCATGGAGGATAAAAATACTTTAGAACCATGAATGCCCTCCCCAATAATGATTACTTGAAACTGGCATCTTATAGTAATTGATCTAAAGGATTGATTTCTTTTAGCATTCCCTTGCATCCAAATGATACACCTAAAATTACCTTTTCTATTCCCACTATTAATATTAGTGAACCTGCAAAACAATATCACTGTTATTTTACCATAAGACATAAAAGTCCCACCAGGTCCCCCAACCTGCTCTATATCATTATATGGATGACATCTTTATACCAACAGAAATATAGGAGATCATGAAAAAGGCTCTTGCTTTAACCAAACACTCATTATCTCAAATGGTGTTATAAATACCACTTCAAAAGGTACATATATCATCACCAGGCAGTACCTGGGCTGAAGAATTTGTGAACAGACTACTGTCCTGCAACAGGTTAAACTTAAAACTGATATTAAAACTTTAGAAGATTTACAGAAACTGTTAGGAAACATAGATTGGATATAGCTGTTGTGGGCCTATCTGATGATGATCTGCATAGCTTGTTTCATATTTTATGAAAAAAAACCTTCACTGACATCACCTAGAGTACTTACAGAGAAAGCACAACAAGTTCTCCACTGTATAGCTAACACCATCTCAAACAGACAAGTATCATGGGTATACTGCATTCCTCAACAGGACAAGCTGTTGTAGAAAGAGCACACCAAACCCTGAAAGCACTTTTGCAAAAACAAAAAGGGGAAAAGGTCTTGGCTCCAGGTCAGCCACATGCTCTGCTGTTTCAGTGGGATGAAAAACAAGTGCATTTTTTCCACCAGAATGCCAGAGCAATACAAAGCCAGATTTCTTCATCAAGGCATCTGTTTTACTAGTTATTATGCCTAGCATAAAGGACACAGCCAGCATAAAGATAAAACAATAACCAAATTGTATTTTATAAAAAAGGGTCAGTACATGGGTAAGCGCTGGGGGTTCAAACAAGTCAGATTATACATAATTGACATCAATCCCACTGACCCCAACAACAACACCACACAACCAGCAATGGGTGGAAAAAATGGTGAAATGCAGTTTCCCATAAAAGGGACAGGAGACAACCAAGTCAACAAGCCAAATACATAAGACCAAGAACACCACATACTGAATCTCTACAAAGCCTGCACTTACAAAAGCCAGACCTGACTGGAGCCCAGTTCCAGGAAGGCGGGAGGTTCTTCCCCAACAGTAAACTCTGCAAAGTGCATCCACCTCACAGACAGACACTGCCCCTTTGTGTAAGTGGTCCCAGCTTTTATCCCTAAGTGGGACACCTGACCTTTGTTTACTTAATGTGGGACACCCGGGGCTCCTTTACCCAATGGCTCTCCCTGCAAGGGCCGCACCCTGGAGGGAAGCTTAAAGTAAACTCACCCCCCCTTTGTGAAGGGCTGTGGGAATCACCCATATGTCAACCTTAATTTGGGGCTTGGGGTTGAAGCCCCAACATTTCAGCATCACGCTAAAGACATCATTGTAACTTGTCCGAAATACCAGACAGACTTCATCTCTTCAACAGGGAAGTGGTGTCGACCCTTGGGGACTCATCTCCTCAGAATTATGCCAATCTGACGTCACTCACTTAGCTGCATTTGAAATGTTAAACTATGTACAAGTGTCTGTTAATACCTTTTCTGGAGTACTGTTTGCATCCTGCCATACAGTGGGGAGTCAAGCATCTGACCTGCATTCCCCACTCACTGGCTGGTCAGGCCACTGTGGAGCATACATCTAGCAAGCTAAAGCGTCTATTACAACAACAATAATAACAACAACAAAAAGGGGGGGTGGGGGGGAAAGGTGCAGGGTATCAATCTACACCTCACAAAAAGCTAAATAAGGCATTATATGTCATGAACCTTTTAAACATTTCCCCTGTCTCACAGGTGCCACCAATATTGTGTCATTTCTCATCACAGATACCAGATCAACAAGAAGTCCAGAGCAAGCCTCAAGTGTTAACAAAAAACCTAGAAAGTGGTAACTGGGAAGGACCATATCCTTTAGTAACCTGAGGAAGAGGTTATGCTTGTGTCTCCACAGGTCACAGTCTCCAGTGGTCACCAGCAAGGTGTGTGCAACCATAGCCGAGGCATGAGAGGCAGCCAGCACTTAGGAGCCAGCTGTGGGTGCCCCTGTGCTGACAGTTTGCGATCTCTTCGACTGATCATTTAAGCAGAATATCTGGGTAATGTTTGCTACTGCAACAGGACAAAATACACTATGGTTGCCAAATCTTAAAAGAGAAAATGCTAAAAGTGATTGCAACTCCTTAATGAAATATATAGGCTTACTAGCCAATAGTGAAAGATGTAACTTCTGCAGAATGTAGTTATTAATGAGGATGAAATGCTGTAAGAATGTGTATTCAACTTTCTTTGTTTAGCAATATTAAGAATTAAGAACTCAAGTGTTTAACCTTATTAGAAATTCCCTTGGTTTTCCCCCTGGAGTGCTGGCCAGGCTCTGGGTGGAACCCAACAGGAGGATGAGATCAGATGTTTCTGCTCAAAGAAAAGTGCCAGTTATTTTGGCCTGTTGATTTAGAGGCTGGACCTGCTTGCAGTGACTTTGGATGCCTCACCTATGGATGGACTCATGGCGTAGGATTTCCAGTTTGTGAGGAAGGGCACTCTAAATTCTCGCTGCATCCAGGGTTCCCCAGCGATTGCGGATCTGAATGTTAGTACCCCATTAAGTGAGTGTGCTATTCTGTATTTTCCTTACTGTTTATTTTGTAGTATTTAGTCATATCCTTTATTTATAGGTAGTGAAATTAGCCTACTCTTTTAACGAGTAATTGTAACTGCTGTATTGTTTTAGCCTTCTGTGGATCTATTCTAAGTATGCTACGTTTTTGAAGTTTGTCTAACCCTTAATTGATACAGCTCTCAAACAAGTCTTGCAGGTGCCACTGCAAAACAAAGGGGAGATCTGGGAGGTATTGGCCCTACACAGCCTCTGACAAACAGCTAGGCTTTGATGAAGAACAGCCCTCGTAAGATAGATGAGAAACTGCTGAGTTGTGCCAAGGTGGCAGGGAAAAATCAATCAGGACAGCAGGCATATCGCCTGGGTTTAACAACTGCTGCCGACCTCTCTCAGACCTATTTGATTGGAGTTAGAGCTGAGAGGCTCTCTTCCTCCAGTAGCTGGGAATAGCATGCAAGATCAGGCCTGGGGATGTATGTAGTTTGGTGGACAAAAAGCCTACCTGACACATGGTTGGTATAATCAGACAGTTTAGCTAGGATGGCAAAACGTGACCCCTTCAGCAGTACTGGTAAATGACACTCGGTTTTGTAGTGATGCTTACACAATGGGTTTACACCTTGAAGAAGGAAGAATATTTAATAATGATTTGGCTAAAAGGTTACCAATTACTGAATGGTTAAAAGATTTGTTTTTACATGGAAAACCAGGTTAAATTGTCATTATAATCATTTTAATGATGTTAGTGTGTGGAAGTGTTTTGAGAACGATGGACCGAGAATAAAAGGGGTCTGGATTTCTCAAAAACAAAGAGGTGGATTTGTGGAATGGCTGGAAAACAACAGGCATATTATGAGCAATCCAAATCAAGTGGCCTCACTGTAACAACAGGCTGTAGCTGTTGTGAAGAACACCTGCAAGGCCAAGGGGCTGAGAAACTGCGTATGTAGCAAAAAGATAAGGAAGCTGGACTGTGGAAAACAAGATGTTTGTCTAGCAGGAGAATGGCTCATGGACACCACACCAGGACCAATCATAGATGGTAAAAGGGCGCATGGACAAGTAGCTTTAGCCTATTAGCAATCAAGTAGCTGCGCATGTACTTTATGGTAGTCTATAAAGTGCTGTGTATCCTTTAATAAAATGGCATTGTGGAGACCTGGAGAGATTGTCACTGCATCTCTCTTAGCCCCAGGAGTAGGGGTTGTAAAAGCTCTATCCACCTTGAACAAAATAGCCTGTTGGAGTGTAAAACAATTTAACATCTAATATAATAAGTAAATTGTTGACAGATGTAGATAGTGTAAGGCATGCTGTTTTGCAGAATAAAGTGACTATAGATTTTTGTTACTGGCACCAGGACATGGATGTGAAGAATTTGAGGGTATGTACTGTGTGAATCTTTCTGATCATTCTCAGTTTATATTTAGGCATTGTTAGTAACTGCAAGACAATATGCATAGTGGGATTATTGACATGCTGTCTTCCTGTTTTAATGAGATGTTCTCTGTCTTGTGTGGTAAATAGGATGGAGGCCTTAATAAAAAGAAAAGGGGGAATTGTGGGTGCGTATGCCGGGTCATGAACCGTCTGCCTCACTGACAATGTAAAAGTGTCATCAGCATTCAAATTAGAAGATTAACGATGTCTAAATTAATGACACACTTGTTTTAGAAGATTAACGACATCTAGATTAACAACGACTAAAAGCAAAAGAATTCGTGCTCATTAGGGAAGAAACAGATAAGAAGGGAATCTGTAGAATAACAAAGCAGAAATTTATCTACCAGTTGTGCACGCTTAGTAGTGCTTGTTGAAAGTGCTGAGAGGAATAAGTTTTTGAAATGAGCATGTGCCAGAGCAACACACGGATTTGCTGTCACAAGGATATATAAGGACTTGTTTTTCTAATAAATGTTGGAGCTTGACTGTTAACCATATTGGTGTGTGTCTTGTCTCACAGCCTCGTCCTGCAAATAAGAGGGTTCCTGCTACAAGCTCACTTGCCTTAAGCCATTGCAAATGCTCTTGCAGATATCACTCATATTTCCAAGCACTTTAAAAGGTTTAGTTCAGCTGGAACTACATTTCTCATTTGTGTGTATGCCCTATATATCCCACCCGCTATTTGAGCATATAGGAAGCATATAGCAAATTCGTCCCAGGAATCAGAAAAATTCACAGACTTCCTCTGCCTGTGTGCATGTGGGTGTCTGCACTTGTGTGTGCATGCATGTGCACATTTCTCTGTGGAAACTTTAATTGGACTCTCAATCCCCTATAAACAAGTATAGCCAGTAAATTTGTTTACTAGACTCTGTCGCTGAATATTTATTATTAGAAGAGTACATTTCAAGCTGCGTACTTGCAAAATCATGCAATGAACCATACAGGCATCTGCTATCTTACCTCAATTTATACTGCAATGGTAAGCTCTATAATGCAAGGGAATCTTAAACTAACTAGTCTAATGTGGGCTTAACCTTTAATTGGCAACCTGAAATGCTTTCAGCTCAGCTTGGCTGACTTTCAGGGATTCAACCTATGAACTAAACCGGCATGACATATCAGCTCCTCCTACAGTGTTACCTTAATGTTATTTCACCATGTAATTCTAAGCTCAGAATCTAACTCCCAGAAAGGCAACCCAATTCGGTGCATATATAGACGTGTTTGGGAACTTACTAAGCCATTTATTTGCTTTTATGATATAAAATCATGGCACCTAGGTGTATACAATGTTTTCATCTCAAGCAGTTCTGCGATAATTAATGTTAATTCAATTGTAGCAGTTGTATTGTTGGACTTTTTCATTATTTCAGTGAACACCTGTTATGCACCAAGGTTGGAAAGATTGCATCATAAAGTGTAGTACTTGTTTGTTTTCTACAGTACATAATTACATTGTCGATAAACAGCCAGGACTTCTCCATGCTCCCTGTGTTTAACAAATTTACATGATGCTTTTTCACCACTGTCTCTCCTCTAGGTTGAAGAGTCCTAGTATATTTTGTATAGCTCATAGGAAAAGCTATTCGATGCCTTTGATTATTTTGCTGGCTTTTGTAGCACCTTCTCTGATTCTGCTATGTTCTTTCTGAGACCAAGAGACCAGACTGCACTCATTTACCTCTCTAGTACTTCTATAAACCAGAAATTTGTAGTATCTGAAAGTTTAGTCCACACTGGAGAAGCAACAGTGGCAGTCATCATGGTCTCACAGTTGGCCACAAGTCTGTGAGATGGCAGGATCCCTCATGGACTGCAGAAGCTGCTGTTACACCATATGGACACAATATCAATGCAGTGTGTTTAAAGAAATGAAAAGACAGAGGCACACCCTGGCTTGCAGTTTTCAGTTGTCTTTTGAGAGCTGACCAAAATAGGCAGTCAGAGATTTAAAACTGTCTCTCTTCACACACTTGGAGGAAGATGTATGGTGGGGCTGTGAGGACATCCTGGGCCCTTGCACTGCAGCTGGCTTCCTGTGCCCTGCTGAGCTACTCAGACCAACATAACTTTGAGACTTACATAAATCATCATAAATGCCATTTCCTCCCTTGCCTGCATTCCCTTTTCAGTTACTTTCTCTGAGAGGGGAAAGAATGTTACATTTGGGAATATGAAATCTGGAAAGAATGAGAAAACAGACAGGAAGCAAAGATTTATCCTATTTTGTCCAAAACCTTTCTTTAGTGGGTAGCATGGTTGTATTGAAAAGGGTTCTGAACTACTCTGAATTGGGGAATTTTTCTTTGGTTTTACAGTTAGGTCCTTGTTGGCAGAAAGACCTCCACTGTGGCAGTAAAAATCCTACATTTGTGAGTTTTCAGAAACTAGCAGGAGTCTCTCTTTCATCTCAACAGGAGTGTCTCTTCTTTCATTTTACTCTCTGCATTACTGTGTAGTTTCTCCCTTTTTTATCATCTGCTTCTTCCTGTAACAGGGAGACAGGGATACAGCACATCATTAAGAACAAGTAAACACCAGTAAAACAATTTCACCTCATTGTCACTGCATTGTTTTGAATTGAATTATTGACTCTTGAATAATACCAGGGTTAAGGGAGAAGCAGGCAGAAACTAGCTTTGAACCCCTCTGGGTAAACAGCCTGTTTACAGCATTAAAAGAAATGGGTTTACTCTTAACTGCACACTCTAGGAGGGAAAAAGTTAAGAGCTTTTCTCAACTGTAACTCACACTCAGATGTCCCTGTTTTGGTTTCTTCTACAGCAAACAAACGTGAACTGAATCATAGAATCATAGACTGGTTTGGGTCAAAAAGGACCTTTAAAGACCAACTAGTCCAACACTAGATCAGGTTGCTCAATGTCCCTTCCAACCTGACCTTAAACACTTCCAGGAACAGGACATCCACAACTTTGCTGAGATGGGGTGGTATGAAATTCAGCTTTAGATGCAGAATCCTAAGTCTACTTATGGCGTATAGAGCTTAAAATAAGACCTAACCTCCTTTGTCCAGTAGCCTGCACATAATTGTCAGCAGAGGAAAAAACAAAGGCATCTGCTTGCTATGTTGAAGATTCTTTGAAAGAGGGCTGCTAAATATTTCTGTTTATAACAGAAGGATAATAAGAGGCACTAACAGGTTATTTCAGCAGTCAGGATGGGCTAGGCTTGAGATTTGATTCCCACACCACCACTAGCCAGAGCTCTAACTCAGGCAAGATTCTGCTGAGTGGCCAAGTTTCCTCAAGCACTATGAAGGAGTATGCCATCACAGCACTAAGTACCTTGTTTAAGGAAGCTGCTCTACAGCACCTGCAGGAACACAGTGGGACTGGAAAACCTCTGTTCTTTGTCCTGTGACAGATAAAGGATCTTACAAAAATTCAGAACACAGATGATTTATGGCTTTTGGAGACCATGAAATGGCTTCCTTGCAAAGGAACAGTTAGATGGGACACTTTCAGCAGTGCTGGGAAGACTGATGTTGTGTGAGTGGAAGAGAGAAAATAGTTTAGTCACAGAGATCCTGTGGCTTTAGGGGGTAGGCAAAAATATTTCCTCCAAGCTCTGCTCTTTGACCAAGGAGAAGATTCTGCAGTTTCCTTGAAATATTCTCCAGCCTGGGCTTCACTCTCTGTTGGGTGCAAGGGAAGATGGGGTCTTCTGTCAGACACTGCTAACAGGTTGTCCCAGAAAAGGGAACACAGAGAATACTGTGAAGAAACTAATCTCCTTTTTTTTTAAAAGGGAAAAAAAAAAAAAAAAAAAAAAAAAAACCAACCAAAACTCCCAAAAAAAGACAATTGTAAATGTTGTCTTCCAAAGACCAAAGCTGGTGTATGAGGTCTGTGGTCTGTTCACACAGCTCATCTCTCCTTGGGCTCAGGATGTAACTGGGTTTGTTCAAATATCCATTCTTCTCCCTCTCCTTTTGAATCAGTATATTTTCAGTTTGGCATGTAAAGGTTTTCTTTCATGTATCAAGAAGAATCATGATACTTTTTAAAAATCTGTCTCTGGCATTTTCCTGCACAGACAAGATGGGATCTCAGTTTACTGAGAAAGGATGTGCTCCTTGCTGCTTATTCCCTACTTAATCCTCCAAGTGTGGTATCAGTCATCTCCATGCAACTTTCTAAGACTTCTCAGGCACAGGATTATAGTGATATGGACTCCAGGGGGGAATGCACAGCAGGAGCAGATGCATGGTAAAGAAAGAGAGAGAGGAGCCAGTTTTCATGCAAACATGTCTCCTAATAAGTGTTTTTTGAAAGAGACAAAGTGGAAGCAGCAAATATTCAAAATATGTAAAATGTACCTGATTTCCTAAAAAATAAATTGTCAATGATCCTGGCAATTAAAGTTCCATTAATTTAAATTCTATCCTTGGGGTGCAAATTAAGGAAATATGAGAGACGGGATGAGAGAAGAGAATCACTAAACAGCTAGAGATAAAATTTTAGTAATAAACATGACAATGGGTCCCCAGCCCAGTTGGATCCTTCAGGCACCACTAAAGTACAAATAATAAAAGAATAAATCTTCACAAATAGACATAAAAGGTTTTAAAAGAATCAAAGTAGTAGTGCCTACTGGAAATTCAGTCAGTATACTGCATTTTGGTTTTACATAAAGTATTTGATATTGCATCTCCCCTGAATGTACTTGAATAATTAATTGAGATTGGCTTCAGTAGGAGCACTGCCACAGGGTCTACAAATTGGTGGAAAGAACATTAGCAAATTGTAATGATAAATAGCAGTGTTTTAATTTGGGGGAGGTAGCTACTGGGGTGCCACATGGTTTAGTTTTATGTCGTATCTCATTTATCACCTTCATTAATTGGTGTGGAAGAAAAATAAACAACGCATTAATGAAATTCACATTCAATGCTGAATTAGGGGGAGTTTCAAATCCTAGTAGGGATGAATCAAAAGGAAAAACAAAAACACTCAGAGAAAAGTGAGGTGCAAGGGCATAGACTTATTAATTAAAAAAACCAAAAACAAACAAAATTAATGCAACTACTAGATCTTGCTTAGAATATTTGGAGGGAAAATATTGATTAAGAGTAACTATTCTGGATCTTAAGGCCAGAAGATGCTATACTGTCCATTTAATTTCATTCCCTTCACAATACAGGCCAAAAAAAAAATTGATTCCTCCAAGAAGCCAGGTATTCTAAGCTGTGTGAGAGCATATCTCTCAGAAATACTTCCAATCAATTAGAGATCTCAGTGATGAATGCTAACTGTTTGTTAACGGTTTGAAAGAAAACCTGAAAAAGGCAAATTAACCCACCAGAATTGATTTATTGACTATAACTACAGCACTGTGTAATCAGTCATTAAGCAAAGTATTATATTATCCATGTTGTGGCAACTGTCTGCTTCTGGTGGTTTCAGCACTATGAAGATGGAGAACTCTGAATCCAACTTTAAACGTTGCCTGTACTGCTTCTGAGACAGCAGAATACCGTTTTACCTCAGGTTTCATACATTTTCTTCTATCTCCTCCTTTATGCATGTTCAAAGCTTAGAAAACCTGAAGGGTCCTTTCATATTTTTTCTTTGTCATTGTCTCATTTTTCTCTTCTCCTTGTCTTTTGCCTATGACTTCTGTTTGTGATTCTCCTGATATGATCTTCAATTAGTGACAGAGAATTCACTTCTTGGACAAATCAGTGCTTGCAATGTTTGCAGAAGCCAAAGACATCTGTTGTTCTCACAGCACTAATAGTAAACTGCTTGCTAAACAGAGATAGATGTGTAACAATGCATTTTTGTATGTTCTCTTTGATAGCTCTTCCTATAATACCAAACATATTTTGATGCTAAACTGAGCACATGCTCAGATTTTCAGGAATTTGGCTTGGTAATTGAATGCTTTGACTTAAATATGAATCACAAACTTATTTCTTAATAGATTAAGTAGTAAATAAATCAGGAAAGATTTCATAATGTGGCATACAGCTTTAAAAAAAAAAAAAAAGTCAAAATAATTTTTGTTTTCTGCACACAGACTTCACATCATTGATTGTTTGGATCTCTGATGGTGCTGCCACAGAAAGTTTGACCAAAGCAGGGTAACAATAACAGAATGATACTGTCAGTACCCACCCAAGAATAGGCAGCACATGCTCCTTGAGGGGTATAGTACTAGTTCTTAGGGGGAATCATGGTATAACATATCCAGAGGAACTCTCTACAGGTTTGACATCTCTCTAGCACTGAAACCTGCTTTCTCTTGGCTCTTGGAGGTGTCACAGTGAAAGGCAGTAGGACAGGTGGGTAGCAGAGCAGATGAATGAAGCACCTTCTCTACACAGCTGCAAATGCAGCTGGCATCTCCTGTGCTCTTCTGAGCACTGTGTCACTGAAAAAATATTGAAAAGCTGGAGGGAGTTAAGAGAGGAGGCACAATTATTATTAGGTAGTGGGAAGGCTTAATTGATATGGAAAGATTAAAAAAGCAAGCTATGTACATCTTGGCAAAGCAACAACTAAGAGGAGAGATGATAATCACTTCCAAATAAATTCAAATAAAAAGAGGAAGAGACTTTGTGTAGACTTAGTACAACGCAGCATTGCATAATAGGATGAACTTTAGAGAAGGAAAACTTGTGAAGTATTAATGTTAAGAAAAACTTTTTTCTTTTCTAGTGAGATGTGGAAGAAGGTCCCTGGGGAAGCATTGATCCAGGACTGCTTAAACTACTCTGCTCCCATCACAAGAAAACAGTTAAAGAACCATTCCACATTGATCAAGAGAGGGAACAGACTCCTGAGGACAGATGGCCTCTTTCTAAAGCCAGAGACCACGGGCTGCTCTGTATTTGCTGAATTCTCCCTAAATAGCTTGCTGCTCTTTTCTGTGAGAGGCATCATCTTGTCTTTAGAGCTGTTGTAGTGTGTGTCATTCAGTAAGATTATCACTGGCGCTGTATGCACCAGCCTGCTAATTGTTTCAGGGGACGTTGTAAGAAGTTGAAAGAAATGCTGTCTACAGGATGCATTCAGCAGGTTTTCTCTGTTAAAGAGTTGAGATATGTGGACATATAATAAGGAACAAAGGAAATGGAGGTGGCATTGCCCCGTAAAACTATTGAATTACTTGACAAAGGGGGACCTTGAATGAAATGTTGCAGCAAGGAATTTTTAAAAGCATCTACTGGTTTCACAGCCATTATCAGTGCTGAATCAGTAGCCATACAGAGTACACTGCTGCTTACAAAAGATGCTGATTTGCCAGCAGGGGCCAGGAGGGATTATTTTTTTTCATTTATGCAGAACACTTCAGACCTGGCTGCATACAGGATTGTAAGGTTTCACTCATCATTTTCAGTGAAAGAATCTAAGATACATTAAATATTACTTGCTCATATGTCCATTTCCTTAGATATAAAGCAGTAACAGGGAACACTCTAAGCTGCTCTGTGGCAACTTGCCTAATTATACTTTTACTCCATCATACACGTGAGGTAATTTACTTAGGGGTGCCCTTACAGGGGAATGGAGTCATCTGTAGCCCACTCTGCTAGATCCTGGCACAGCTGAACTCAGCAGCCTGAAGAGCCTGGTCTCCCTCTGTGCCTGAGCTTTCTCAGATTACCTCACATTTATTCAGGGATGAGTGCAGAGGTAACCGGTTACCTCTCTGTCACTTATTCAAGTGTCCATAGCCCAGCTAAACACCATATGTTCCTGGCAGAGCCAGACATTTCCATTACCTTTTTATTCCTTTATTCACCTGAATATAGACTCCCCGATGGTATTCCTTCACCTTCCCTGGGCCTGTAGACTAGCTGTAGTGTTAGCAGTTATTTATGGGAGAGCTGCTGATGCTTGTGACAAGAAATAGTGTTAATGGTGTTGTCTGTTAGCCTATAAAATAGCTCCCCAAGTAAACTTGTAGAAGTCTCATCACTTGGATGTTTTAAAACCAACCTGGAAAAAGCACTGTAAAATATACTGCAGGGAACAAACTTGGAGTGGCAGCAAGATTGTCATGGATTGCTCTCTCATTCAGCCTAGCAAAAAGCTGTGTGAGAGTATTCATGTGAGAGTATTCAGGGTACTCAAGGGATGTGCTGCTTTGGCTTGTTCTTTCAAGGGTCCCTACTGGCAGTTTTCCTGTGCAAACACTAGGTTAGATTTGTCTTCAGGGAGATAGAGAGGCAGAGGGAAAGAATGAGTGTGACAGCATGGTATGTTGCATATATGGCCCTGAACACTCTGGGACATTCCCCTTTCCTGC
The DNA here is from genome assembly GCF_965140245.1 of Athene noctua. Classification (NCBI taxonomy): domain Eukaryota; kingdom Metazoa; phylum Chordata; class Aves; order Strigiformes; family Strigidae; genus Athene; species Athene noctua. Next base: position 28,320,633 of record NC_134039.1, read on the forward strand.
CCCTGTGCTAGTTATCACTCTCATGTTGCAAACCTTTATGTTTATTAAAAGATTTCCTGGCTCTGATCAGTCTCACATCCACCCAACAGTTCTGACAATCCTCTGCTTTTCCTTTTTTTAGTTTCACTTCCCTGTATGCTGTTGGTGGAGTCACTGGTAAACCAATGGCTGGCTACTGAGAAAAGGCCGGTGTGTTCAACCCCAGTAAACCACCGTGTGTTTTTGTACAGATTTGGCCAAAAATACAATATGAAGAGATTAACAGTTCATAGATTTACGACACAGAGCGATGAGCTTACTTTAGCCTAAGGAGCAGAGAACGTAAGAGTCATGGTGATTAGTCTCTGCTAACCTGACAGGGAATAACAGACTTCATAAGTGATGCTACGTTTCTACTCTCTGTTATATTACACACCTTTAATTCAGGTTAAGGTTAGCTGGACTGGAGGAATAATCATAAACCATGTTTGGTTAGGCAGTGTCCTGCACTAAAATAGCAATCTGAAACAAAAGGTGAGGGTTCGTTTCATGTCTACACCTACTTCTGAATAGCTGGTACTTGAGCTTGGGGTAGTTTTCCCCTCCAATTTTGCCTGAAAAATCTCTTTTGAAAATGTCTATAGAAATGCAGCTTCTGCTGCTGCCTTTGCAACTCTATTCTTCATATTATAATGTGATACTCTGTATAAGGACTTATCTCCTGAGCACCTTCTGAAAATCAGAGATCAGACCGTTTTTCTTCTTCCTGGCACCCTGCTCACTCACCAAAGCTCCTGTTAAGGACATTCCAGCCCCCTTCTGTACATTCAACAGCGCTGCCTGAATAACCCCCCTACTCAACTCTCTTGAGGCTGCATCTGGAGTACTATGTCCAGTTTTGTGCTGGAAAGATACAAACTGGAGTGTGTCCAATGGAGAACTAACCTAGATGGTTAGAAGGTTGCACAAGGAGAGGCTGAAGGAGCTGGATTTTTCAACCTGGAGAAGATAAAGATGAGAGGATCTAACCCATCTCTACTACTACTACTCCTACTACTGCTACTACTATTAAAGGGGATGTATAGCAAAAGGACAAGAAGCAGAGGTCACAATTTGCAACAATAGAAATTTCCATTTAATATAAGGAAAAATTTTCACCATAAGTGTGGTCAAATCACTGCAAGAGTGGTCCAGAAGGGCTGTTAAATCTGAAAGATTTTCAGACCTCAGGTAAATATGGTCCTGACCAACCTCATCTAATTTGTAGCTGGCCCTGCTTGGACAGGGAGTTGGACAAGGTGATGTAGAAGTGTCCCTTCTGATCTAAATTAATCTATTCTTTTATGATTTTGCTGGATATTTTGGTGTTCAGGTAAAAACTCAAAAGTTCTTCTGAAAATGTGGGTCAGGTTCAGCAGCCAGTGTCACTTGAGAAATTCTGGCTTGCAGTATCTTCTGTGCCTCAGGTTCTTCACTTGCTGGACCACACACAAAGCTCAGTGCTGTAGTGTTCCCTGTAAGACAAAACATCTTGCTAATGTTTTTTTACATCCTGCTTTTTCGTCTTGCTAAACATTTTTTTTACTGAGAATAAATGAGGTCAGTGTCAATGTAGCTTCTGGAATGTGCAGACACAGCTGAAGGTTAGTGTTTTTGTGAAGAAGAAAGAGGTTTGAAGATAATATAGAAATAAATAAGGCAGATACTGTTCTTGAAGATAAGAGGAACAAGGATGGGACAAATTTTAAAAAAAACCAAACAAACAAACAAACCAAAAAAAAACCCAAAAAAACCCAACACACCAGCTCAAGACACAACACCCCCTAAACAGCCCTTTCCGAGCATGTGTGAGCACTGAGGTCAACCAGCAGACACGGTGAGGAAGACTAACAAGGACCACCAGGGACCCCTTGAGAGCAGCACTAAGCAATAAAGTACATGCGTAATTAGGATGCAGATATTGTAATTAGTTCCAGGAAATCTAATGTGTATGTAACTCACTTCTTGGAAAAGTTATCAATATGTATAATCTCACTGTATATTAGCTTCCACTTATAGATCTGGGGTGTGCTCACTTTTTGTGAAGCTATACACTTGTGAGTCCAGTGCTGCAATAACAAATGCCTACTTTTGAACACTCCAAAATGAGTCTTAGAGAGTTCTTCGGCCAGCTTTTACAGTAACATCCCCAGATATTTCGAAGGGAGGAATTAAATACCAATGCTTGCTGTAGAAGTTAAATTCTAGGTAGGAATCCCACACACATACAGTCTTTGGAATAGTTAGAATATGATTTATTATTTTATTGTTTGGCCTGCTGACTTTCTGCCTGTCACAATGGCTCCTGTTGATTTCACTAACCCCCTGAAGACAGAAAACAAAGTTGAAAAATGCCTGCCAGGCAGGGAGCTCTGTCATTTGCGTTTTGTCAGTGGAAAATTGTAATTTGTTGTCAAACTTGAAATTTCTCACGGCAAAATTTCAGTTATGCAAAACCTGGTTTTAGGCAGGACATTCCTTAGCTAGCTCCTAGCAAGAATATATCCTTTTTCCTTTTTTCCATCTCATCCACTTAGCCCTAAAAGGATTATAGCTTTTGCCATAAATTTACCAGACAATGCAACATAATAGATCTCCTGTCACAGCCAGGGCATCTACATTTTCCCCTAATAGTAATATTTAATAATAATGGTGAACGTGTGCATTTTTAAAAGGTGAGTGCAAGCTACTGCTTATTTCAGCTGTGGCCAGAGTTTGCTCTCTTACTTAAGGAAAGCTACTTAAAATTATCATTTGCAAAATGAGAATACCCTTTTCTATCTAGAAAGAGCAGCAATATCTTAGCCTGGAAGGTCTGGGTGCAGTTTGCAGCCCTGGCTGCTTCTGCCCTTCTCCTTCTCCTGCCTTCATTTGATGGGAAGATGTCACTCAGCTAGGAAGTGCAGATAAAATGTAGATAGGAAGGTAAGGTCAGCTGATGAGAATTTGTTTTGCTGATATTGCTGCTGCTCCCCACCAGCTTGTTGCCTGAGGGTTGTGCCCGTTGCTCTGTGAGGTCACTTGAATCCTACTGAAAAAAGTGCTGTTTCTCGCTTAGACCTCATGAAACCCAGGTGCTTTTTGCCTGCATCTTGGACTCTGCTGCTTCATGTATGATGTTGGTATAGCTGACAACCACTTTCCCACCTGTTGGAAAATTGTTGAGGCAATGGTCTTCCTCCTGCCACCAGGCTCCAGCAGAAGCAGTATTAATGACAATCTTTCCCCTGCTATGAGATAGCTTGTGCTGAGCAAATCTGACTCGATTTCTAGGAATACACCTCAGCAATGACCTCTTTTAGACCCCAAGAAAGGTGGTGATGCTCAGCCATGGTCCTTGGAGAAGGCCCTGGATATTCAACCTTGCTTCTCCTCTTTCTAGAGAAAAGCTTGGAAATGCTCCCTGTGTTAGAGGGAGGCTGTTGGGGAGGTAAGGGTGGATAAGTTCCCCTTCCAAAGCCATTCTGCAGAAACCTTGCAGTGTTTGTGCTTTGCTCATGAATCTGCTTACTATGAGAGCAATGAATTAGCCAGAGGAAGGGAGTAGGTCTTGGCACAGCCTTCTTAGACCTACAGAGTAAAAGGCTTTACCTGGAAATGGGCATAGCTGGCTGAATCATAGAGTTGTCTGATATTTCAGAGACAAACCTGAGATTCTAATTGAAATGCATTTGATGGCTGGAGTTCAGCCCCTCTTAGTCAAGAATCCACATTGTAAAGTGGACCAGCTTTGCACATGTTTTGTCCCAGCTGGCCTCTCCTGCCTGAGGAAGGCCCACTGCTGTGGTAAAAGATATTAGAATAATACTAATAAATGCCATCCATAGAAGGTTTTGATCGAAGAGCTTTCTCATTTCCTTTCTTTGTCCTGTTTTCTTTTCTTTCTCTTTCTTTCCCTGCCTCCTCTATTGTCTGATCATTCTAGACAACTGTGTCTGACGGCCTAGGGGAGCTGATTGTGGTTGTAAAAGCAATTGTGAGGCTGGCAGGTAGGAGCATACAGGTCTCACATAGCCTGGTGTTGGCCTGCAGCAACAGCAGCATCTAAGATGATTAAGTACAGCATAGCTTTGGTTTGTATGTCCTCAGTCCCTTCTGACTGCTGACTTTGTTTCATCTCCTGGGGTCACTTGCTCCTGACAGCCCTCTCTCCACACTCCCAGCACCTCGGTCCCACCCCTCCAGCAGCCCCTGCGTGGGACTTGGAAGATCCATGTTCAAGACCCTGCTTGACCACAAATTTTTTGTATGCTGCTGTTTGGGTCTTGTTTGGGTCAGTGTTTGGCCACTGCCATCTGTGTGTCAGCTCACCATCTGTACAATGGAGAAGTAATCCTGATTGCTTTGTGTTTCTGCAGGCACCTCTCAGGACAAGGTGCTACCTCCAGCTCTGTGCTGTGCTCACTCGGCTCACCCAGAAATGGCTCACATCCCATACCTCGCAGCAGGCCCACCAGCTCCCTGTGCACCCTCTATGAAGACATGTCCTGAGTCATCATGTTGACAGAAACGACCCCAGCTCCTGGTAGGCTTTATGGCGCATATGGAATAGGTGGTATACAGCAAAGGATGGCTTTTTTTTTTACCTTAGTGTGGAAGAGTATTCTCTGCCCTGTCTCAAACTGTTCATCTCACTGTCCTTCAGAAGCCTGCTCTGTGATCAAGAGTGTCATTTTTCACTGATGGCCAGTTGAAGCAACCAGACTGGGATCACTGGAGAGAAAAGCTTCCATTTGTTCTAAAGGCATCCCTCCAAATCCCGTCACAAGCAATCAGACAAGCCTGGCAGAAAGAGCCCTTCCTTTTGTGTTATAAACAGAAAGAAATAATCTATAATCTAAGTTCCTAACCATGCTTAAATCTGTTTATTCTGATGTTTCCCTCAGCACGTCATCAACAAAAGATCTGTTAGAATATTTTTCTAACTATCCTTCTGTCTGTCTATTATTAATTATATCAGAATTAGACGATTGACGCTGTAGATTAGGTTTACCTGAAGAACATCCACTGTGATAACTGCATTGTCATAACCTAGCATAAGCTTTTTGGCTTGTATACCATTAAAGTCTTGAAATCCAGCACTCCAAAGGCAAGATATCCCAAAAAATGATTATGTGTTTGCAACAGCAACTCATCTGCACCCAGACACCCTCTATATTTAACAAAAGTTACATGATAACATCTTATGTATAACAAATGAATCTGGAATAGAAAACAGTTAATGTGTTCAAACTGCTGTGGTTAAAATTGTGGCATGAACTTAATTTTTGTCTGATGCTTGAGCAATTCCATATCACAACATGAAGACTAGATTATTGACACAAACAAAAAGAAGTAGACCCGGTTTGTCTGTGAAGCTGTGGCCAGTTGACCCTGGCTGGATGCGAAGTGCCCATCGAAGCCACTCTCACTCCCCTCCTCAGCTGGTCAGAGGAAAGAAAATATAACAAAAGGCTTGTGGTTTGAGATAAGGGCAGGGAGATCACTCACCAATTACTGTCACAGGCAAAACAGACTCAACTCAGGAAAATTAATTTAATTTATAATAAATTAATAATTTATTAATTTAAATTATTATAATCAAAATCAGAGTAGAGTAATGAGAAATAAAACCAAATCCTAAAACACCTTCCTCCCACCCCTCCCTTCTTCCTGGGCTCAACTTCACTCTCAATTTTCTATACCTCCTGGCCCCCCAGCAGTGCAGTGGGACAGGGAATGGAGGTTATGGTCAGTTCATCACACATTGTCTCTGTTGCTCCTTCCTCCTTACATGCTTCCCCTGCTGCAGCATGGGATCCCTCCCATAGAAGACAGTCCTTCATGAACTTCCCCAATGTGAGTCCTTCCCACAGGCTGCAGTTCTTCACAAACTGCTCCGAACATTGGTCCCTTCAGGAATGGACTGCTCCAGTGTGGGTCCTCCGTGGGGTCACAAGTCCCACCAGCAAACTTGCTCAGGCATAGACTCCTCTCTCCACGGGCTCGCAGGTCCTGCCATGAGCCTGCTCCAGAGCAGGATTCCCATGGGGTCACATCCTCTTTCATCCACCTGCTCCAGCGTGAGGTCCTCCATGGGCTGCAGGTGGGTATCTGCTCCATCATGGACCTCTATGGGCTGCAGGGGGACAGCCTGCCTCATCATGGTCTTCACCATGGGGTACAGAGGAATCTCTGCTCCAGCACCTGCAGCACCTTCTCCCCCTTCTTCGTCACTGACCTTGGTGTCTGCAGAGTTGTTTCTCACATATTCTCACTCCTCTCTTCTGACTGCTCCTGGTGTTACTCAGTTGGGCTTTTTCCCCTTCTTAAATATGTTATTACAGAGGTGCTATCACTGTCGCTGATGGGCTCAGCCTCAGCCAGCAGCAGGTCTGTCTTTGAGTTGGCTGGCATTGGCTGTATCGGACATAGGGGAAGCTTCTAGCAGCTTCCCACAGAAGCCACCCCCGTAGCCCCCCTGCTACCAAAGCCTTGCCATGCAAAAGTCAACACAGAAGCTGTGTCAGACATAGAACAAACCCTGGAAAGTAGTAACATTCTTAAAGACAAATTGCTGAACATTATCTCTTTGGGGCCAGCAGAGCTAAGCAGTTTTGGTGTAAAACTGTAAAGGAATAGTGAATCATGCATGGAAAAGGCTTCATCTCCTGTGCACAGGTAGTAAGCTAGGAGGCTTGAAGAAGAAGTATGTTCTGAATGTGGAAGCCCTTGCCTCTCCCTGAGGATAAATACAAAGCTCACACCCACTCCAGGTGCGGCAGGCAATCCCACACTCCCTGCCGAGTCCTTGAGGCACTGAGAAGCAGGGTGCCCTATGCGGCAGCAAATCCTTGCCTGCTGTCATGCAGCAGCTTTCAAGTAAACTCTGCCCCACACTAACAGGAGCTCAGAAGAAACCAGAGCCCAGCTTGGAGCAGCTAATCGGTGATATCTGAGTAACTACAGGAGTTCAGAGTCCAGAGGGTTGTTTGGTGTGTTGTGGGGGAGGGGTTTTGTGTTTTTTAAACAAAACCCATGATAGCATACTGTTCACTATAAAAATAATAAAATTAATAGTTCTGGCATGGTTGATGACCCACTATGAGCATTGCTGACAGAAGAACACTGAATCATGTTCTACCACCCATTTGTTAGAAAGGTACCTACCCCAAAACTGGACAGGATGGAGAGAAGAATCACAAAATGTAATTCAAAGATGGGGGGTGGAGAGAGAATAAAAGAGACTGATGCTTTTCGGGGAAAGACTTAAGGAACTCAATCTGTTTTAGTTAATCAAAAATAAGATTGAGAAACGGTGTGGCTACAGGGTATAATTACTCACATGGGGAGAAAATACTGGCTACAAAAGGAATCTTTACTCTAGCAAAGAGAGACATAAAAAGAACTAATTACCAGAAGGCAAAGCCCAGAAAATCCAACATAGTAATGGGGCACAACTTCTTAGGAGCATGGATGATTAATCACTGGAACAAAATACCCAGGGAAATGGTGGGCTCTCCATCTCTGTTGAATGCATATCTGTAAAGCCTGATTTCAACATGAGATGCCAGACTCCCTAAGGACACTTGAAAACCTATGGCCTATGTTCCACCAGACCAGTTTTGGACTCTTCTTTCATCTCACATCTACTTTCCCTCCCTTCTGAGACCCTCAACCCCACACCAATAAAGCCACTTTCTCACCTTAACTTTGCTGCTTTTTCTGGCACTTCTTCCATGGACAGTATTAGGAAGAAGGCTTGGATGCTCAGCCTTTTGCTGCCCCTGATCTCCATCCTCTCATTGGCCTGGACATCCACCTTTATTTTGCACACACCATACTGTGACATCTCTCCACTTTGCTCTTTACAGCCTGCTCTTTTTCTTTGGTAGCACGGGCAGCTTTTGTAGGGATGCATGCAAACAGCAAAAGGAACCAGGGCAAGGAGCTCCAGGACAAAATCTGTCACTCTGCTCTTACTCACAGGCCACCCATGCCTCCCTCATGAGACTGTCCTTCCTGCAGTGGCAGCTACCTCCTGAGGGACACCCAGATCCAGAAAGGGCTTCCTAGAGTTCCCCTTGTGCTACCACACACCTTACAGCATTTGGCCTTGGGGAAATGTCTGCTCTGACTTTGTTCTGCCTTCCCCTTCTCACCCCAACATTCTGACCCAAGGCACAGGAGTCAGTCTCATCACTGGTCCCACTCTCTATTGGCCAAAACAGTTCTTCCCTTTTTTATATCCACCCACACATACCTCTGGTAATATATTCACTGCCACGGTTCGAGCATTTTAACCTTCAGAGTCTGTGCCAGTCTGGAGACAAAAGGTTTCACTGAATTGATACAGTTTTGTAATAGAATGACCCACCTGCTGGCATTTCAGGGCCAAACATACTTTGAGGGTGGCTCCATTGCTGAAGTCCATTTGCCAAGAATGATGCAAAGCTACAGAGTCCCACCAGAATCCTGACTAAGCCTGGGCAACCAACTCACATTAATTTCTAAAAATGCTTTTTTCATACTCAGCTTGCAAAGCAACTTTATCTCTTCCTCCCAGGAGTAGGACATGGCTAACACAATCTATGCATTTATCAGCATTGGCATGGACTATTAGAAGTAACCATATCTGCACCTCAGTTTTAAGTTGCCACTCAATTCCAGCGTACAAAATATTGCCTTCTGTATGGCTGAAGCTGCAGCAGACATGCAGAGCTTCCTCTGTAGTCCCTTTCCTAGCTTGCAGATAGCCTCTGACATCAATTCAAAGTCTAATTTTTCAAAGAAGCTGAAGGATTGAATCTCTGCTCCAGGAAGGACCAAATTTTAATCTGTGACCCCTGTTGAATGCTGGGGTCCTCTGAGTCAGTGCCTGTGAGAACTGACAACAGAACGTCTCTGATCAAAGGGATGTCTCCGTGGAAATTATTCAAGTGGGGAGCAAGTGCACTCCCAACCCTGGGGTCTTTAAGGGATGTCACTAGGCTTTGCTTGGAGTCAAATTTACTGCCATCACTGACACTAACAATACAAAAAACTTTATTCTCCCCACCTCATGCCCTTATGTTCTCATTCCCTTCAAAGAGAACAACCATCTATTCAGAGTGCTGAACCCAAAAAAGGAAACTGCCAGGAGCCCACTGAACTTTCTGTGTGATTTAGTCTTTTTGTTTTTACATGAAAAAGTGCTTGGAGGCTGCAGTAATGGATGTGACAAAAAACTCACCAAAAAAAAAGCAGGAGAAAAACCTGAGCTTCTAGGTCAGCTGTCAAAGAAATAACCCTAATTTCTTGCACTCTGGAAATGAGTGCTGAATTCCACAGATGAGGAGGGCAGCTTGTAGATGCAGATGAAGTCTAATGCATCCAACTCTAACTCAATTCTAACATCAAATAGAGTTCCTGAGCTCACTCCAAAAGCATTGTCACAATGCCTGTATCATTTCCATTGCCCCTGGAAGAGCTATATTAGCAAGATGTTGCAACTGAAGAGTTTAGGTGCAAGCCTGGGATCCTCTTGTGGCATTCCTAACATCAAGATGTCTAAGTTTATACCTGTCTTTTTTCCCCTCTAGTGTTGGAAGCAGTAGAGGAAGCCATGAAGGAGCAATAATTTAGTACATTAAATACACATGCATGTCTGTATATATTTATAGAGAGGGACAAAAAAAGAGAGTTAAGAAACTGCAAAATCCATGAGCCAATTACAATTGACTTTTTTCCCTTTATAGTGCATTATGGTCATTAATCTCCAATTCCAAAATACTCATTGCAGTAATTTGCTCTAGCAGAGAATCATTATTTACTGCTTGCATTCTCACTTCAAATAGGAAATATCAAGCTACAAACACGGAAGAAGGGGGGTTAAAGAAAGGTACTCCCATTTTGCTCAGAATGGCATTCCTAGAAGCATTTATTCCCATGAAAAAGCTGTGAATTTTATTTGAAATTTTCCCTGAATTTTCAGTGAAAAAATCTATTATTCCTGGAGCCTTTGTAGGTGATATTTATCATTTGACCCCAGTTAAATGGCATGGAGTAAGGCCACAAAAACAAAAGAACCATCTTGGTAACAGGTGTGACCTCACATGTGATATCAGCAGCCCAATATTGGTGATAATCTACTGAAGTTTACTAGATATCAAGCATCAGAAGGTATAAAATTACACTAGGATCATGCTTGCAGCTGCATTCAGGATAACACACTGATGTTTTCGCCATGCGAACAACACTAGTCAACTAAAAAACCTTCCAGGCCAGACTAGCAACTGAAAAAAGAGATGACAATACAGTCTCTGAAGTGCTGCAGTGCACGAAGTGTGGGCTCACTCCATATGTTCTCTCCCTCCTTGCAGAGTAAATGTCAGTGTTGCTTTTGCATATTTAATGGCAGTTTTCTACAACCCACTGAGCCTAGGAAATATTAGAGCAGCTATACTCATCTTGTTACCAATTTGTAATTAATTTCAGCTGATTTTAATGATTTTTGGTGATTTGGATTTAAATACGGAATGATTTAGAGCAACCATACAACCAGTTACGCTGCTACAAGGTCCTTTGTAAAGTCTTAGGCTAAGCCATGTAGGCTGGTAATAATCGTTAACCAGATTTCTATTCAAAGAATAAGACTCATGGCAGCTAGTATTGTTAGGCTGTTCAGGTAAGGACAATTTATTGCCCTGTAGACCATACATTACAAAAGGGCCTTGAAGCATCTTAAAACTGCAATGTGAGCCAAAGTCCTTGAGTCAAGGACACTGGGAGGGTCTTTCTTTTGAGTCAGTAGTCCGTGTTAGTCACAAAAGCAACCCTGTGACTCATTTCAGGACTCAGATGTGCATGACTATAAAGAGGTGGGAATAAGAAAAGGAGTTACGGGAATTATCATATTTATGTATGAGAATATTGATTATTATGTATTTCTGTATCGTATATAGTCAGCACCTTACATGAGTTAGGTGTGTGCTGTTGGTGAGACGACTCCCCTGCGCACTCGAACTTGGCAGTTAATAAAGGAGTGTCTGCTTATCTACATCACATTGGTGGTTTTATCCTGTTCTTTAAGTTCTTTTATCCTGTTTGGCAGCATTCTCAACATTCTTCAAGTTTGGTGGAAAATGCACACCAGTAAGAGGTGCAGGTAGTAAGTTCCCCATCACTAAACAATGCTGCCACCCTGCTTGAAGTTTGCCCCAAAAAGGCAGCCCCACATGTGCTAATGCCTGAGCCCCTGTGTCCTGGTTCAACTGGGATAGGGTTGAGTTTCCCCAGCTGTGGGGAGGGGGATCTAGCTGGGTTATTCATACCATGCTGACGTCAGGTCCATGCGCCAAAGCGGGAACAGTTTCCTATGTGGCTTTTGTCTGGGGAAGCACGCATGGCGGGCTGGCTGTGTCCCTTGCGGTATATCTCTGTATATCTTTTGTCTTGTTTACTGTTATTACTGTTTATTGTTGTTGTTATTGCTATTGTTGTTGTTCAGTTTATTATTTGTTACACTGTTGTATTAAACCTTTCCGTATTTTAACCCCAGGGTTTGTGCCTCACTTCCAGCCCTGCCTGGTCCAAGGGTGGTGGAGGGACAATGGCAACGTGGTCTCTGATCCCAGCAGGGCCTAAACCACCACACACTGCCAGTCCACCATCTCAGGACTTAAAGCTTGTTGGTGGCCCCTCATTAGACCCAGCCTCAGCCTGATCTCTCTACAATGGGATTTAAGTAATTTATAGAGCAAACAAATACAGAAGGCTATGAATCATGAGGCTGTAATTCCTTCAAGGGTTCCTATTCTAATTCAGAGCAGAAGTCTTCTAATGATGCCATAAGCTGCAAGAAAGGAAGCTTGAGTCATCATAGCCCCTGGATAAAATGATATGTGCAATACACAATTGCCTCTTTGTTTAGATCAGCTGGCTTTGTTACTCATGAGCCTTCTGACTGCCTGTAATAAGGATGAACCTGATACTTGCCCCCACTGCAAGCTGAAATCTAACATGCTGTAATGTACCCACTCCTTTCCTTCCACTTAAGTGCTGAGAGATGGATCACAAACGGCCATTTGCAAATCAGGAAAAATGTGCCTTATTTGTGCCTGGCACAGTCCCATCACACACCTACTCCATCTCCACAGACCCCTGCCCATCTCCCTCCCTCTCTTTCTAGGAGCTGTTATGTGAATCAGGAATGGGATAGCTCACACATGGCTCTTGAAATGAAGAAATTCACTCAACAGTCAGAATCCAATAGAACTGTTAAACAGGAATTCTTTATTAGCAGCACTGTGGTCGCCCTGGGGATTCTCCACCATATGGGCTCCCCAGAACTAGCAAGGGACAACAGTTTACATACATACTAATCATACATATTCATTAGATTTCCTGGAAAGGGGTGTCTTGTGATAATGAGTTCCTGGAATTCATTTACATAGTCCAAGTATGCATAGTAAAAATAGAGTGAGGGTCTTTGATGGTCAAGGGAAGAAGTATGTGGTCTTCTTCACAGTGCCCGCTCTTTCCAGAGCATTTTCTGTGAGGTAAAGTCCAGTTGTTTTCTTCCTAAATCAGAGAGCTCATCCTCCCTAGATGGTATCTCTGTGTCCTTTTGTTTATGTACCTCCGTATATTAGTTTGCCAAAGTGCCCTTTGAAGGCTTTGAGGTTGCTATCAGTGAGTTATACAGGGAGCGTTTTACTTTACAAAGAGGCCTAGAGGAAACAGTTGAGAAGTCCTTGGGAAACAAACACAAGCAAAACTTTCATATATCACAGTTTAGTCTTATTGGTTTGAGCCCTTTCACTCTCCATGCTCAGCTTTGCCATGTGGCTCTGGTGTCCCTACAGGCCAGAACCAGGAGAGGTCATAACAGCTGCAACACTGAACTTTTTGACTGGTATCCTCAGACTGGCATTCAAAACCTGTACTAAGGGCCCATGAACCCTATGGCTTATGGGAAGAGGGGGTCGGTATGTCAAAGCAGACTGAATATGGCACTGAGCACTTGGGGTTTCCTGTCTTTTGGGGAGTAGGAGTGCTCTCCCCAGCACTACAGGGAGATGTTCCCATTCCCTCTTTCCAAGGATGAAGAGTAGAAGTGTTTCCCCTATCCAGTGGTGGGTTTGGAGCATTCTCTTCCTAGTGGAAAACCCGAGTTTACTTCCCTGCCTAGTTGTCCTGGTTCAGCTAGGATAGGGTTAAGTTTCCCCAGCAGGGAGGGGGAAGGGATCTCCAGATGTGTTATTCATACCATGCTGAGGTCAGGTCTGGAGCTGTGGCAGTGCGGGAAGCTTTTTCCTTTGTGGCTTTTGTCGCGGGAAGCACGTGCAGTGGGCTGTCTGTAACCATTACGTATTTCTCTGTATATCTTTCGTCTTGTTTACTGTTATTACTGTTTGTTGTTCTTATTATCGCTATTGTTGTTCTTCAGATTGTTTATTACACTGTTGTATTAAATTTCTTCTTATTTTAACCCCGGGGTTTGTGCCCTACTTGTGTCCGAGGGTGGGGAAGGGACAATGGCAACGTGGTCTCCGGTCCCGGCAGGGCTTAAAACTATCACAGACTTTTTTGGCGCACCAATGTAAGGCACAAGAGGGTTGAAATAAGGTTCAAAAAGGGACAGACCATGACCAGAGAGTGTTGGAGCAATCTGTTGGGTGCAATTTTTTTCTGTTTGTATTTGTACTGCTTGATAAGAAAATGTTTGCAATGCTGGCCCACTTGCTTGCTTGGTGGGACTGGATTATTCCTTATATCCACTGTGTGTTCCCAGTGCTGATGTTTGTTGTCGGTGGGCTTTTGGTATAGCTACCCTGGAGGAGGTTGAACAGTTGTCCACCTTACCGGCCTCTCAGAGGATCCCTCAGTGGTGGGGCGGCTTAAGGTTGAGGAGCAGCGAGTGCCGACTGCTACCAGGACGGTGCACCGGCGGCAGTACCGCACCAACCGAGATTCCCTGGCCCCCATCCATCAGCTGATCCGTCAGCTAGAAAGCCAGAAGGTGATCAGCAAAACTCACTCACACTTCAACAGCCCTATATGACCAGTGAGAAAGCCTAATGGCGAGTGGAGGCTAACTGTGGACTACCGTGGCCTGAATGAAGTTACGCCAGCGATGAGTGCTGCAGTGCCGGACATGCTAGAGCTCCAGTATGAACTGGAGTCGAAGGCAGCCAAGTGATACGCCACGACTGACATTGCTAACACGTTCTTTTCCGTTCCGATAGCGCCAGAGTGCAGGCCAAAGTTTGATTTCCCTTGGAGAGGCATCCAGTACACCTGGAATTGATTGTCCCAGGGGTGGAACCACAACTCCACCATTTGCCATGGACTGGTCCATACTGCACTGGAGAAAGGTGGGGCCCCAGAACACCTGCAGTACATTGATGACATCATTGTATGGGGGGACACAGCCGAGGAAGTCTTTGAGAAAGGGAAGAAGATAATTGAAATCTTCCTGAAGGCCGGCTTTGCCATGAAGCAAAAGAAAGTTAAGGGGCCTGCAAGGGAAATTCAATTCCTAGGAATAAAATGGCAAGATGGGCATCGCCACATCCCAATGGAGGTGATAAACAAGATAACAGCCATGGCCCCACCAACCTCTAAGAAGGAGACTCAGTCTTTCCTGGGCGCTGTGGGGTTCTGGAGGATGCACATCCCGAACTACAGCCTGATTGTGAGCCCTCTCTACCACGTAACCCGTAAGAAGAACGATTTTGAATGGGGCCCTAAGCAACAACAATCCTTTGAACAAATTAAGAGGGAGATTGCCCAAGCAGTAGCCCTCGGGCCAGTCCGGGCAGGGCAGGAGGTTAAGAACATGCTCTACACCGCAGCCGGGGAGAAGGGCCCTACCTGGAGCCTCTGGCAGAGAGCACCTGGGGAAACCCGAGGCCGACCTCTAGGCTTTTGGAGCCGGGGATACAAAGGTTCCGAAGCTAATTATACACCAACTGAGAAGGAGATACTGGCAGCTTAGGAAGGAGTTCGGGCTGCCTCAGAAGTGGTTGGCACTGAAACACAGCTCCTCCGGGCACCCCGAATGCCGGTGCTGGGGTGGATGTTCAGAGGAAAGGCCTCCTCCACACATCATGCAACAGATGCCACATGGAGTAAATGGGTTGCGTTGACAACACAGCAGGCTTGAATAGGGAACCCCAGCCACCCAGGAATATTGGAGGTGATCACGAAGTCGTCGGAGAGCAAAGATTCCTGGATGTCACCAGAACAGGCGGTGACACATGCTAAGGAGCCCCACCATATAACGAGCTGCCACATGAGGAGAAGCTATATGCCCTGTTCACTGATGGGTCTTGTTACATTGTGGGAAAACATCGACGGTGGAAGGCTGCTGTGTGGAGTCCCACACGATGGGTCACTGAAGCTGCTGAGGGACAGGGTGAATCGAGCAAGTTCGCAGAGGTGAAAGCCATCCAGCTGCTTTGGATATTGCTGAGCAGGAAAAGTGCCCAAGGCTCTACCTCTACACTGACTCGTAGGTGGTGGCAAATACCCTATGGAAATGGTTGCAGCAATGGAAACAGAGCAACTGGCAACGTAAGGGTAAAACTGTCTGGGCTGCTGAAGTATGGCAGGACATTGCAGCCCGTGTGGAAAACCTCGTTGTGAAGGTGCGTCATGTGGATGCCCATGTACCCAAGAGTCGGGCCACTGATGAACATCGACACAACCAGCAGGCAGACCAAGCTAAGATTAGAGTGGCTCAGGTGGACTTGGACTGGCAGCGCAAAGATGAACTGTTCATAGCCCGGAGGGCCCATGAGACTTTGGGTTACCAAGGTAGAGATGCAACATACAGGTGGGCTCGAGATCGAGGGGTGGACCTCGCTATTGACACCATTGCAGAGATCATCCACGGATGTGAGACGTGTGCTGCAATCAAACATGCCAAGCGGGTGAAGCCCCAGCGAAATGGAGAGCGATGGCTGAAGTATAGATATGGAGAGGCCTGGCAGATCGACTACATCACACTGCCACAGACCCGCCACAGGAAGCGCCACGTGCTCACAATGGTGGAAGTAACCACTGGGTGGCTGGAAACTTACCCAGCACCCCACGCCACTGCCCAAAACACCATCCTGGGCCTTGAAACCCAAGTCCTGTGGTGACAAGGCACCCCAGAGAGAACTGAGTCAGACAACGGGACCCACTTCCGAAACAACCTCATCAATGTTTGAGCAGAAGAACACGGCATCAAGTGGGTCTACCATATCCCCTACCACGCACCAGCCTCTGGGAAGATCGAGCACTACAATGGACTGTTAAAAAATGCATTGAAAGCATTGGGAGGTGGGACCTTCAAAGACTGGGACATGCATCTAGCAAAGGTTAGCTGGCTAGTCAACACAAGAGGATCTGCTAGTTGAGCTGGCCCGGCTCAGTCAAAACCTCCACGTGCTGTAGATGGGGATAAAGTCCCTGTGGTGCGCATGAGGAATGTATTGGGAAAAATGGTCTGGTTTAGTCCTGCGCCAGACAAAGGTAAAGGCAAACCCATCCACGGGATTGCTTTTCCCAAGGACCTGGGTGTACCTGGTGGGTGATGCAGGACAATGGAGAGGTCCGATGTGTACCACAGGGGGACTGGATTCTGGGTGAGAACATGCTGTGAATTATACTGTGCCTTTGTTAATTGTTGTTTTGTTATTGTTAACTGCTAAATGGCAGCTGGACATGACGCAGATAGTATAGAATAAAGGGGTGGATTATGTCCTGGTTCAGCTAGGATAGGGTTAAGTTTCCCCAGCAGGGAGGGGGAAGGGATCTCCAGACGTGTTATTCATACCATGCTGAGGTCAGGTCTGGAGCTGCAGCAGTGTGGGAAGCCTTTTCCTTTGTGGCTTTTGTCGCGGGAAGCACGTGGAGTGGGCTGTCTGTAACCATTGTGTATTTCTCTGTATATCTTTTGTCTTGTTTACTGTTATTACTGTTTGTTGTTCTTATTATCGCTATTGTTGTTGTTCAGATTGCTTATTACACTGTTGTATTAAATTTCCTCTTATTTTAACGCCAGGGTTTGTGCCCTACTTGTGTCCGAGGGTGGGGAAGGGACAATGGCAACGTGGTCTCCAGTCCCAGCAGGGCTTAAAACTGTCATACTAGTAAAGACAGAATCATATCTACCTTTCTCAACATTCAAGTTGCTTAACAACCTGCCCATCATTTAGTCTTTCCCAACTCTCATCCAGCATGGGCCGCGAGGCAGAAGGGAATGGTCAATCATCAGGCTAGACAGCAAGAAAGTACAAGGGACTGTTGCTCTCTGCTCCTCTAATCCATTTGCCTGGGTGGGGAGAGTATCTGACAGCAATCCATTCACTTGGCATTTTACCCTAAACAGTTCTTGAAAATTAGGTAACAGTTTCCCAAGGCAGAGCTTATTGGCTTGATCATATTAATATGACTCAAATGCCTTCAAAAAACTGGAGCTTGCATCTCAATGGGCTGCTGCATTGTGCAGATACCCAGATGGCAAACAGCTGGTTCCAATGCCTCTAGGCAAGTCCGTCACTGTTATGGGAAGTGCCATACAACAGGGCATTGATCTGTGGAAAAAAGACTCTCCAATCCTAATAGAGTTATAGAGCAGGTATGTTTACTCTGGTGCTGGGGTGAAAGGAGATCTCTCCACAAAGCTTGCACACCCACAGCACATTTTACCAAAAACTTATAGAGTGTGGATATCCATATTCATTGGGTTACATAACATAAACATACATATGCATGAGTAAGGCTGGGTTAGTTCGAAAGCCTGATGTCAACAGTTTATGTCATCTTTGCACCTGCACATTGCCTCCTGGTGGGCGTCTTCAGGGGTCTTTGGGAGGAAGGCTCGTAGTCTTTCTCACTTTGTTTTTTTCCCCGAAGGACGTGCAGATTCCCTTGGCCAATTTCCTGAATAACAAGAGTCTTTTTCAGATGGTTTACTTTCTATCTTATCTGAGAGAACCAATAGAACTTCTACCATTCATACATGGCTATCTTTACTTAGTAGCAAAATTTCAACTAGTTAGAGCCACCTGTTACTCAAGGACAAAAGTATAATATTTTGCTGAACATTGTAATCCTTGGTAGATTTTCATAGTGAACTGCTTTGTTTTGATGAACACGGTAGTCCTTGGTAAAATTCCACAGAACAGTCTGGGCAAGCAGGATTCTTAGCAATATTAAAAAAAAAAAAAAAAAAAAAAAAAACACCCACAAACACAAAAAACCTATAACTTGCTATAAGTAAGTTGCTAAGCAGTTTTCTGTAAGTAAATAAATCTCAAAACAAGTAATCATTTCTCTGTATCAAGATGACAGAGCATACATATGGAGATGTATATTCCTTTGCTCATATTGCTCAAGTGAGTGGCAGTGCTCCGACAGACCCTCTGATACTTGCTTCTAGAGATCTTCTAAAAAATAGGTACTAATGTTATTCACAAGCTCTTCAACTGTGCTGTTAAGCAAATCCTTTCTACCTACCTTTCAACTGTTGCTAATATATTGTTTCTTGACTCCACCTCCTTTTGCAGATGTCTGCAAGACTTGCTCAGAGACTGGAAGTCAGCGCCCTGCAGAGTTTCCCAGCCTTTTTCCTGCAGTAGGCAGCTTCCCCATCACCTTCAATAGCTGTGGGATTGAATCCTTTCTTGTTAGTGTTTTAAGCAAGTTTGCCAAAAGCTCACTGTTCCAGTTTCAGCATAGGAATTGCAAATGTTCATCTTTTGGTGAACTGCCAAATGCTTCTGCAGGAACAAGGAGAGGGATGGCTGCTTAGCAAAGTCAGCCTCCATCCTGAACTTTCCAGCTCCTACATTTTAGATTGCACCCTTGCTCAGAGTTCAGCAGAGGCCATAAATTACAGAAAGCTGTGAAGTCCAATCACACAAAAAAAAAAAAAAAAAAAAAAAAAAAAAAGAAAGAAAGATCAGAATAAAATTCAGGAGTATTTTTCTTCCCTGCCTATGGTTTTTATATATCACAGCAGTAGGAGAGAAGTGTATATGCCCTAAGAGTGCTTCTTTTACTGGGAGTCTGGGTCCTTCTGAAGCATGGAAACAAACTCTACAACTCAGAGAGAGTTATAAAGCAGGCATGTTTATTCCGGCCGGGGTGCAAGGGGATTTCTCCACAAAGCTTGCACAGCATCTCTGGCAAGTAGCCAGACATTTATTACAACAGAACATACATATTCATCTGGAAGGGCTGGGTTATTACAATTAGTTCGGGGAATAGGTGTGATTCTTAGAATTATTCAAGGAGAGAAGTATGTGGTCCTCTTGCAGTGTCCCGCTGTTAAGCAAAGTCCAGATGTCTCCTTCCTCTTCATGAATTTTTCAACTTGGCTTCCTGTGCATGCTCTCTGGCCCTTTGGTTCCTCTCCAGGTTGTAGAGTCGGCCTTTTACCTGTTTGTTGTGTTAATTGGAACTTTTGTGTCTGTTAAGATGTCCCAGGAAGTAAATCCTTTAGCTGGTATGTCTCCCCCTTTACCTCAAAGACAGGGATTAGTTTACTATCTATCCTGTTTTCTGTAAGAATGTTATCTACTTAACATTGCCTGAGGGCTAGCATTCCTTTGGGTTTTTTGCTTTCCACAGATCAATTCTCCCCTTTTCTTCCCAAAAGTAAATTCTTTTACTTTTCAAACTGTCCTACAATCTACTTTTATAGCCTTAGTATGCTAGTGTCAGTCCCTTAAATTTATTATGTTTATATGTTAGAAAATCTACTTAAGTCGCTTCAAACTCGGATTATGATATAGAGCATCATGCATGACTTGTAAGCCTTTTGTAAGTCTCCAATTCCATATATATATAGCTACAGTAAGGGTTAACAGAACCACTACAGACATCAATAGAGCTATTACTGGGTGAAGGACTGTGTTAAGGATTCCAGTTGTTGTAGGTGACCATCCAAGGAGGGTGTCTCACCAATGATGTTCCCCTACCTTCTGTACTTTCGTCAAAATCTCATGAATCTGTTCTGCATCATGTCTTACTACAACTAACATCTCCTTCCCTTTTTCCTTTGCTTCTTTCAGAATGGAAAGCAAGTTCTCGTGCTGCAGCATTTCTTTCACACTTTTCAAATTCATTCCTATGGGAGTAGAACCTATTCTTTGAAGCAAAGTGTATTCTGTTTCTATTACTTGGGAGCTCAACACAGGGACAGTATAACTAAAGTCACACCCTTTAATTTTTGTGAAATTACACACACAGTGATTGGAGTAGTTTCCTATTTCTTTTTCATATTCATCGATTACTAAACTCCTACAGGAAGTACGAAGGCATATGCATCCTTCACCTATATATATTAAAACTGTATTGTTACTGGAAAGTTGGACTTCAAAGTTGCACTCTTTCTGATGGGTGTCCAAGCATATATCTTGAGTCCCTATGGTGTTTCTTTCACAGACATATCCCTGATGACCCATGTTAGTACACAGATCTGTATCAATAGTCTGCCATTTACCCTCCTGCTGCCACGCCCATCCTTTATGTCCTATGGATTGATTATTACCCCCTCATGATACAGTCCTATGGCCGCAATAGGGTAGATTTTATATTGGGCAGCCCTTGATATAGTCAGCACGAAGGCGATTATTTTATCATTAGTATTATCATACGTGAAGTTTACCATTTTCCACCAGGATTGTAGTTCTCTTTCTTGGTCAAGTGCTTTATCCCAAATTACCTTCCGAATCTCCATAGGAAGGACTCCCTCCTCTCCTTCTCTCAGAATATTGGAAATAATTGATTGTATCCACATCTGTGCCTGTATACAACTAAGAGCCAGGGATGTGTCCTTCTGTAAAGCCTCCATCCCTTCCACCACCAGTGAATGGTCTTTGATATTAATTTTCTCCCAATCAGGGAGAAATTTTGATGTTAGCAACTGATGAGTCCCTAGGGTTAGTAAGGATGATTTTAGAGGTTGTTTCAATTGATCCAGTTCTTGGGTTGCTGCAGCCAATTTGTTCATTATTACCTCTGAATCTACACTATTCAATACCCCCAATCCTGTTCCTAAAATTCCTGTCACATCCCTTTTTTGTCATTGAACAGCACGAGTTTTTAACCAGGCTGTCCATCCCTTTTGACTTGTTTCCACATATGGAAGGCACTTTGGTTGTACGTCTGCCAGATTCACCTGTAAATCTACCTCCACCTGCTTTAGTGACCATTGGGGATTAAACAGTACAACTTGCTGGCCAGTTTTCCGGATCACATGTGGACCTATTTTAAAGATCCTTGGTCCTGACCCCACCACTTGCCCAGTGATCGTTGTCATGACCTTTACAGGTGTGGTAAGTGGTGAGGTAGTAGTAGGCTGCATGGGGTCAGTTCTAACCCTGTAAAACAATACCTGCTCTCCTGATCCTTGTCCTAAGCATGTTACAAAAGCTGGTTTGGTTAAGGTAAAGTTAAACCAACACATTAATTTCCCTTTGCACAATTCTCCAAATTTATATGAGGACCCTATCATTCTCACAGCGATCATGGTATCTTTTAAAACCGGAACCAGACCATCCTCATGATATATTTGACAACCCACTGTTATTTCATCCCCCGTCTTTCCCTCTAACTGGTCGATTTAATCCTTATTGTCCCTGCTCCACTGATTCTCTTGGTATACCTTATTATTGTGAACAACCACTATGGCTAATTTTGTTTTTGAGTCCACATCCCTTATCATCATGGCATGATTTTTCCGAGCATGATTCCAAGGCCAGTCTTTAGGTTCCTGGGCACAGGCAAAAAGGGAAATACTAAAACATATTAACAGTTCAAACTCACAGTTGATCATTTTGAGGTCTAAATCCAATGGCTTTTGTTTATAAAAGTTTTTGTTTGAGTCTGAGTTTTAATGGTCCAGTTTCTGTTATCTCCCAGCGTTGTTTAGGAGCTTTCCTTACCCTGGTATGATGTATCCATGATGCCTGTTCCTTAATTTTGATAGCTGTGAAGGAGGTCAGCAGCACTTGGAATGGTCCTTCCCACTGTGGCTCCAAGGTCTTATCTGCAAGAGACTTTACATATACAAAATCGCCTGGTGATATCTTATGCACTGGGCCATCAAGTGCCCTGCCCCTTGTGCTGTATACATGTTTTTCAATCTTTCTGAGTTGTCTGCTCAATTCTATAAGATACTTATTCAATTGGGTTTTCCCTATTTGTTCTGATGTTCCCATTTTTACAGAATATGGCCTTCCATATAAAATTTCAAAAGAGCTCACTCCTTCCTTAGCCCTGGGTCTTGTTCTGATTCGCAAAAGAGCCAGAGGTAAGGATTGTGGCCAAGTTAAATTTGCTTCCTGTCCCAATTTCACAATCTGTTGTTTGATCAAGTGATTCATTTTTTCCACCTGACCACTTGATTGGGGCTGATAGGGAGTATGTAATTGCCAGTTGATCCCTAATCGTAAGCTCACTTGTTGGACTACTCTTGATACAAAGTGTGGCCCCCTGTCTGAGGAGATTACTGAGGGTACACCAAACCTTGGGATGATTTCTTGTAGAAGGACTCTGGTAACCTCTCGAGCTTTTGCTGTTCTGCAAGGAAATGCTTCTGGTCATCCTGAAAAAGTATCAGTTAATACCAATAAATATTTATATCCCCCTTTTCTTGGGAGTTCCGAGAAATCAATTTGCCATTGCTGGCCAGGCAGATTGCCTCTGCCTATCTGGTCCATTTCTAATTTTGGACCTCCTTTGGGGGTAGTCTAAAGGCAAAGATCACACGGTTGAGTTACCTGTCATACTGTTGTATACAGATTCCTTGCAATTATTTTCTCAATCAAATATTTATACAGTGCTTCTGCTCCCCAATGACCTTTTCTATGTTCTTCCTGAACTACTGCCCATATCATGTGTGAGGGAACTATGATCTTTTGTTGTGGCGTAACTGCCCATCCATCCTGGTTATATTCCCCACCTAAATCCTCTGTAAGTTTAAGATCTTCCTTGTTATAGTGAGGTTTTCCTTCTAATGGGATCTTACCATCTGGGATTAATACTCCCTCTATTACCTGTTCCTCTTGTGCCACTCGTTTTGCCTCTCTATCCGCGAGCTCATTGCCTTTTTCTATAGACGACTGCACTTTCTGGTGTGCCTTTACATGCATAATAGCCACCTCTTCTGGTAATTGGACAGCTTCCAGGAGTTTCAAAATCTCTGTGGCATGCTTGATGGTCTTCCCTTGAGAGTTTAAGAGTCCTCTTTCCCTCCAAATAGCCCCATGAGCGTGTACCATCCAAAGGCATATTTAGAATCAGTCCATATGTTGATTTTTAGTCCTTCAGCTTTCTCAAGGGCTCTTGTCAAGGCAATTATTTCTGCTTTCTGGGCTGAGGTTGAAGCAGATAGTGGCCCAGAGTCCAGGATCCTGTCAGTTGTTGTGACAGCATATCCCGAGTAATAGATGCCGTTTATCATGTAACTGCTTCCATCTGTGAACCAATCTTCAGCTCCTTCTAGTGGCGTGTCCTTCAGGTCTGGACAGCTGGAGTATACCGCTTCAATAGTTTCTAGGCAGTCGTGTTCCACTGGCTCTCCTTGGTTACCGTCTAAGAAAGAGGCTGGATTGACAATATTAGTCACCACTATTTCCACATCGTCTTGTTCTACCATGACAGCGTGGTACTTCAAGAACCTCTGTGGGGACAACCAATGGCCACCTTTCACTTCCAAAACTGCTGACACTGTGTGAGAGACTAATACCATCATTTTCTGACCCAAGGTGAACTTACGAGCCTCTTGGATGTTCAAAATGATAGCTGCCACTGCTCTAAGGCACCCTGGCCATCCTTTTGCAGCCTCATCCAATTGCTTGGAAATATAAGCTACAGCTCTCCGGTATGGCCCGAGGTCGTGGGCTAGGATTCCCAATGCAATCCCCTGTTTCTCATGAGAGAATAAAAGGAAAGGCTTACTCACGTCAGGGAGTCCAAGAGCGGGTGCTGACATCAGGGCTTTCTTCAGGTCTGTATAGGCCCTGGCTGCTTCTGGAGTCCATTCTAATTTGTTCCCACCTGTGTGTACTTTGATCAAATTATACAGAGGCTTCACCAGGAGCCCATAGTTATAAATCCAGAGCCTGCACCACCCAGTCATGTCCAGAAAGGTGCGCAATTCTTTCACAGTCATGGGTTGTGGTTTCTGGCAGATTGTTTCTTTTCGGCTTTGTCCCAAGGTATGGATCCCCGCACTTATTTCATAACCCAAATCAATAACCTGTTGTTGTACTACCTGAGCTTTCTTCTGGGAAACCCAGTACCCCTGGTAGGCCCACAAAGTTCAAGAGACTCACCATCCAAGCTGTGCAACCTTCTTTGGTCTCTGTGGCGATGAGCCGGTCATCTACATACTGCAGAATCTTGCCTTTGTCAGGTGGCTGATCTCAGCTTTCGAGGTCTTTGGCTAGCTGATTGCCGAATATCGTGGGGCTGTTTTTAAATCCTTGAGGCAACACCGTCCAGGTTAACTGGGTTTTACGGCCACTTTTACTTTTGGGATTTTCCCATTCAAAGGCAAATAACTCCTGGCTAGACTCTTGGAGAGGGAGGCAAAAGAAGGCATCCTTCAAATCTAAAACAGTAAACCAGGTTAATTCATGAGTCAGGGTAGTGAGCAAGGTGTAGGGATTAGCCACTACAGGATACAGGTCCTCTGTTATTTTGTTGATTGCCCTCAGGTCCTGTACTACTCGTTAAGATCCATCTGGTTTCTTTACTGGAAGAATAGGAGTATTATAAACAGATTCACATTCCTTCAATAATCCCTGTTTCAAAAAAATTTCAATGATGGGCCAAATGCCTTCCCTATCTTCCCATTTTAGAGGGTATTGTTTTATTTTTATTGGCCTCTGTCCTTCTTTTAGCTTTACTATGACTGGTGTGGCGTTTTTAGCTTGCCATGGTACATCTGTTGCCCACACCCCTGGGTATACTTGGTCAGTAATTTCCTTGCTGACCTTTCCTGTTATTGGAAGGTCCATTAAAAGTAAACTCATTATTTGTACATACTGTTTATCATTTACTTCCAGAGTAACCTCCCCTCTTTTAAACCTAATCACTGCTTCGAGGTGTTCCAGAAGGTCTCTTCCCAAAAGGGCTTTAGGTGAATCAGGTAGATAAAACAATTTGTGTACACCAATTTGTTTTCCCAATTCATATTTTAGTGGTTTGCAAAAATAAGCTTTTTCAGTCTGGCCAGTAGCTCCTTTTACCATTACATATTCTTCCCCTAAGAGCATCAACGCCTGGTTAAGGACCGAATAAGTTGCTCCCGTGTCCACCAAAAATTCCACTTCTCGTTTTTCTTTCCCTAGCCTCATTATAACCAGTGGATCCGCTAGGGTGGATTCCCCAAGTCCCTGTCAATCCTCATCCATTATTGCCATTATCCCTTTCTTTTGACCCCTCTGCTTCAGCTTTGTGCATTCCCTCTTCCAGTGCCCTTTTTCCCTGCAGAATTCACATTGATCTTTCTCTAGAGCCTCTCTTTTGAATTTCCTTTCTCGAACTTCACTTACAATTGCCACCATTCTTCTCTGACCCTTCTTACATTCTTCTTCTCTGTTACTAAACACCCTCCAAGCTTCCTCCAATAATGTTTCTAAGTTTCTGCCTTCTGTGCCACGTAGTTTCTGCAGTTTGCGTCTTATATCCCCGGCAGATTGTCCTAAAAATAGTGACACCAGTTGCTGCATCCCAATTTCAGATCCAGGGTCGAGCGGTGTACTGCGGTGCATTACTTCCCTTAAATGGTCCAGAAAGTCAGATGGAGTTTCTGAGGGGCCCTGTTTGATTTCATATAGTGCTGACCAATTTATATTTCTAGGCATAGCCCTCTCCATCCCCTTTAAAATCCATTCTTGATATGCTCTAAGCCTTTCTAATTGAGCAGAACGATTCGGGTTCCATCCTGGATCTAGAAAGAGAAAGTGATCTTTAATATCATCCCCCTTCACTCTGCAGTAGTCTGCAGCCAGGTCTCCCGCTACTTTCAGGACCATTTGTTTTTCAGATTCTGTTAAACAATCTAATAATATTTGTACATCACTCCAGTCAGGATTATGTTGCTTTATTATGTTGAAAATGCTTTGCTACTGGGTCACTTTGGAATTCTTTTGCAGACATTCTCCAACTTTCCAAGTCACTACTGGTAAAAGGTATTTTTATTAGCATGGTTCCCCGGTCTGGACCCACTGCCTCTCCAGGGGGTGCTTGGATGACTGCCCCAGTTTGTTTTGATCGAATGCGGGCAGCCACCGGGCTGTCCGGAGGAGAAGGGTTAAGGGTATGGTCTGAGTCCGAGTCTTGTTCTTTTTCTCTTGGTTGTGGTGGGGGCTGCAGTCGCGGGGGAGGTTTAAATAAGTCTGTCAAGTCTGGATCTGATCCTTGTCGTATTTTTTCCGTTTTTGTACACCTTTGACCAATGCTGCATGCTGAGCAACATCGTTTTAATCTACCTTTTGCTTCTCTTTTGTTTTCTCGTTCTAAAGCGAGTACCAGGGGATCTTGTGGTGGGACTAAACCACAGTCTCTTTGCCAATCGGGGTGATTTCAGAGAGTAAAGAACATGTCTGCATATGATATTTCATCCATTTTCCTTCTCTCCTCAAAAATAGCATTAATTGTAGGAGAGTATTATAATCTAAGGTTCCATTTAATGGCCATTTGGCTCCACCCTCTAATTTATAAAGTGGCCACCATTGGTTGCAATACTTTGTGAGGGTTTTCTTATTTTCTGTACTACTGGACCCAGCAATATCTTTCCAATGTACTAGTATGCATCCTAGAGGGCTTTTCTTTAGAATGTCTTTACTTTGGCCACTTCCAATTGTGTCCCTTACTGATTTTTTGTTTCCCAGATCCCCACAATGAATTCTTTTAAGTTCCCCTGCACGCTTGATTCTATCCCAATTTGATACACTTCTCACACCAAAAGTTTTTCCCAAACCTCACCCAGACCTCGTTTCCACACTGAAAACAATCAAATACAAAAACTGGGTTACAAGAAAAATCCACAGGCCTGTGTATATTACACCAAGGATGGATTATGAGTTCAAATGACTCAGCTCCAAGATCTGTCTGACGCTTCATTCATCTCTGGCCGCACCCCTCGTGGGATCACGGAACCGCAGATCAGAACTCCACACTCGCTTCTCAGCAATGCTGCGTCTCACTCACACCCTGCAGGCACACAGACACACAGACACTCTATTACTTCGCAGGCACTTAGTCTCTCAGGCACACAAGCACTCTTTCACAATTAAAGGGCCTGTCACGCTTTTCACTCATACTACAAAATATACCAAATATAAAACAACAACCAAGTCTGTGTGTAGCATAAATCATAAACCATTAACTATTGGCCACAAATAAAAAACAGTTAATGTAAACCAACACTTGGTGCACAGTGCAAGATGTAACAATTTAAGCGCTTGAAGTGGCTATCACAAATATCCCAATTATAACCACACTGATATAAAATTTTAATGATAGCTATCTTGCTCGCATTCCTCTCTTATAAGGGGTCCGCGCAAGGCTCGCGTTATGCGGCTTTCAACTTCCCTGCGTAATGCCCTTCAATAAGAGATTTCCGCAAGCCCGGGAGGGCGGAGTAGGATTTCCAATGCAGGATGTCAGTGGTTTACTGACACCCTGCCCAAACGTAAACTACCTCTTATATACCAGTCATCGATAGTTTACCCCAAATGCAAACTACCTCTTATATACCAGTCATCGATAGTTTACCCCAAAAGCAAACTACCTCTTATATACCAGTCATCGATAGTTTGCCCCAAAGACCTACAAGCAAAACCCTTCCCGTGGCGCCCCCAAACCCAAACAGGTACCCTCCAGGGACTATGCTGTGAGCCAGATGTCTCTGCGCGCCTTACCAGCAGCCCACCAACTTATAAACATACCTTTGTCCGCAATTTAGATGGTTCTTGTCTGCCCCTGCAGTGAACAGCTGAGAGCGGAGTTCCTCCGAGAAGAAATCGGGGCATGCCTAGGACGTCCGCCCCTCAGTCGTTCCGGCAGCCGAGCAGAGACTGTCCCACCTGGGTCGCCAAAATGAAGCGCGGAAACAAACTCTACAACTCAGAGAGAGTTATAAAGCAGTCATGTTTATTCCTGCTGGGGTGCAAGGGGATTTCTCCACAAAGCTTGCACAGCATCTCTGGCAAGTAGCCAGACATTTATTACAACAGAACATACATATTCATCTGGAAGGGCTGGGTTATTACAATTAGTTCGGGGAATAGGTGTGATTCTTAGAATTATTCAAGGAGAGAAGTATGTGGTCCTCTTGCAGTGTCCCGCTGTTAAGCAAAGTCCAGATGTCTCCTTCTTCTTCATGAATTTCTCAACTTGGCTTCCTGTGCATGCTCTCTGGCCCTTTGGTTCCTCTCCAGGTTGTAGAGTCGGCCTTTTACCTGTTTGTTGTGTTAATTGGAACTTTTGTGTCTGTTAAGATGTCCCAGGAAGTAAGTCCTTTAGCTGGTATGTCTCCCCCTTTACCTCAAAGACAGGGATTAGTTTACTATCTATCCTGTTTTCTGTAAGAATGTTATCTACTTAACATTGCCTGAGGGCTAGCATTCCTTTGGGTTTTTTGCTTTCCACAGATCACTTCAAACCTGTTTTAAGTTGTTAAAGCATTTGAAATGCAGTCAGGTATTATGCATTGTGATTAGTTACAGGGTATGTCATCAATAAAAAAATTAAGTGTGTAACCCTACTTCATAAAGGTCTGCTCCCCACACAGGCTGTATGCATTGCGGTCATTCTGTTGGAGCCAAGCAAGCTCGGAGTATGCAAAGTTAAACATTTGTGTAAGTCTTTCCAAGATCAAGGTTGTAAGGCAAAATCGGGGGGGGGGGGGGGGGGGGGGGGGGCGGGGGGGAAGAAGAAGAAAAAGCCTTTATAGTGCATGGTTGGTATGAGATTTTCAAACATTCATGTCTCAGTTAAATAAAAATCAACGTCATTCACAGGACATTGCAACTTAGGCATAGCTACTTCCATGGTAAATCAGTTTTCAAATGTCGGTCATTTTGCCCATCAGAGCTGTTGAAAGGAGTCAGAAGATACAATGGGAGAAATCTATTCTGCTTCTCATTATGACCTGAAAATAGTCTGAATATATGTAAACTTTTCAAAACTATTTACCAAGCATTACAAATTTTAGCCTAGAAGGTGGATGTTTCCCATTTTGGAATGTTTCACAACTATTGGAAAATAGAGTTTTATAATAAAAATAATTTTGCCATTTTAAATATAGAGCTAGTTGTCACTTTAATACCTGGCAATATGGTTTTATTAATGCACAAATAACATATCATTTTGCAGATAGTACCTTGATTCTAGGCTTTTGAGACTTCTGGGAAGAAAATAGTAACCAAATATGAAGGAACACAATAAAAATTCAGAGCTTTTTTCCATTCACTTCTGAAGCACAAGAAGCATAAAGGTATTAGTGTTTGCAGGTGTTGGAACAACTGATAAGATATTAGCTTACTTAGTTTTACAGTGGGATCATTCTGCTATAATCTTGCAAGACTTTTGAAGTTATAAATGTAAAGTTGATTCTCATACCTTTTCCTACACTAAACAAGAGACCTCATCATCACAAACCATATTGTTCAACTTGGGCACAGATCTCTGCTGTGTTGCTAAAGCTTCTTCGGAGGATCAACTCTAAAACAACAAAGTAAAAAGCCAGTGCCTTAAACTCCAGAAGGAAAGTGTCATGGCTTGAGAAGGAAACTGAGCACTATGCAGCCATTCACTCACCCCTTCCCCCCAGTGCTGGGAAGAAGAAAAATTAATCAAAAGGCTCTGGAATTGAGATAAGGACACAGCTCACCCATTATGGTCACAGGCAAAAGATAGGCTCATTAAGGGAAGAAAAAAAAAGACATCACTTTAATTCAAAACACTAATAATGACACTTGACGGACAGAATGGTAGTGCGAAGTGTTACTACATATTAAAACACCTCCCTCCACCCCTCCCTTCCTCCTGTGCTTAACTCTGTTTCCAATATCTCTGCCTCCTCCCCCATCGGTGCAGGGGCAGGGGATGGGGGAGTGCAGTCAGTCCACCGCTTCTTCCTCCAAGGAGGGGGGGAAGCACTCTTCTGCATTCTTCCCCCTGCCCCTGCTCCACATGGCATCCCTCTCATGGGAGACAGTCCTCCACAAACTTTCCCCATCCTGAGTCCTCCCCACAGGATGCATTCTTCCCAAGATGATCTGACGTGGGTCACCTCCATATGCTGCAATCCTCTCAGCACTAAATGACAACAGTGGGGGCTTCTTCTTCCCTTAGAGCCACAGGTGTCCTCCACATGCCACAGGCAAATCTCTGCTCCTCCAGTGACCTCCACGGGTGGCAGGTGGGGCATCCCTGCTGTCTCACCATGGGATACAAGGGAGTTCTCTGCTCCAGCACACCTCCTTGTCTTCCACTGATCTTGGTGTTCACACAGGTGTCCTTGTAACCAGTCCTCAAAGTCCCAACCCCCTCTCCCGTTCCCCTTCTTAAATACATTATCACAGAGGTGCAGCCACCCCATCGCTATTTGGCTCAGTCTTGCCCAAAGGCGGGTACAACATGGAGACGGGGGAGCTTTTAAAAAGCTTCTCACAGGGAGTTACCACTGTAGTCCCCTGACACTGAAACTCAGCACAGAAAACTACCATTCCACCTCTTCAGAAAGAAGCACCCACCACCACAGAAAGTAAATATTCATCCTCAAAAAAAAGTCCATCTGATTAGTGCTTAAACTGAATTAAAACTTTTGGGGTTTGGGTTTTTTTTATGCTGCAGTGTTCCAGCTAAATTATTTTCTTTAGTCACAAGACAATTAACACCTGCTGACATCAGTAGTAAACATCCTACCAACTGAATGGAAAGTGGTCAATCTAACAGAGAACACTTGGGGTGATAGGAAAAATAGTGTGAAATGGCAGCAATACATGAACATATATGTTGGTCGCATATGTCACAGCCACAGTTAATCACAGAAGGATTTGGCTCATGGTGGTATCCTGAGGTTATATCTGTATGTCTGTATACATGTAGCTGAACATGTCTTTTTAGCCGTCTGGTCATGATAGCTCCCCTATTTCAAGTTGATGTTGTGCCTGCTACTTGCTATGAACCCATACAACATTTGGTAGACATTTTTTTTAAATTTATAATGAAAGGTATAGTATGATTCCTTGTGACAGCAGATCTGCTCCATAGGAAGGTTTGTTCCTTTGGAAACATAGGATGGCCACATTCCAGAACCACACACAAACTTCGGCTTCTGCCAGATACAGTTTCTCAGCCATGTTATAATCAGACAAAGCCAATTTATATATATATATATATATATATATATATATATATAGTTTATTTGGGTTCAATCGATTTAGGGTGGGAAGCAATAGGCAAAGCAGCGCTGGGTGCATGGAGAGCCGCAACTCTGACACACGCATGCCGAGTTCCAAAAGCAGCGTTTTTTATACTCTTGTGCCATCGTCTTTAACCAGTCTCCTCCCGTCAGATAGTTGTCCTGCTCTTCTCCATTGGGTCATTTGAATTGCTGGGGTGCATGTCCTCCTCCTATTGGGTCTTTTGAAAGTCTCGAAGCCTTGGTCTCCTGGCGCGCTTTTCTCCTATTGGATCTTTTAAAAGCCTCATGATCCCATCTTTTTGGCGGGCTTTTCTTCAAACAGCAGTTACATGTCAGCTCTGGGTGGGGTTTCCGAGACACAGTTACATTGTTCCAATCCAAATGGCACACTTTACATTTGATTGTTTAACATTTACTGATCATTCAAGTGTACCTACCCGCCCTGCTCAACCTAACAAATTAGTTACAATAGTTTATTGCAGTACCCGCCTTGCTTAACTTAGCAAACTGGTTACAATAGTTTATTACAGCCAGGACCAAAGCAGCTATGGAAAAACAACAGAAATAGCAACAGTCTAAGCAGTCCTTTCTAATGACTAGTCAACACACAGTTCCACAGGATATAATTCTAAATCTGCTACTGGTAAACACAACTTGCTTTCATTTGCTTTGTAAGTCAGGAGAGAAATGCTGACTTCTTTGCTGAGATACATGAAGTACCAAATATTTTCTCTGTTGATTTTTGATTCCCTCTTCTCTCAGCTAAATGTCTTCAGTAATGTTAAAGAAGGATGTAATTCTTGACCATTGCACAGCATATGCACTGGCCTGAATTGCAGTTTCATGTGAAGTACAGGAGCTGACACAGTAGAGTTGCAGTCTGCTTAGTCCACTCTCCTACCTCCAACAGCCATGGATGCACAGTTGTATCTAAAGAGACAGCCCCAGTCCCACCCTTACCTCAGAACCATTGGACCTTTCTTCCAATGCTGCCTCAAAACTTTCATGGGCACCAGGGGTCTCATGCCCTGCCTTCATGAGAGCTGCATCCCTCACTCACATTACACAAAGCATGGCCACTTAGAATCACTGCTATGTGACAGGATGGCAGGGAAAGCCTTTACAGAACAGAGGTTCACAACCAGAAGAAAACATGTCACACTGTACCACCTTAGGCAGATATCATGGCAACATCCATAACAGTACAGCTGTATTGCTGACAGTAGCATTTTTTTCCTCCCTGCTAGACCTTGTACAATTTTGGAGTGGCTAAGGTAATGCTAACGGCACCTCTGTTGCCATTTGGAAGTATGAAGACTTCAGGATATGGCAGACTTTGTAAGGATCCAAAGTGATATTCAAGTCAGATCTAGCCCTAGGGTAGAGAAGCAGAAAGTCAATTCAGGAAAATATCAAGTGATTTTAACACATTTGTTGTTCTCAGTCTTTTTTTTTTTTTTTTTTTCCCACTTTCTTGTTGGTATAATTGATTATTTGAAAATTAATTACGAAAGATTCAGGAAATTCTTTTTGGGTTATAATGAGTAACAGCTTTTGGGACAATTACAAAGTGCCTGAATTAGAACAAATAATAAATTTGTGGACACACACAGAGAAAAAGGATAAGGAGGGATGGAAATTATAAAGTAACATGATTTGTGAAAAATTCTTCATTTTACTGCTAATCATAATGGACTCCTGCTGCTTATAACCTTACTGTAATCAAAGGGGTATATTAATTTCTTACATAGTTATGTGCACAGAACTATTGAAGCTAATAAGTGTTATGTGCTTGCTGTGAGGGACAAAGAGGTGCCACACAATTAAATCATTTACTATAGATGCATTGTAAATTATAAAAATTGTCTAGAATGTTATAATTAAAGATAACACTGCCCATTTTTAATTTTTAAAAAGACATATAGCATTGTCCCTTTGGCCTTGTGCTTGGGGGAAGACAGAAATGGTCTTAGGCATTGGAGGCAGTGGGCGGATAGTCTTCTGTGCATGTCCAAGCTCTCTACAGGCCTCTAGCAAGTCTTTTGCTACATGTTATAAGAAGATTGCTTAACCAGTTTCCAACAATGCTTCCCATGGGTGCTTGAAAGACTGGGTAAAGGCTACCCACTTCACTGTGCCTGAAGCTGTGGAAGAACTGGATCTTGGTGAGACCAGACACCATGCTCAAAATACCATAGATAGAAACTTTGAAGAAACAGCAGAGATGTCTGCATTGACCATTAGGAAATTAATATCCCCTATTAAAGTATTAAGGAACCTGCAAGTAATTGTCTTGCATATCTTAGTTCAGTGTATACTAGATGTGGTCCATTGGTCAGGGTCTGACATCAGCATTCAAACCAATGACAGGATGTTCAGCTGGTGCAGTTATTTTATGTGTTACCTTCTGGAAAAAGTGTGTCCAGATCCATCTTGGACAGTGTAACCACAGCTGCAGGTAAACTGGAAGAGGAACATATTTATATATTCATAGCGCCATTTTCCCCATATTGTATGGCAGGCTGACACAAACTTTCAATATTAAAAGGCAAAATGGTGTAGCTTAGCTATTAGACTAGAGATAAAAGTTCTTTTGATAATGTTTAACCAAAACATTTCCATCATGCTGACTGAGATAATTTCACACAAAATCATGTAAATGAAATTGATACATCCTAAAAAAATACTTTGATTTTGGCAAATTATTATTTTCTAAAAGACAACTGAAGTAATGTTCTCCAGTCCTAAGCAGTAATTTTCAAACTTCTATATTTTCCTAACAGAAATAATATTAAAAAACAATAAATTAAAAGTTCACAAGCCTGGATAAGGCGCTATGCCCTTAGGTATCATAGACAGTGAAGAAACATCATAGTACAGTTCAGTGTGTCTAGCACTGTTTGAATAACCACTATCTTAGGCTGCTGCGCTCCACACAGTCCCAGGATGCCCTGACATGAGTATTCTGGAATACAGCAGTCACAAAGAACCTTAGGAAAATAAGGATAAGGCAGAAACTAGAAAAAAATCAGGTTCCAAAGCTGAATTCTTCAGAAATTTTGTGTCATTTTGAGTTTAGATATCTTGATTTGGAGCAAAAGGCACCTCATGGATAGATGGAAGTCACAGCAGAACTGCCCTTCCTGCTACTTCACCCTAGAAATCAGCACCATCGTTGTTTCATGTGATACATAGCATTTAATGAAGGAGCTGTTACCAGTAACCAAAGCGGCCACATCTTCAATGCTTACACAACATACACAAGCCCATAAATGTTACAGTCTGGGAATATGGACAAATATCCAAATGCCTATTTAGTTAACAAAATAAGTAGCACTTACTCTCAGATGTGCCAGACCACCCAAGGCTCCAGTTTAATTGCTCTCAGAGGCTGTGGACTAACATCCTCCTTCATATCCAGCTGTGCTGCTGGATATTACCACTATAACTGCTCATCTGTTGCTTTCCCTGTCCTCCTCTTCTGGCCCCTTCCCTCCCCTAGTGTTAAAGACCTTTTTGAACCAGCCCACACAGCAGTTTGTGTCAGCATTCCTTTGTTTCTGCCAAGTAAACTCATTCATGTTAGTTTAATCAGATTAAAAAAGAGATGGCAGTAGTAGACGTAGCCCTGAGAGGCACTAGTCTTTGGGCTGCAAGACAAGGATGAAAGGCCAGCCAGTGGCAGCCTGGGAGCTCATGAAGAGAACTAAGAACCTCAGGTGCAGAACAAAGGTAAAGTACCAGTTCAGATCTAATTAATTCTTTTGTAGTGCTGGGGGAAAAAAAAAAAAAAAGAAAAGAAAAAAAAAGAAAAAAAAAAACCACAAAAAAACCCCAACCACCAAACAAGCAAACTAAAAACCGTAAGTAACAAAAAACAACAACCCAAAAGCAGGACTGCCTACACTAGTCACTTCCATAGCTCAGACCTGCTGATCTCATGCCATCCTGCATATCTGGTTTTCCAGCTTCTCCCATTATCTGAAGTGTCCCACCTGCCATGAATGGAAATGCTTCAAGTATGGCTGCCACCTATCCACAGTACCTGAAGCACATCCTTTACTCCTCTGCCTGCACATGTTATACCAATGACCTTTGAGCTCCTTGTTTATTTTATATGTTCCAGGGATTCAGACAAACATAGCTAATCAAGTACCATTGATACAGCACAATCACTCCAGAAAGAAGTGGATTTGCTGCCTCCGTGATACACACTTAGTAGCTGTGATGCAAGCAGGAAGTGTCTAGCTCCTCATGTGTGGTGTGTTTCCACCCAGGAAACCCCAGTCAGAAATGTGACAGAATTACCTCGATGGCACACATAACTCAGAAAGTTTGACTGGTCCCAAAAGCACTGCTTGTACCATATTTGGGGATGCAGCATTTGCACCTGCAACACGTGTTCTGTTTTGGTCAGTGGCTCTAAACACCAAATCTTATAGCCCTTCTCATTCAGAAGGTGATTCAGGCTGACTTTCTACTGCTCCCTCTTTGACCAAACACAGCTTTTTGAAGATGCTGCCATGCAGTGTTAGCTAATAATACTAACATATCAAAATGGTGACATAACAAAATAGTAGCACCTATGCAAGAGACACCCATGTCTCCTCATCCCCATCTTTGGGAAACTGTGCCCAGTGATGCATGAAGCATACCAGCAAGTTTCTCAAGTGAAGTTCAGCTGCAGAAAAATTGGGAATCCCCATCCACATCAACAGACCAGGCTGCAGAGCTGGGGTGTGGGAAAGAGCACAGTCCGTAACAAACCGAATTAAGAAAGTATTAACTAAAGTCACCTTGGTCTGAGTGAGGACAGGTCATAATCCTCAAAGTCCCAGTGGGAACATAAGAGCTTAAATAACGAATCTCAAAGTCTCCTTTGTGAGGTAGAGTGATGTAACACCTCTTTCTCCTCATCAGCTTGTCCTCTGCAGCTGTTTGATTCCCAAGGAATTGCAGTGAACTTACAGATTATTCTCTAGTACACAGAGGGGGAGAGAGCACCCACCAAGGAGCTATTCTTACATTTTCAGACACCTCCTGTTCTGCCCCAGCCAGTTACGAAGTTGTGATAGAGACTGTTAAAAGTGACTGTATTCTGCTCCAGAGCTAGCTGCATTCAGAGAGGTGAGCAAAATCTGGGCTTCTTTCAGTTTCAGTGTCCTCTGGATTAAAAATTAAAGAGGAGATATTTGTGTTAACTTTCCTCATAACCTGGGGAAGGATTTAAACAATTTGAAACCTCAGACAGCTTCCGAGTCAGATTCTTCAATAGTGCTACTAGGCACAATTGCTCCTCATAGCCCTGAGGAAGACAGGGCACAGTCTTATAGTAACAAATAGGACTTTTATGTGTAGAGATGCTGATTCTTATTTCCATTACCCTTACAATGGCGTGGGACCTTAAAGTGAAAGTAAATATTATTTTTGCACAGTTTTTCCTTGCTGATACATCAGGGATAAGCTGATATGGAGAAGGGTTCATGGGGCTATAGCTCTGCTTACAGCATGTACTGGGTGCCATGTATACCCTCAGCCACATGTTGGGGAGTGGCTGTTCCTTTTTCCCCACTTTCTTAGACTGTGGTCACATCCCACTCAACTCTACCCTGCCAGAATTTGTAGAAAGATCTTTCTGTAAATGAGAACAAAAGGACATATACTTCTTTTTTTTTTTTTTTTTTAGTTCAGTTCCTCTTTTGTTTTGCAACTGGTAGTAAAAAAATAAATCTCTATAGTCACAGTTGTGTTAGAGTTCACCTTGGAAACTTTCTGGAGAGGCATTAAAAAATAGAAATTATCTTCTTGTGGTTGATAAAACCTGCATGTTCCTTGGTGTCTCAAAGTCTTCTGTCCCCATTATATGAAATAATGAGTGGTTCTCTAAGAAGCTCCAATGAATTATGCCCTTAAATGAAGATGTTCTGCTGTCTGTGTACAATGTTACTCATTTCCTTTATACAAGAAGAAAAAAACATTAAGCAAAGGTATGAAAGACACCTACAGTATCCCTCCTTTATGACTCATGTCTGTCCATCTTCACAACCTTTTCTTCTGGACTTATTATTTGAAGTCTTTTTTGCTCTTCCCTTTCCAGAAAATTCACACTCTGAATGGCCTGATTTGCGAGGAGAAATTAATGCCAAAGATGAAAGATAACATCTAGGAAGTGATTATTTCTATCAGTAGGTTTCTGTATAGCATTTCAGACAAAACATTCCTTCCCTTAATAGCTTGAATGTCTCAAAAGAAATCTATGGTACCTTGTTCAACAGTGTCTGAATCTTTTCACAGGGCTGGATGCTTTTCAAGAAATAATGGTATTAGAATCATCTTTCTTAATGAAGAAGATGATAGCATCAGTGTGCCAGTTCTGTTGCTTAGCCACTCAAAGTTGGCACTGACTTCACATTAGAGTTGTTCACTTGGTGACTGCAGGGTGCTAAAGGCCCTGAATCCAAGAAAGTAATGAAGCACATGTGCCTAAACATAAGCCTCAAGGTAATTCTTCAGACTATCTCATGTTTGATGCCATGTTCTGCTCCAAGTACCTTGCAGAAACAGGATAGGAAAGCCAGGAGGGAAGGGAGATGGGTGTTATTTGCAAACACTTTTGACAAACAGATCCCAGTGTCTAAGAGCTGAGATTATGCAGCACCTAGAGTGGTGGTCTCCTGAACAGACCCAGGATATGCAAACCATTCACATCAGTCTCCTCAGTTGTCTGGAGGATCAGGAGGCACAAAGCCATTGTACTGAACTGCACTACATTGGACTATTGTAACTGGCACCTCTAAGCATGATAAGCCTACCGGAGCAGGGAACCTGTTACTAGTTCTGCTTTTCTTCCTGTGCTATCTATGGCAATCAGCCTAAAATCACTTAGTTAAAATGATCCCTGCATCCACTGAGAGGTGTGAAGTGGGAATTACAGACAGATGTGGAGCCTAGGAATTATCTAAACCCTAGTTCACCTTTTGCCAGGGTCTGGCAGATTGTTCAGGCACTCATACAGCATGCACCAAGCATGATGGCATATATAGCTGATCTGTGGGCAGAGAGGGATGGGATTCATCTCTCTCCAGCTTCTCAGGATCAATGGCCAACAGAATCTGATTTGTCCCATCTGCAAGTCTTCTGGTGTGAGAAAATAAGAAACTTTGGCCTGAAGCAATGGGGTCTGGCCACAGAAATCACAAAGTTCTTAGATTGAGGAAAATCTGTGACAATTGTTGGGAGCTTATGGATCTGCAGAGCCCCAGTAAAGCAGGAGTATGCCTGTGCAACGTCGATCTGCACAAGAGGGAGGACACAAATGGTTTGGACAGAGTAAGATAGGCACACCTCAGTTTGTGGGGGCAGTACTGAAAGAAGAAACAGTTGCATTTTATTTCAGGTTAATTGTCTGCATATTTCTCATCCATGGTCAGACTAGAATATAGGTAACTTTTTTTTTTTTTTTTCCTCAACTGCATTCCCATTCTTTGCAGAGGCAAAATCACTCATGAATCTTAAAACAGCTTTTGCACAGAATCAGCTCAACTAATGAAAAAACAGAGCAGATTGCCATGATCTCTTCAATCTAAGGAGTAATATAGAGCTCTGATTTCATCAGGATGAGGAAGAAAGACAGACATGAGAAAGATGTCCAAGTGCATTATGGACTTTTTTCAATATATTTCTTTAAAAAATATGGGGGAGGGAGAGGTGACTGTTTTAACAATACCATTATTTTACATCATCCTTCTCCTCTTTACTTATGGACAGGCTGATGCTGAGATTTCGCACAGGAAACAGTTTTAAGAATCCATATATTCTTGGTTACAGTGCATGCCCTCAGACTCTGCCAGAACTCCAACTGAATGTTAAATATCTAATCTACCTATGCATTTTTAATGCATGAATTAACATCATATTGAAATAACACTGAGCACTAATGGCAACTTTTTTTTTTTTTTAAACAAATAAAAGTCAGAGCCCAGAAACTACATTGAAACAGTAGGTGTAGCCAAATCTGACATACACTGCAAAAACATGTCATTTCTTCCCAGAGACAAGGTGTCATGCACAGTATAGTAAAGAGCATGGAATTAGATGTGACCACACTTATGGATAAGGTTTGCTGGACCGGGAGCTCTTCATTTGGAAGATTTAGGCAGGTCTGCAGTTTATTCTAGTGCTTCCCCTCTATGCACCCTCAACTAAGCCACTTTAGGTACGTTTGTCACTGAAGGCAAGATGAGTGATGGCTCTTCTGCCAATGCTCCACAGACTCGCTGTGGAGGGGGAAGCTACACCAGTCTGTCAGCTCTCCCACACCAACCTGGGTCAGAGGAGAGACTGTGGTACAGGCACAGCACCCCATCTGTGAGGCTTTTCTGGATCCGGGGCTTGTTCTAGGATCTATGCACAGTACTGCTCCTGGATATTTCAAGGCACTAGATTGGTTAGAGATCTCTAACCAAACACTGCTTTGTTTAAATGTTCCTTTAGAAATTAAGAGAATAGTTAGAGAAATTGAACAGGGGAGATGTCTCCTCTTTCTTGCCATGGCTCCTCTTGTCTACTTAAGCACTGATGGCTTCAAGGCTAGGACTCTTTCTTAGTGTTTGTGCAGAGACAGCACAAAGGATCTTCAATTTCAGTGGCAGCTGCTAAGCACCACTGCAATACATGATAGTTAATATTAATTAATTGTGTATACCAAAGA
This sequence comes from Athene noctua, assembly GCF_965140245.1. NCBI lineage: Eukaryota > Metazoa > Chordata > Aves > Strigiformes > Strigidae > Athene > Athene noctua. The sequence continues at coordinate 28,360,769 of NC_134039.1, forward strand.
AACCAGCTGACTGGCAGTCCCTATGTACCCACTTCTGAAAAGATTATTAGCTCTTTATTTTTCTCTCTGCTTATAAATACATACATAACTGTATATACATATTTCTTTTCCACAGAAAAAAATTCAGTAATTGACCATTTAATAATAAGGTATATAAGGTTTGAGATCTGGAAAGAATTAGAAGAATGTTCCTCAAACATGAAATTTTTAGGATTTTAAAATGGTCTCTTCCATTTTTTAAATTATTTCTGGAACAAACATACTAGGTTTTCATTACTGCTCAAGTCTCTGACCCATTAAGCTTTTCTCTTGAAAACAGAAAAAGACTCAGTGCAAGGGGAAGAACTGGAAACCAGCTGTTACATAAGCAATTGAAAAAAAAAAAAAAAAAAAAAGAGAGAGAGATATCATCTATATCGCTGGAACAATTCCCTGAAACCTAGTTCCCTCCCTTCTGCCTTTCTAAAACATACAGCTTGAAGTATTCTTTCATTTGTATTGCTTTCTGCAATATTCTGCTTTGGTATTGCCTACTATTAATCTAAAACATGTTTACTCCAGTAGTCAGGATACAATTCTGAGGAGTGTTGCTGGCAGAAGGTCTTTCCCTAATAGAATGAGATAAAACCCCGGCTAGACAAAGTAGTTACAACTCTGCAGCAGTTCACAAATGACCTAAAGTGGGATCCCTATTCAATAATCCTGCACCAAACAGAAATATTTATGCTTCTAATGCAAATATCATTTCTGGGTTTTGCTTAATCATTCTGTGACTGAGACACCTGGAAGGTATGTGTACTCTGTTACATCCCAAAGGCAAACAGTATCACATTTATTTTCCTCAGGGAAACTAAATTCTCATGTCTGTACCCCAAGGTGTCCAAACACCATCATCTTCATTTCCTTTTTCAGGTGCTCAAGAGCAGGCAACAGTGACTTATGCTCCCGATGTTTTAGTTGCTTCTTTTTTTTTCTGGGAACATGATATGTATTTTGTCCTTGTTTACTCTGGCAAACCTGGTAACGTAGAAACTGTGACAGGAAGAACTACCTCAGTTGCCTAAAGAATAAGCACCTAGTTCTCAACACCAGCTAAAGTTAGCTGAAATGAATCCCACTCAATAGTCACTGCTAGTTTCTGGGTAGCTAAAAGCTACCTGTTATAAGCTGTGCATGCTGTGACAGCAGTCTTGCTTCAATCAATGCAACACCTCACACAGTGAGACATGATCCAGCTAGAGGCAGAACTGATTTCCCTCCCTGTTCTTTAAATCAGTGGATTCTGACACTGATTTTCCTTAGGACCAAAATATTTCTTTAGTATAATCATGTAAGTATGGCCTTGCTGGATTAAAAGAAGTGTTAGAAGGAAGTCTGGATAGAGTGATTATCCCCATCCCCGTATGCCTATCCAGCAGTTAGAAACCATGTTCTTTCCTGAGATTGTAGTTGTGTCTACATCACCCAAAAAAATACAACTTTTGTTTGGCCTAATGCCAACAGCTTTATTTAGTTGTTGTTTTAATCTCATCACATTTGAGCTTTCAAAATTTCCTGTGGCAATGAGTTCCTCAGTGCCATTGTCTCTTGAATACTTACAGTGCTTCTTTTAAATATGCTGTCTAATAAATTGTTCCTTCTCTCCAGTGAACCCTGTAACCTTCTTCATGAAGTTTCTAGTTCTGTATTTTCCACACCTACCTCATACTTCTTTTATTCTTCCAGGAGACCAGAATTGCAGATAGCATTCAAGATATGAGCATAGCATAGGTTTGCATGGTAACAAAAAGTATGTCTTTTATAATGCTCTCTATTTCCTTCCTAATAATTTCTAATATTCCATTTGTCTTTTTGACCACTGGCTTTGAACTGATGTTTTTGAAGAATTATGTGTAATAATTCCCAAATCTGTCTTCTGAGTGGTAATAGCTCATTTAGAGTTCATCACTATGAACATATAGTTAAGGTTGCTCTCCACCATGTGCATTACTTTGCATTTATTGAGACTGAATTTCATCTACCTTTTTATTACCCAATCACTCAGTTTCTCCAGCTCCTTCTGCAAGCCTTCACAGTTTTATCTTTGACTGCTGTAAATAATGTGATGTCAGCAGCTGGTTATGCCAATTCACTATTCACCTCTTTTCCAAAGAGAGTATTTACAAGCATTCTGTGCCTGTGGGACCACACAAACAACCTCCCTCTTCTGTGAAGCTGCCCCTATCTTCTAAGGTCTCCAAACCGCCCTGTATCTCAGGGATACCCAGCCCATGTGGTTTTCCCCTGATCCTGCCAGGGCTTAGGGTGTGAGCAGGAAAGGAGAGTACTCTTCAGGAAGGAGGCAAGGGAGGCTACCAGGCCTGCAGCTGATTGGTGGCTGCATGATAAACCTCCGAGATTGCACGGGAATTGCAGGAAGCACTACGGAGCTTGAAGTTTGAAGCTTTTGGAGAGTTTTTTAGTGCTGCAGTCCCTGATCCCTGCTAGCACTGTCAGTCATCCCCTGCTCCATTCACTGCCATAGTCCTTCCCAAGCCATGGCACTGTCACACGGCTTAAGAATTTATGTGTGTCCCAGCAACAGTGGGAGATGAATGCTTCTGCAGCAGAAAAAATAAATCCTCTTTGCTGTTCTGTTCAAGTCTACCCCAAAGGGAGGTGGGAGAAGGAAAACTGAAGCTTTTGAAGAGGAATTGCTAATGAACAGGGAGCCCAGGACACTACCAGGGTAGCACTTTTCACCTGGGAATTTATCTGCCATAACTCAGAGCACAGGGCTTTTTGATAGCATGCTGCTAGCTGCTGGCAGACTAGCTGTGCACACTGCAGAGTGCAGACTGAGAAAAGCTGAGAAAGATGTAGTTTTCCAATTAATTCTTCACTTTCTCGGAGAGAGAGAGCACTGAGAATGGAGGGTTCATCTCCCTCACTCTGGGCAGCACTTTGTGTTGATGCAAAAGCCAGTCCTGTAAAAGATAACTACTTCATAAGGCTCATGCCATGCAACAGTACAAAGTAGCCTGTTTGGGACTCTGTGTTAACTTACATAGTTCCATGGGTGTTAGATGCAGCATCTCAATACAGCAATGTTCAGCACAATCCTACCTGGAGGACCCAGCATGCTTGAAATGAGCCCGTACATCTCTGCATTGCATTGCATGGTGTTGACATGCCCTGATGAACCTTTCCTTCCTAGAAGGAAATTCAAATACAAATGCTTAAACTACAGCCATGGTTTAGCTCATCTCAGTACAGCCCATTACACCAAAGGCAGCATGAAGACATAAGAAGATTTTTATAATATTTTTGTTTTCATAAGATCACTGCATTAATTGAGCACCTCTCATCTTACAGACAGAAATGTCTCCTTGTTCAATACTTTTACAGCACCTAACACAAGGAGATTCTTAGGTGCTGTAAAAGGAGAGGTGAGCTGTAAACTCAGTCTAGTGCCTTGAGAAGTCCAGGTGGAAGCTACATTCAGAGAATTAAGCAACCATCAACTGCAAACTCAGTGAATAATATGACTACAGTCCCCACATTAGTAGAAAATTGCATCAGTTTGGAGCATGTTTCCAAGACTGCAGCTTCCAACCTTTATTTGTGACTGTAGGTTATAGGTCTGAATGCTACATGCTTGGACTCTACATGGAGAGGTGTCACCATCCACTCAGTGGACTCATGATGGTTCATTTGCTACAATCACAAAAGTGCAAAACTAAGGTGACCAACACCAAAGGGGATAGCAGTAATCAAAGAGTGAAACTTTATTGTGTTGCCCGTGAAGCAGCACGTGGTAGGTAGAGATGGGTGAAAGAAAGAAAGAAGAAAAGTGAAGTTAAGTTTAGAGAGAGGAGGGATAGAGGTTATAGCTACCACCGTTGATCTTACAACGTCCTAATGGTCCCAGGTCCAGCTGATGCTGCGTTGTCGATCGTCGTGGTCTTTGGTGGAGAAGCTTCCAATTTTCATTGTTCAGAAGTCATCTTTTATGCTTAGTAACACACCTTGCTCCACCTCTGCCTCATTCCACTCTTGGGATCAGCAACTGCGCTCCAAGCAGGCCACTGTCACATACCTCACTGTCCATGTCCCTGAAGACAATGTTGAGGCAATGCTGACTTTCTGACTGACTCTTACAAGAGGACTCACTGCAAGGTTGAGTGCAGTCATGATGTGAAAGAAGACCTGTGAAGACATAGCCATTCCCTTTTTCTCTGACCTAGTACCTGTGCTCTTTGGCCTGGGTGAAACTTCAGATGAAAAATGAGGTATTAAATCATCCTCAGTCAGAAAGCTTTGTAACAGTTGTAATAGTAAGACAAAAGCAAAACCTCACCTGATCAATATTCCAGGCCAGCCAACAAGAAATGTTTCTATAAGTATGTGAGCAGCAAAGAAAGACCAGAGAGAGCCTCCATCCCCTGGTAGACAGAGGAGGAAACATGGCAACAAGTGATGAGGAAAAGGCTGAGGTACTTAATGCCTTCTTTGCCTCAGTCTTTAATGACAAGGCTAGTTGTACTGAGGGAATCCAGCCTCCTCAGCTAGAAGGCAGGGACTGGGAGAACGACCTCCCCGCATTCCAGGAGGAGATAGTCCTCCTGGACCTGCTGCATCACACAGACACACAGAAGTCCATGGGACCAGATGGGATACACCCGAGGGTGCTGAAGGAGCTGGCTGGGGTGCTCGCCAAGCCGCTTTCCATCATTTACCAGCAGTCCTGGCTGACCGGGGAGGTCCCGACAGATTGGAAATTGGCCAGTGTGACACCCACATATAAGAAGGGTCGGAAGGATGATCTGGGAAATTACAGGCCTGTCAGCTTGACTTCGGTGACTGGCAAGCTGATGGAGCAGCTCATCCTGAGTGCCATCACACAACACATGCGGGACAACCAGATGCTCAGGCCCAGTCAGCAAGGGTTTATGAAAGGCAGGTGCTGCTTGACAAACCTTCTACAGCAGGGCGACCTGCTTATTGGATGAGGGAAAGGCTGTGAATGTTGTCTACCTTCACTTTAGTAAGGCCTTTGACATTGTTTCCCACAGCATTCTCCTGGTGAAACTGGCTGCTCGTGGCTTGGATGGGCACACGCTTTGCTGGATAAAAAACTGTCTGGATGGCTGGGCCCAAAGAGTTGGGGTGAACGGAGTTAAATCTGGTTGGCAGCTGGCCATGAGTGGTGTCCCGAAGGGCTCAGTTTTTGGGCCACTCCTGTTTAACATCTTCAAGGTCTTTTCCAGCCTAGATGATTCTGTGATTCTGTAACACATGATCAGGTACATGGCAAAAATTGCAAATGGCTTCACTCCTTTAGTCTGTGTTTCTCCAAACGCGCCCTGTATTTAGTGTAAGCCAAACCCTAGTGCTTTTCTCAGCCATGAACTAAGTCTATACAAGCAATGTAGAAAGTGCATTAACCTTACTTCCTCCACACTAAAGGTCTCTAGTGCACTTGAAGTCCAATACTTGAGCTGTGGTCCAGTAATACTCAGCCAGCACCCCAGGCAGGCATCTTGACCGCATGGATCATAAAAAGTACACAGATCATTTGTTGGTCATGTTTACCCTGCAGAAGGTGGCTAAGCAAATGCTTGTTGTCGTTCTCTCTCAGGAAGCAAATAAAAATACTCTCAGACTGCACTCATCACAGCTTCTTCATCACAGACACAAGTTGTTCAAACTCCCTCTCTCTTTGTGCCTTTAAACACTCTCTATGTGCTTGGTCTTCTAAAAGGTCACCAGGAAGATTTGTTAACAATTCACTGTGGGGACAAAAGGGGAGGAGAAGCTAACCATTAACACTAAAGAGCAACTGCAAACTGGGCAAGCACAAGTCAGGTTAAGCAACCAGCTTGTACATGAGGTTTAAGATGTTGTTTACCCATCTTTCTCCCTGCTCCAGCTGCAAATAGAAGAGAGATGCAAGCTGGATTAATCTTTCTTATTAAAAAGTGGAGTCTGGCAGAATCAACAGGCTAAGGACACTTGCACTCTCCTTGGACTGAAGTATCCTGCATTCAGCTAGCTCAGTTACACATCGTGAGAAGTTCTTAATGGGAAGATTTCTGTGGAAGGTAGATGCAGGAGAGCTGAGCACGCACACGACCAATGTAATCAAGCAATGCCCGTTTATTACAACTAAGAAAGCCCTTTTATAATGTTCTCCCGCACACGTGAGTAACATGCAGTACAAGTCCTCAAGACTGGACAGTTAACTTAGCCCGCGCTTTAAACCTTCTTATGATTGGATAAAAAGTGCCACATCCGCCTCGCCAGGCTTCCTGCCTTGTGTAACTTCCTCTTCCGTCCCAACCCCTTCCGGGGGTTGTTTGTCTCGTCGAGTTTCTCCCCCCTCATTCAGGGTCACATCCTTATCGCATTCTTGCTCGGCTGAGGCTCTTATCAATCTTGTTCTCACGCAGGATTGCTCACATGTCCTTTCTCTCGCAGAAGGCCCTCTAGAATCCCAACAGGTAGAGACTTGTCTTTTTTGAGGGTGAAGCAGGAAATAAAAAGATTAAGCTGCAGCTCTCCTTGATTCTCTGTATGCCCATTATCCAGGCTGGATATTAACTATGCAGTCACCTGTGGATGCTACACTATTTCCACATCCAAAGAGGACATCTGCATAGTGCTGCATGGTCTCAAATAGTACATTGTCTCTTCTGGACAATGGCTGGAACATGTCCGCACCGACATGGTCTCTCATCATATCCTCTTCCCTGTTGCATCTTCCCTGTATGCTCTCTACCTTATTTCAGAAGTAGTCAGTGCCAGCCCTCTTACTGCTCTTTGTGAATTGTGTTATGCCATCTGTATCGCTATTACCTTGTGTTATCAAGAGGAAACAGTACTTGACTATGTAGGACTCTGTGTTTGTGTGTGCATGTGCAATTTTTTTACTGCTGTGTAACTGTGATGTATTAAGGTGGAGTCACAGAACATTTAGCCATTTAGCTTGCTATGCCTGAGGTGGATTTTTATTGTAATGTGATATTTCTGTTATGAACTATAAGCCTCAAGTCCAAAATGTGCATCTTCAGGACTCTTGAATTCAAATTACAGTCTCAGAAAATTAGTATTTCAGATGTATTTGGTGGTTCTAACACTTGCGTATTAGGTGACATGCTGCAAGCTTGACCCAGACACCATTTCAATGAAAGGAACTTTTTATTTGACTTTTATGGGAGCCAAGTTGAGCCCCTGAACATGCAATGTTTCACCTTTTTTCAATGTTTGAGTGAAACTACAGATCTTCAGTTATAAGCAGGAGGATGCTTGAATGCAGCAAATTCCTTGGCAATAGATTTTTGTTTATTTAGTACAATTTCTAAATAACCAATGCCAGAATGTGAAATGGGATCTAGACATACTTCCTGTGTCATTATTGTTAGTCAAGGTGACAGATTACATGTATTGTTAGCTGAGCACTGATTTAAAGGTGACAGACTTGAAGATCTAAAACTAATGTGAGTTTACACTCCATATGCTTCACAGTTCGTCAAATGAGTAAAATAAACTTACTATTTAAAATATGGACTGATGAGTAATTATAAACTGATTCTTAACTTCATCTTATCTCTACCATTAGTGTACTAGAATGTAAATGAAATTTAGAAAAGTGTTTACAAAAAACCCAACCAAAGCTGACAGTGGCTGTCTTGTGTATTCACCTAGTCATGTCAACAGTATAGGGATGGCAATTAGTATGTGGTGTCAGCAGGGAAGTTCCTGCAGATAAACCACATACAAGGCTATACCTGCCTTTGAGACAGAGGAACAAATTTGCTTGATGCCCAGGACAGATTAATGCACAGGCATGTGCCTGGGCCTTCCACTCTTCTCTGATGACAGCAACATCTCTGTTTTCAATATTGAGAAATGCTTTTAGCCCTCTAGCCATGAAGAAAAGCTGGCAACAGCAACCTGTATGTCACAGAGAAACATCTGCTTGAATCTGCTTCAGTGTCCAGCAGAGGGAGGGGCTGTACCTAAAGCTAAAGAGAAATTACAGGGACTTTTTTTTTCCTAAATAAATAAAGAGGACAGAAAATATTTTTCATTTTTTAAAAATGCTGTTTTCGTGAATTTCATAAAAAGAGCACTGACAATCTGAAAACGTTATCATTTTCAAAATTTGCTCCCATAATAATACAACTAACTGGAACATTTCAGCCAATTAGTTTTATTTTTGGCAACCTAAACTGGGAATAAACGTCAGTATTCAGTCAGTAAGGAGACTCACAGCCCTGTTACATTACCACTAGTGTAGACAGGGTTGGCGGGAGAGGGAGACACCTTGCACCAGCTGCTCCTAACAGCCCTCACCCATCCTTGACCAGATTTCTGTTTGGTTACGCAAGGAGGCTTCTCAGTGACTTGCTTTGGCCATGCACAGGTCAGCTGCTCTGCACTTTGTTGCCATGCAGTGGAGGTAAATTTTCATTTTCTCCTCAGAATGGGCCATAGAAACATCTACTGGATCAGAAAATAGCATTACTTTTGTAGCCCTTTTCAGTGCCTCACCAGTGGCTGACAGCTCATCACCAGAGAAGGCTGAATGAGCCAGGAACAAACCACGGAGAGGTGTGATCTGCCTAGCAGCTCCCATCCCTTATCTTCTGGGCTGAAAAATGCCCTTTTTCTCCCTCTCAGTGACTGTCGGAACCAGACAATCCTCATCTGCCACCTGCCCCAGTTCCCCTGTCTTCAGCGAGTGCGGGAGCATGTGCCACAGCCACCATGGTTTTAGTAGCTACTGGGAGCTGCAAAGGACACAATGGATTAAAATGAGCAGAAGGAAGGGGGTTGGGGGCCACTACTGAGGAAGAAAAAGTATATGCAAATGTGTCACTTTTCAGGTAATTCATTAGTCCTGCCTACAAGACAGATTCTCCTATCTTCTGCAGGAGTCCAATCATCTACAAAAGCTTTTATGATATCCTAATGCATCTGTCTCTTAATGTATAAGCAGAAGCAATCTCAAGTCTTGCATTGCCTTAGCTTTCCAGCACTTGACTCTGCAGCCTCAGCTAATAATGTTCTTCAGACAGACTTTCCAGTATGTGATTTTATGGATAAAAAGCAGACAGTACACTTGAAGAGAGGCCAGGTTGGCAGATAACTACATAAAGGTTGCTTTACTCCTATGAACTGCAAGGGAAAAAATAATAAAAAAAAACAAAAAAAAACTAAAAAAAACACACACACACAAAAAAAAAAAAAAAAAAAACCACAACACAAAAAAACCCCCACCAAAACCAGTTATATAGCCCAAACAATTTTCATAGCCTGTGGCAGAGGCACAGCAGAAAATACAGAAATATTTTAAAAATATCTGTGGTTATAAAAACATGGGATGGCTTCTTGCAGGATATTTATTTGAAATGCATGAAAGCAATTAGTGTTAGGTGTCACCCAGGGGAACCAAATTAGGGTTTTTCTTACCCAAAGGTATAGGCAGCTTTAGCAGCTGGAGCTAAACTTTGGCTCAAGTGTGCATAGTTTGTGGGCCATGTTATAGTCAAACAAAGCCAATTTTTATAAAAATATATATATTTTTATTTGGGTTCAATCGATTTAGGGTGGGAAGCAATAGGCAAAGCAGCGCTGGGTGCATGGAGAGTCACAACTCTGACACACGCATGCCGAGTTCCAAAAAGCAGTGTTTTTTATACTCTTGTGCCATCGTCTTTAACCAATCTCCTCCCATCAGATAGTTGTCCTGCTCTTTTCCATTGGGTCTTTTGGGTTGCTGGGGTGCATGTCCTCCTCCTATTGGGTCTTTCGAAAGTCTCGAAGCCTTGGTCTCCTGGCGCGCTTTTCTCCTATTGGATCTTTTAAAAGCCTCATGATCTCATCCTTTTGGCGGGCTTTTCTTCAGACAGCAGTTACATGTCAGCTCTGGGTGGGGTTTCTGAGACACAGTTACATTGTTCCAACCGAATGGCACACTTTACATTTTTATGGTTTAACATTTACAGATCAATCAAGTGTATCGTACCCTGCCTGTCCAGCCTAACTAGTTACAATAGTTTATTACAGCCAGAACACAGAAGGACCTGCAGTCAGCTGCAGGTCAGAAGTGACCATTTCCCTGAAGTCTGAGTTCTCGTGCTGCTACATGAGTGGAAATACCATGACTCAGAGAGCAACTTACGAAGGAAAAACAACCAAACTATACTTTTGCCCTGTTATCAGACAATTTATTCCAGTATGCAACTCAATCCCCCAGCAGACCCCCATGCATCTGTGTAGCTTTGGAGATAATTCTGCCCTTATCCAAACCCTAATAGTGACTTGCTGCTCCCCTCTGAAGATCCTGTAATTCCCTGAGCTGCAAGAGCCTCTCTTCTTCACTGCCTCTGCTACTTCAGCACTTGGCCTTTCTCTGGAGAGGTGCAGCAAGGAAGCTCTTAATGTGCCCCCATGGGACATCACTGGGAAGTCCAGGAGTGAGGAAGAACATCAGGCACATAGTTCATTACCTGCCTCAGGCAGAAAGGGTCAAACAGCAGCAGCAACAACAACAAAAAAGCTAGAGTGGATTAATAGGAGCTACCAGTGGATCCTGTTAAACAAACAAAAAAAAAAATGCTGAAAGCCTAGGAATATTGTGCACTTCATAATTTTCTCAGGATGTCCAAGAAGAGGACAGGGAAAGATGCAATGTTATCGAAGTGGAGGGAAGGAGCCTGGGGAGAGCTGGCTCTGGAGGGGAGAGCACTGACAGGGGGGAGAGGTTCATATCTCCTCAGTAAGTGGATGAATGTCTACTTTGTAGTACTTTGTAGTATATTCATGTACTTTGCCTTCAGGTGATATTTTTCCTTCTCTAGTCTATCTGGACACAGATATCTTGTGCTCACCCAATAGGGCTTCAGTGGACTGTTTGCTTGTTTTGCCATTCTGCCATCTGGCCAGCCTGACATGGCTGTCCCTGGCAGGGGTTGAAATTTTCATGTATTGTCTAAATTTGGAAGTGACATTTTCCCTAGGTTTTGTAAGCAAAACTAATGAATCACTACAGTGCAATCTCTTCATGGAATTTGACCTGAATGATAGTGTCACCGAAATCCGGGATAAAATAACTTATCGACACCAATTTGATGCAGATAAGCAGACACTTCTTTATTGACGGCTGGACGTGTAGGGGAGTGCTCTCACCAACAACACGTGCCAGGCACCAGAATCATACACCTTATATAGAACTTACTCATACATATTCATTAAGTCTTCATACATAAGCACACAACTTCCATGAAAACATTAACATGTCACCGAAATCCGGGATAAAATAACTTATCAACACCAAATTGATGCAGATAAGCAGACACTTCTTTATCGACGGCCGGATGTGTAGGGGAGTATTCTCACCAACAACACGTACCAGGCACTAGAGTCGTACACCTTATATAGAACTTACTTATGCATATTCATTAAGTATTCATACATAATTATACAATTTCCAAGAAATCATTAACACATTCTCCTCCTATTTCCGATTCTGAGCAGTAGAGGTTAGAAATGTCTAGAAAAGGGTCTGGGGTGTAATGTGAGTAGGTGGTCCATGAGTCGGTGGTCGCGATCTCCCACTGCTGGAATTACCTTTCTCTTAAGTTCACGGTTTCTTGGCAGGTACTTGCAAGCTGTTACGTTTGGTTTTCTTCAGTTCCCGTTAATCCTAGACATTGACAGCCACATGCATTCTTCTAGTTCTATGTATGCATTATAAATCAACTTACAAATCATCCTGTGTTGGTTACCTAGGTTCTAACCATTCCTACTAAACAATTATGGCCAATCCTTTCGGCCTTGGTACAGGGCTGTACAGGGAGCGTTTAGAGTAGCAGCTGGTTTTAGGTTCAAAACACAATAAATGTAAAATGATTTTTACTACAATATCACTTAGCTCTATACTTATATTAAAATCAAAACACAATCAAACACAATTTGATCAATCGATAATAAAATCAGTAACAAACACATTTTCCTCCTACTTCCAATTCTGTGCAGTAGAGTTTAGAAATGTCTAGAAATGGGTCTGGGGTGTAATGTGAGTAGGTGGTCCATGAGTCGGTGGTCGCAATCTCCCCCTGACAGAATTACCTTTTGCTTAAGGACACAGTTTTCTTGACAGGTACCTGCAAGCTGTTACGGTTACTTCCCTCAGTTCCCATTAATCCTGGACCTTGACAACTACTTGCATTCTTCTAGTCCTATACATGTATTATAAATCCGTTTACAAATCACCTCATGTTTTGTTACCTAGGTTCTAACTGTTCCTACTAAACAATTATGACCAATCCCTTCGGCCTTGGTACGGGGCTGTATAGGGAATTTTAGAGTAGCAGTCGGTTGCTAGATTCAAAATACAATAAATGTAAAATTATTTTTACTAAAATATCCCTTAATTCTATACTTATATTAAAATCAAACACAATTTAATTTCAGTTGATAATAAAATCAGTAACAATAGCACTGACAAAGATGATGTGTTGACAGGACAGGTTGCAAGGATATTATCTCCCAGTCTGAACTGCTCCTGCTCAGTATCTTCACCTGCTATCAAGACCTTTCTGTAGGAGGCATCGGCCTGTCAGCCCTACACAGCCTCTGAGAAACTTCTAGGCTTTGATGGAAAACAGGCCTTGGAAGATAGATAAGAAGCTGTTAAGTTGTGCCAAGGTGGCAGGGAAAAACAACGGACAGCTGCAACACTGAACTGTGGAAAAGTACTAAACTGTGAGAAGTTACCGCCGCGTGAACAGCGCATGAACAAGAAGGTGATTGGTCTGCACAGAGCGTGTTAGAGTGGCCTTATGCTGATAGGGGAAAGGATTGATAGCTGTCTAATTGCTAATTATGAAGTAAGAGCTTTGGCGAGAGCATAAGGATGTACTATTGTAATAATAAAGGGTCTTTCCTTCTGCACTTCAGTGGAGAGTCCGTGCCTCAGTTGCTACACATTTTGGTCCACTGTTCTCACTCCTCTGTCAACAAAGAGTTTATTCTCATCTTGGGACTCCCTTTGTATGGCTCTGAGGACACATCTTCATACCCTCCTGTCATTCCTGATTAGGACCTACAGAGAAATTCAATAATACAAACCATCCCAGCTTCCAGCTCACCTTTAAGGTCTCATCGGGCAAAAGGCTGTTTGTCCCAGCAAGGCTCTTCACTTTGTGGGTTAAGTAGGGTTTGGGGTATTCGACAGGAAAAAGCATGAACGACTGTCAATTTTCCCATTACTAATTTCTTTTAAAATGCATGTCTAGGTGCTGGGAAATCTAAAGTTTAAAGATAGGACAACTCTCAGTTTCTCTTGTGCTTCCTAGATCAAGTCACCTAAAAAAAAAAAAAAAAGGGGCTTTAGTGACCAGTCTTGGACTGATTTTAATTTACTGTCTTTCTTTATAGATATTATATGCTCTCTACAGCTTCCTGAATAGGGGAAGTGGAGGAGGAGGTGCTGATCTCTTCTCCCTGGTATCCAGTGATAGGACATGTCGGAATGGTGCAAAGCTGAGCCAGAGGAGGTTTGGAATGGACATTAGGAAGCATTTCTTTACTGGGAAGGTGGTCAAAGTTTGGAAGAGGCTTCCTAGACTTCCTTGGGTCAATGCCCCAAGCCTATCAGTGTTTAAAAGGCATTTGGACAATGCCCTTAATGACATGCTTTAATTTGGTCAGCCCTGAACTGGTCAGGCAGTTGGACTACATGATCATTGTAGGTCCTTCCCAACTGAAATACTCCACTCCTCTCCTCTCCTCTCCTCTCTTCACCTCGCCTCACCTCGCCTCACTTCCCCCTGTAATTCTTTCCCACCCTGCAAAGCTGCAGAAGCCAATATATGCAAAAGATCAAGGTGGGGTTTGGCTCGTAAATCATGGGGTTTACTGTGTCAAGTAACTGCAGAAGAATCTTTGCATGTAAATCAGGTGGATAAGAGTATTACTTCACATTCTGTGACATCTTTTCACCATGGGGATGACTCAACTTCAAGTAGAAGACAACAATGTAAGACAATTTTCACTTCCCCATCTGGGCTGTTGCAGCCCCCATTTGCTGTCCCCTAGGACACGCTGCTCTCTCCTGCTTGTCTTTGAGAGATAGAAATGGTTCAACCATTGATCATCTAATACTGGCTCTGTCAGCCTGAACATTGAATTCATTACTGATAGCTAAAGCACTGTTTCACAATGCTGTTTGAAAAGCCCATCATGGGAAAGGTGTTGACTGGTTAAAACCCATGCAGGGTGTCAGAGCCAGTTGGGAACTTTATGACACAGTAATGTTTTTTTCTTGTGGAAATCAAAGCAATTTTAGAGAAATGTAAGCTTGGCAAACTTGTACACACTGAAATCTGTGACCATTCTGGACAGATAAAAGCCCTGCTATGCATGAAATATAGAATTTTTTTATACCCACATAAATTATCTATGCATTAACTGTTTTTCAGGATACCTCACAGACTGCACTGCTGGATTTGAGAAAAATAACTATGGAAATAGAGGAAAATACTTTGAAAAAAGTAGGCTTAACAATATAATATGACTAGGTAGTTAACTATGCCTCCTGTTAATCAGGGCAGACAGCAGCCTTAAGAAAAACATAGGTAATATAACTTCCGGAATGTTTTTTAGCAAACAGCTGTTTTTCCAGTTGCATGTAGGACACCAGGAAACTGGGTCAGCAGCAAATACATGCATTTGCTCTGTACACACAGAGCACTACATGATCAGGCTGCTGGTGATTTGATTCACTATTCATTAAAAAAAAAAAAAAAAAGAAAATTCTTCAAATTCTTGAAACATATTGTTCTAACAATTTTTAAAAGGTTATTTTTCCATGTTTGAGGTTACTTTATTTAAAAATAAATTAATTATGGTGAAAAAATAATTGAAAGTTCAACAGCAAGACAAAACATTTTATTATGATCAAAATGAAATGGTTCTATTGAGCTCAGGCTATTGAAAGGGAAAAAAAATAACTTTTTTTTTGAGTCCTTAAGAGTTTGACTTTTTATTCTGAATTGGTATAAGAGCATCTCTTCAATACTCAAAATATTTCCAGCACAAGGCAGCTACTTTCCATGAAACCGTACACAGGAGGTGAATTACTCTAGACCAGTCTTCTCAGGAATGAGACAATAACTGGCAGCTCCACCCCATTAGTATAGCATAAACATTTCCCATACAGCCAAAACACCGAGGGTCAGCTCAACGTCACTGACCTCTGCCTAATGCTAGGCTCCCTTTGATTGTGTGCACTTTTTTTTTCATATCAGCACATTGAAAAAAAGCTGTCTACTGAAACAAAACAGTCCAGTGCACACATGGTTAAGAACACAGGACAAAAAAGGTCAGTCTCACACTCCCAACCTGTGCATTGCATAGTCAATTTGAAGGGGGGGGAGGGGGGGAGTTACCATACTCTAAGCACTTAATTTTTAGATTATTAAACTACTTCTTGAAGCTTTCTTTCTTGAAAGTGTAGACACAAGTGCTCCCCGAGGGAGGTTAGGAACACCTCTTTCAGGCATTTACCTGAGGATAGTTTGAACTGCCCATTTGGAAGTGCCAGTCTCCTCCCCATTGGCAAAAATGAAACAGGTTGCCACAGCACTGTTTAAAAGATTATCTTCTGCTGGGCATCTCCATAATGGAAAATGCAGTGCAGGCCTCATTTTTTAACTGCAGATAACACTACAAAACAACAGCAGTCCACTGTAGCACTAGTGATTCATGGGAGGATTCAGTGCCTTCTCCACATCTGGGTGATGAAGAACTGTCCTGGGACACAGAAAGTTCATTTTCATGCATTGCTACAGAATTTTATTCACTACCAAACTACAACTAATTTGAAATAATGAGCTAGAGGTCTTGGACTTTCTGTTTTACTCTACTACCTGTTTCTGGAGTGCTTTTATTTTTTAATTTCCTGGGGAATTGGTTTTATTTCTGTACATGTAGTCTCTGTAGACTTCTTCATATGTGGGGAGAATTTTGTGCTTCCCATGTTTGCAAAGGTGGCCTACATTAAACACATTCCTTCTTTATTTGAAACTTTGCATCAGCCAAACAGCAGGCAGATTAAAGCCAGTTTATAGCCATGATGGAGTGTTCCCCATAGCAATTGCTGCTCAGAGGCTGAATTGCTATGAAAAGGACAACCTTTGATCTGTCCATCCCTTCCCACATGTAACAGCTCCTGCTCTGTTCCAAGCAAAGATCCAGGCTCCCCATAATGTATTAAGTAAAGATTTTTGATAGAAAAACCTCTACAAAGGGCTTGAGAGGCCTGGCAGGGGAGAAACAGCATTATGAAATAGAAGAATGGATTAAACAGAGGAAGTTGCTAAAAAAACACCACCAAATTTTGTAATCAGTGACCTGGACTCAAACTCTTTGTGTGCTTCCTCTTGCAGTGCTGCTGCTGCTGTTGTTATTATTTTTGGCGTGGGAGAAATATCTTTCCAAGTTCATTTCACCTTGATGGATTATTGATGCCATTTTAAATGTCAATTGATAATAATTGTGCCATAAAAAAAAAAAACCAACACCATAATAAATGTTATCAGTTTAAACCTACAGTGTCCCTTTTATTATTATTTCTAATCTGTGAGCTTGTTGAGAAATCTACAGAGACAACAGGGCTAATAAATCTGAAGTTAAAAGGACTCCAGAAGGCATGCTGCATGGGCCTTCTGCTAGATCACTGCCAGCTGTTGAACTTTGAGAAGACCAGAGCAGCTCAGCTGACACTGGGGAGATTGTCAGAGTCCAGTAAAGCATAAAGGATGGAAGACAACCTACAAAGACATTAGACTCCGGAGGTGACATGGGCAATTTGCAGCTGCACCATCACTGGCCACTGCTGGTGCCCCTGTCTGCCTGAGCTCGTAGACTTGTTCTGAACAGCTGACTGAGCACAAGCCCTTGGAGGTGAAGTGGTGTGAACTGCAGCACCCATGCTGTGCATAAACACTGGACAGCTCTGACTCTGAGTCACATACAGACTCAGAGCTTAAAGGAGATGCTTCAGAGGCATCAGGTGGAATATCATCCTGTTACTATCTTTATCCAGAGGAAGAGACCAGTGTGGAAGGAATGGTCATGCTTTCTGACTGACAGCTTAAATACAATTCTTCTTCCTCTTCAAGACAGGCAATATAGGAAAAAAAAACTCCCGAATATTGATCCCAGGTTGATTTAGAGTCTGCACATCCAGGATTTTTCACTTTCTGAAAGCACACCATATTTTAAAAACCTCACAGGCTTTGTGGAGCTCTACATTTGCCTGGCACAGGCAGAATGAGTTGAGAAAATCAACACAGCATGATCTTCCCCTAGACAGCTGCCTTCAGAGCTCAGCAACCCCAGGGAAAGATGTGTTTCCTGCCTCGGGGAATTTATAGACTAAATTAGGCAAGTAGCATAATAATTGTAACAAATGAAAGTCATCTGCATTTCCAGGTCAGGCAGAAATGTAAAAATATCCCCAAACTACCCCACAAAAGCCATCATATTAGAACTTGACAGAGTAATAACTTCTTCATTCTGTGGTAATTTAAAAGTAAATAATTTATTGTTTTGAACATAAATAATTTGTTACATTTCAGCAACTCAGTCATTTGAAAAAGCGGGTCAACTGAACTATTTTAATTTGCAAAATGTTCATCTGCATTTCAAACTTCCATTTTTTGCCACTCATCTTTATTTTTACATAATACAAAGCAAAGAAATTCTGAACTACCAGTCATTCCAAAGAAAGTATTTAATTTTTTTAGTTAATGAAATAGTATTTATCACTATTTTTTCCATTTTTTTATTAAAAAATATTAAAATGTTCAAGTCTTTTGGTATTATTTAAGCATTTTGATAACAAATCCACCTTTTTTTTTTTTCTGAAGAAACTTTTATATGCAAAACATGGGATTTATGCATCATTACACTACTGCTTTCTAATCCTCTTTCAAGAGTTGTCTTATTCATCCTACTTCCCACTTCAGTGCTGGTTGTGTTTTTCTGTATAGAAGAACAAAAATATATTTCTCAGTCGGAACTGCCTTCAGTTTTAATAAAAATAACAATACAATAAGGCAGAACAAAAAATAAAGCCTTCACAGGGAAGCTTTCAAGCTGTAAATTTGCGTGTGCGCATCTCATTTAAACAAACACAGAAAATCAACTTGTCTCTGTGAGCAGCAGGGAGGTTTAAAGTCACAGACTAAGACAGAATAGTTATACAAACATGCATGGTTTTATTTTGTGACATGCATCTACAGCGTTGTCTCAGCAGGTGCCTACCCACAGCAAGTAGGTGGCGGTGGAGACAGGCAGTGCATACTCTGAATACAGAGATACTCTGGTTTCACTTGGTACATGTTGTCAGTGTGATCAGTGAATAAAGGTATTTCACTGAGATGAAAAATTGGAGTGTGCCTGTCTCAGCTCTCTTTTCTTCCAAAAATTTTTAACACATAAGTACATGTATTTCTTTTGGAGCTGGTGTGAGTGTTCAGAGATGTAACTGCCAGAAGGCTACGTTTCTTCCTTTCACAACAGTGTGTATTTAACTCGGCAAAAATGGAGCTGGAGCAAAGAGGAGGAAGAGGAAGAGGTGTATTTTTTGCCCTGAGAGACTCTAGGCTAATTTACCCAGCCAGTGATCTCCAAAGTTGGGACCTATCAGACTTTCCTGTGAAATCCTCCTCCTCCCCCTGCAGCAAGAAACTTGAACATAAAGAGGCTTTAATAAGAAACCAAAGCTAAAGCTTTCCACAGCAAATGAAAATGTGTCCTTTCTTGGGCTTCACTTAACAACTGAAGCAGACAAATCCATGGGCTTCACTCCTGCACCTACACAGAGCCTTCAGAAAAAAGGACATCAGGGGAAGCTTAAAAAACAGAGGCACCTGGTCCCTAAAGCTGGTCGTCCTGTGACTGAAAGATTTCAGATAAAGGTAGCACAGTAAACATCAGAGTCCAGACACTGTCATGTATGCTAAATTAATACACTGAAGGCTGGGTCAAGGACGTTCAACTCATGACATCTGGAAAGTGAGTAAGATTTGAAGCCATTGCTCTGTAGCAAGACAGTAAAAGCAAGATCTGCCCATTTTTTAGTGCCTTAAGCAAGCTGAGTAGGGAAAGTAGGGCATTTGTAAAAGAATGCACCAGGTTTCTCCTCGTGCTTTTTCATGGGTGTTGCATCAGGAATCACAAGGAAGAGGGCAGTTTTCATAGAGGGTGCAGATTCAGAGCATCTTCCTTTCCCTTCCTTCTGCATACAGATGACATGCTCACCTCTTCTTAGCCCATAAATTACCCACTCCCTCATTCTACCTAAGCAGAGAAGGGGAAGATATCCCTCTTTGTGTGCCCAGCCAGAATCACAGTCCCTGTCAGCAAAGCAGGAGAGGATGGCTTGGCCAGAGCAGCATCCCTCCGTGTGCATTCATTGAAATGTCCTCTACTTAGGGAAAGGGCTACAAGACCTTTTGCACCCATGCAACAGCTGTCACCTCATCACACAACCAGGAAGGCACAAGATCCTCCTTTACACAAACAGCTCCATTGAGCCACTGGGCAGAGGGATGCAAAGGGAACAAAGAAAAGCACTTCCCACTTTCTACCCCATGCATTTCATGAGCGTGAAGGGCACTCACCTGTCTACACTGTTACCCAGGGAGAAGCTTGATTAATAAAATCAGATAATTAAGTAGTCTTCCTCATGACTGGCTGCACCGTTTTTTTACATCTCTGATTGTTCTTTTCCCCACCACCTCCACCAATTTTCCAGTATCTTGAAACTGAAAAAAGCCGAAATCCTTTCATCTTATCAGGTGTGGTTTATTGCCTCCTGGTTATACAGTAATTTTGGTCTCCACTCCATGAAGAGGTCATATGATGGGGCATCGGCTGAAGAATTGTCAGTTCATTGGTCAAATAAGGCAGAGCCTGCCAATACAATTAGAAGAGTCTGATAAGGAAGGTGCAGAGGAGAATCAGAAGGAACAGGAGACACAACCATAGCAATTTAAAAGGTGAGGGGCAATCCCACAAGGCAGCAAGAAATGGCACTGGGGGAGGGAGAGGGAAGGAATGGGAGTGTATCTAACCACACATTCTTCCCAAAATAAAAATTAACGAGAAGACAGAAGAGGTTCAGGATAGGAATAGCTGGCATTCATCCACATTATCAGGGGAAATCTCCCCCTTCAGTGGACATCTGGCTGGGAGGTGCAAGCGGCTGGTGGGATGATTATCAGGCTAGCTTGTCTTGTGCTCAGGAGAGAAAGATTACAATGTTTTATCTCTAGGAGTATAGATGGGGAGTAGAGGACACTAATTCCTATTCTAAAGCATGTTGCAAGGGACATCTCTTTTTCTCTTGTGACTGATAAGATGGGGTGAATTTGAAAAGTGTGTGTTTGGAAAGTTCAAAGGGTTTCCAAAGTAGTAGAAAAGAGAATCTGATCCAAAGATAATGGCTGGGAGGGATGGCTGAA
Source organism: Athene noctua (assembly GCF_965140245.1). NCBI lineage: Eukaryota > Metazoa > Chordata > Aves > Strigiformes > Strigidae > Athene > Athene noctua. The sequence goes on from NC_134039.1 coordinate 28,381,294, forward strand.
GGATAACCTGGGAAATGCTAGTGAGGAAGGTTTCCATGAGCGACACCTCTTTGTATGCAAGAGAGGTTTACACGTGTGTCTCTTGCTAGTAAATAGCAGAAAGGACAAATATTCATCCTGACAATTATTTTCTTAACTCCGTAATAGTAAAAAAACAATGGGCTTGTCACAGATTTCAGCCTGAAAGCAGAAAAGGAGGATAACTGCCCCACAAACAGGATATACTAAAAAGAAGCAGCCCTTCCCATGGCACTTTTTACCTGGGTCTGCGAGGAGTGCACTTCCTGCTGGGATGGCCATGCAGTTGTTCATAGCTCTGTAAATCTGCACCAGCTGGGGAATGTTTGGCAGTGGGTGGGGTTGGTAAGAGTTTTGACCCCCACTTCTGTCTTCCTCAGATATGGGAGCACAGGTCTTGGTCTCAAGCTTATCAGTAGAGAGGAGCAGGTGCTTGTGCTCACTTGTGGGTTGCCTTTGTTTCTCCTCTCGGCACTCCTGCAGGTTGGCTGGACACAGGTGGGGAGAGACACAGACCTTCTCAGCTGTATGTTTCTCGGAGAGCATCGAGAGCCAGAAGAGCAGGAGAGGACTTTCTGCCCCGTGGCTGCTTTGGAGGGAAGATGACAGATGCCCAGGTGTATTCCAGCCAGGAGAAGCCCAGCCTGTCCTTTTCAATTGAGGAAATCTTAAAGAAACCTTCTGTCAGCACCACCCTATGCAGTGAAACCAGGAACAGAAGTAACTACACTGAGAGACCTCCAGCCTTAAAAGCAGGATTGCCCCTGGCCTTTGGTAAGTACCAGTTATGACAATGAAAATACTCCTTTTTTTTTTTTTTAACCTCTAAAGCTACCCTGTTTGATTATGTAGAATTTTTATTCTTTAGCTTTTGTAGGAATCAGGGATTTCCCTAATCAGATACAAATCATTCATTATATAAACACAAATAATCTTTAAAAAAATAATTGCTTTCAACCTTGAAGTAGACTGGGCTCAACTGACAGATTTTGGTGGGATTTTGTACATTATGAAGCTCCAGTGTCATTGGAGAAATGGATATGTAACCTGAACAGTTATTGCACGTAGCTCTCTTCAGTAACAGTGAGATGCTTATTGTAAACAAATACAACATCTTGCTGTCTTTCTCTTTAAAAAACAGTACTCTTGTTAAAAAAAACAAAACACATCTGTCATAAGGAAGGACAGGCATTCAAAGTCAGGCAGCTAGCCTAAAACTGCTGCTACTTAATGAAGTTGTTGGACTTTCACTTATATCAAGAGCTGGCTGTTGTCTGGAATTACAGCCGAATTTCATATCAGTACCGTTTTCTGATAAATCAAGTGGAAGAAATGGTCTGTAAGGGTAATGGTAGCTAGGGAGTGTTAGAACTCAACTGCTGGAACAAGAAAAGAGAAAGCATTTGTGCTTAATCATTTTTCCTTATCATAATGGACACTAGATCCTTTCATGAACTAAATAAAACTAGCTAGTAGAAAACTAGCATGACTTTGCTCCTAGCAATCCAGTAAGTGCATTAGCCTTTTTAACTTCTATTTCCTCAGTTTAGTTATGGCCTTTTACCCCCACAGAAATTGTCTTTTTTTTTTTTTTTTCCTTAAACAAAGACCAATGGCCAACATTTTCTGGATGTAGTATTTTCTCTTCTTTTTTAATCTACATCTTCCATGAAAAAGGACATTTTTTATGTATACAAACACATCCACTTAACTGAAAAATTACCTGTAGTTTTAACAGAAATTTTTCACTCATCTCTCGCTCAGCTGGCTTCAACAAAGCTTAACGCTACAGTTTATTTTTTGTAACAAAGAGATCCTTTCGTGGATCAAGACCCCATTTCCCAGGACTCTGGAGGAACCACCAGTAGTAAGGGAGATAGTATTTTTCCAGAAGCCTCACAGTCCAATTAACCATTACTTATTCACATGGTTTCAGCTCTTTTTATGACAAAACTGGATACTGACCTGAACTAAAAAGCGAACAAGACCTAAATTGGGAAGAAAACTACAATGAAGTGAGCACCACACTCACTAGTGTAATATCAGTCATCAGCTGGACTCCAGCCTGGTTCCACTAACATTGCCTCTGAGCCATGCTTTGCAAAAGATTTGCACTTTCTTGTTCAACTCTAGAACAGGGTAACTTCACTCATTCTGTACAGGGTTTGTTTCCTGACCATGGGCAGAGCCAGACCACAACACATCTTGCAGTTGTGGGAGCCCCAAGCATTGGGGCTGAGTATACAACCACTGCCTTTGCGCCACTACCTGTGACTTTCCATAGAAAGGGGAAGAGGGACAGCGTGCTGTTGAATTTTCACAGAAACACAGGATAATTGAGGTTGGATGGGACCTATTGAGGTAATCTGAAAGTCCGCCCTGCTGCTCAAAGGAAGGGCAGCTTCAAAGATAGGCAAGGTTGCTGAAGGCCATGGCTAGTGTTGCTTGGCTGTTTCACCACTGGTATTGTTGGAGGACTGCAGCATTTAGAGGTTTCCTAAAGCTGCCAGTGCAGATTGGACCTGAACAACAGCAGACCCAGGCTATGTTTTAAATATGGTGCTGAAGCAGGCGAGAGCTTGGTAGTTTGTAGGGGTGGGCAGTGACATAGCTGATGCTAGTGCAAGTGTAATGGGGTCCATGTGCCAAAGGAGCCCAGGTGCCAGGTTTTGAAGAGGGGGAAATGCTGGTGTAAGCTCTGTGGGAGTGAGCTTTTGTGGGCTGGAAGTCATTTACACAGGGCCCATGGCAGTCACTTTGTGCCACTGGATCCAAAGTGAGAAAATGAAGTCAGTGCTGTTCATAACATGGACCATAGAACTGCATTTTAACACCATGAGACTCTTCTCGGGGAACAGAGAAATATGTGAGAGACTGGACCTTTTTGTATTAAGTCTAGTTTTCAATCAATATGTTGAAGCCCTGTTTCACTCTGTGCCTTGGATAAGCATGCTGCTCCAAGCACAAGGTCTAACAGATCTGTATGCAGGACATGGTGGGTTCCTAGGATTGCATTACTGCACTGCCAGTATTGTCTCATCCCAAATTGCTCCACCTGGGAGTACAGTCGGTTTTTCACCTTGAAAGCAATGCAGGCAGAACAGCCAGGCCTTGCCTTTGACTTTGCTTCATCACCTAGCCAGAGAGAGACTGTATCTGTAGCAAGAGAATATGGTTACTCTTCTCTCCCCTGATAGAAAGCAAGGTTGAATTAATAAACTTGAGGCAATGTAAAATGTTAATTAACAAAAATAGTATATACACATGAAGATTCACTTTGCTGGAGCTGGGAAAACAGGAAAGCTGTAGATATTCCAAAATGTTGCACATTGCTTTTTCAGTCGATCATGGACGTTTAAAAAAAAAAAATTAAAATGAAGCTTTTTCACTGCTGGTTTCTTAATAACAACAAAAAGATACCTAAGCTTATTACCCTTTGCTTTCCCAGCAGAACTGCCAGTTTTTCCAGATAAGCTTTGTTTATTTCAGAAGTGCAATACCCTATGCTGTACATCTTGGGATAATTGCTGTATTTCATCAAAGTCATTCAACTTCATGCCATATAACACTGGCATTAAACAAGTTGTGTAAATAGTCAGCCATATCTAATTTGGCTCAGTGCTGGCCAAGGTCAGGGAACTGAAATGAGCTAGGGAACTTGTTGGAAATTCCAGGATGGGACACAAATCCAGCTGCTTTCCCAGAACAGTTCAACAGCAGCAAAGAAGGAAGTACCACAGGTCAGGACTGAGTTATATCTTATTATGAATTTTAAGAACATTTCCCACATCCCATATGGTAGGTATCTGATCCAAGCCATGATCCATATAAGATCAAGAACTGCCACCACACACATACTCATGACTACCATAAGGTAAATACCTAGGCTAGAATTTATCATCCAGCTCATCTGCTGATCTAGACAGTCTAGATACTAACACCACATTTGTTCTGAAGTCTAAATATAGCCATCAAGACCTGAGGAGATGGATAGGACCAGAGGACTAAAAGATGCAGAATGTCACAATGAGGGACATGGACAAAGCTTACCCTGGAGTCCTTTCCCAAGAAAACCCAGGGGTGCTGGACCAGATGAATTCTAGAAGTTGCTTCTAACCTGAATTATTCTATGATTCTTTCACAAAAAGGATGTTGTGATATACAGTGTCAGCCTCTCACAGAAAGCTGGGGCAGGACTTGATCATGTATGAGAAGATCTGTGGGTCTGACTCCTAAATTCACAGGTTTTTGTGAGTGCAATTCCAGTGGGACTTGGAATAAGGAGTATGCAGTCTTCCCAGGAATGTTTGAATTCCCAGTTGCAATATTAGCCATTTGTGAATTTACTGCACAAACACAATTACTAAATGACCTGAAACTGCAGCTGTTGATATGAGGTCTACTGAGTTTTTTGAATTTTTGAAAGACTCATACCAAGTTAAAACAGGAATAGTGAACAAGAAGGCATTTTTGTATTCAATCTATGCTTTCCCTCTCCTTTTTGTCACAGTGCCTAGAAAGGGTAACCATGGTCTTTGAAAGGGACAAATAAACACCCAGCAAATGCTGATCTCCTCCCTGGTGCCAACTCTCATTTTAAATAGAGAAGGCTAGCAGTCCTATTTCAGAAGAGATCCTTCTGAAATCTCTGGGAACTTGATTTCAATGTGCTTCAAAGTATATCTGAAATAATTATTCACTACTCCTCTGATTTCTGCCAGTGAGGCTGCACCACCAGGAACCTTTATGAAGTCAAGGACAGCTTGGGATGAGTATGTTACATGTGGGAAATCAATAGCAAAAGCAGTAAAGGATACAGTAATTTTGTCATTCTGCCTGTGTTATGCACCATTATGTTAAGGATATGCAAATTGATAAGAACACAACTGCCACTTCACACATAAATGTCAATATGGTGATTGTTTACTTTACCCTTAGCAACACTCCACCCAGCTTTATTGCAAAAGAGGAAACAGCTAAAAGAATATAACTGAACAGATACCACCTGGCCAATATCACCAATTGACCCCACCTATTACAAGGGAAAACAATCTCCTAAAAAAAAAAAAAAAAAGAATAGAAGCAAGAGAAAAACAGCACAATAAAAAGCTGCTTGCACTTCTCAGTGACAGACTCTTCCACGTTTACACCCTAAAATCATAAGCCTTATGCCTACAACAGGTCTCTCTCTCCCCAGTGATTACACAAAAAGGCTTAAATGCAATTTAGGCCATCTGAAATAACCTCCTGCTTCCAAAAAGAAGTCGTACTATCTTCCCTGAAATTTCCCATGCTTTCCTATGCAATTGAAAGTCAAGCCAAAAAGACCATTTTGAGCCACAAGTCAAAGAAATTTCTGTGCATGGCAGTAACAAAATATCTCCTGTTTGTGCCAGGGCATTGCCATCACTGAAGAAAAAAACAAAAAACAAAAACAACCTGCATTCCCTGGAGGAAATTTTACCCCATGCCAATTCATAGGTATTTTTCAGAGTGCTCTGCTGGAGTCATATGAATATGCACCAAAAAATACTGTCTGACCTAAAGAGCTAACACTTTAGACAATCCCCTTGCTTGCTCACGACAACAAGCACTAGAGGAGGTTGCAACACAAACAGGACCAGACCTTGGGGCTCCTAACTCTCAGATATGTGCTTTAAACTCAGTATCATCTACCTTCAATCTTAGTCTCCAGAAAACTTCCTTGATTCTTCCAGCCTTTCTTTAAGGTTCATGCCACTCTAATTTGCTTCTTTGATCCTCTCACTCCTTTTTACCAGTTTACAGGGACATTGGTATATTCCCTCCCTGTTTTCTCTTCTTCAGCCTGTAATTATTCTGTCCATGTTCATATGTAAGGTGTGCTTATGGGGTACGTGAGCACCTCAAAGAAAAATTTTGGGGAGGAAAGTTGAATATGAAGGATGAAGACCTGAAGTTTTCTATAATTTAGAAAATGCCAGTGTTATTCTTAGAAAGCTTTAATCACTGCCCATAAGAGCACCCTGCTCAGGTATGCTTACATTTCACATTGCTGTAGGGTATAAGCACCATCCGTTCTTTAACATTTTCATTTTCTCAGCATCACATCTAGTAAAGGAATGCAACTAGTCCTTGATTTAGGGACTGCAGATTGAGATAGAAATCCTGGGCTAAGAACCTATGCCAATACTGATATGCTCTGAGTTCTTGAGTGAATCATTTAAGCCCAGCCCCATGCTAGTGACACTCCCAGGTCTGTACTTTTCCTTTATCCCACAAATATTGTTTGAAACCTCACCTGTTTTCTCACCAGAAAACTCAAACCTAGTTGATCCTAAAGGAATTAAATAAGACCCATTTTGTACAATATGCCTCAAACAGAGAGGTGGACTTCATACAAGGTTTTTAAGGTCAGCATGGCTACACACATGCAATTGTGTTTAGAAGTTTACCCAAAGATTGGTGATAATTTAAAAAAATAACATTTGAACAATCATCCTTTATTAACATGAGGCTTTGGCTAATTTCCAGAGCTCTTGTAACTGCATTTTCTTCATGTCAGTGTCAGCCCTCTGTAAAATTCTTATTGTGTAGGCATTTACTGAGGGCAGAATGGGGCATTTTGTCTCCAGATTTTATAATTATCATTGCTCCAAGGCTGGTTACAAATAGAACTTGTTATTTGTTCAGAAAATAAAACCCTGACAAGTCTAAAGAGTTAAATCTTTGTCAATGCTATCTACTGCACCAAAAGTAAAATATATATTAAAAATTTAGTTTCTTCCAGTACAACATGTTGGAGTTCACACCTGCTGTTATTTCAACATGAGAGGGGAGAGAGAAACAACCATAGATGCTGCAAACCCCAGAGACTGCTCAGGAATGCAGTCCATTATTGCATTAAGATTTTAATGGGTTTTGGTGGTAATAGCAGACAAACCTGTGCTGTCACATTCAGTTCAGGGTCATGTTAACAATAGAACCTAAATTCCCCAATATGTTACCTCTTACTCTGCCTTTCCAAGCAGAGAAATCCAGGCATGGAGGAGAACTACATCAAATTCCAGGTTTGCCATTAAAGCAACACAGATTCAGTTATCTTGACTCTGAAGAGTCAAGCCTGAGCCTTGATTGCATCTGCCAAAGGCAGCACATAAAGCACTCAGAATTTGGGCTTATGATGAGGCTTTAATGTGGAAAAAAGTGGGTAAGAGAATGGGAGTATTTGGTATACCTCTCTTGGGATGCTAACAGCCACAAACAGTCCAGTGTCTTGAACCATGAGGCTTCCCAGCATGTTATATTTCAGTGCAGGCTTTTCAAGGATGAGAAAGGACTCATACTGCATTAATGAGAGCATAAAACTCATCTGAAAGATCCTGAAAGTGCCCCTGCTACAGACAGAGATGATCATATTAGTAATAAGGCAAAACCATAGCAGAAGAAAGATTGTGGCTTCTGTGAGCAATTTCATCACCACTCAGGGTCAGGTGTCCTAGCATGTCACCACTGGTTACTGCTGAGGTTACCTTCAGATCCCACTGAGATTGTTTATAACACCAGTGCTCAAGTCTAAGATAACCTTATGGCTGCACTTCATGAAAATGAGCCAACATGCACTTCTCTTATGTTTGTCCTGTCAACAAGAGCATGCAGGTGATTTCATGAAGATGAGTTGGCTGTCAGTAGCTTTCTAGATATCACCAGTGTTGCCTGTCACAAAGGCAGATGGGAAATGTTGACAGCCTGGGAAAAGGCTACCTTTAAAATTATCCAGTGCCTAAATCTGAGTGGTAGGCAGCCCAGATGTAGAAGAAATGGAGCTGAATCAGGGAAGACACTGACCTTTAGCATATTCTCTGGCCCATTGTCCTATAGGGTAGATGCACCTACAGAGACATTTAAGAAAGGACCACATTTTTAAATGCATTTGGCATCCAGCAAATTCCATGGCAATCTTGCTGACAGATGTTTGGAGCAGCTCTACATCTACTGTACTTCTGAGTTCTTCAGAAAAGGCAGCCACCAATTTGGATACTGACAGGGAAGCTGAGCTTTCTTAATCATTTGGTTGTGTGTCCTTACTTCTACACTCCTTTTTTGAAAATCTCCCACAAGGACCAATGGAAGTTTTAAAGTGGAAGGAAGCAAAGAATAGGCTAGATTTTGCAGTCAAATTCACCAGGATCATGCCCCTGCAACATGAGGTCACCTTGTCATTGATGCACAGCGCAGAAGGATTAAGGCCTTTTTAAATACTACCAGGTTTGAATTGTATCTAGAACACACCCACGCTTTTTTTTTTTTTTTTTTCACACCAACTGGAAGGTGCACTGAACAATGGTTTCTTTACTCAAAGCTATCTTGTGCTGTGTCCTTCACAGATTCCAGCAGCAGGAGTCAGTTAGACTGTGGCTTACCTTCTGCCAGAATGCTTCTCCCTGCCACATGTGCTGCACCTGTTGTCACAGCAAAGAAAATGCAGGCAACTCACTGCAGACCTACTGACAGCCCAGCATCCCTCCTGGGTGAGGACACAGTATGTGAACACCTGGGAGGCAAAAGAAAACACAAGGAAGAGGAAGATCGGTTATGCGATATCACAGTGGCCCATTCACTTCATGGTGAGTGCTTCTATATGCAGACTTTCTCCCAGAGTACCCAAAACCACAGCTGTTATCTTACAACGATGTATATGGCAATACCTATCAACAGATGTCACAAAGATTTCTACTGCTAAGCTCCTGGCTGAGTCATGGGGATGGTTCTTCAGTCACACCTTTGAAAACATGGAGACCCACCCTTTGAGCTAAAGATCTAGGTCAGGCCTGCCAACCCTATCAATTTTAGTGATAGGGACTGCTTTGGGTGTTTATTACCCTCCTACTTGGGATGGCAGTCTACGGAGTTACCATATTCAGCAACCTCACTCCCCAGGTTGTGCAATGCCCATTTCCTGGTAAATGTGCATTGCACAACACAGGGACCGAGGCTGCTGAACATGCCGAATCAGCTTGATGTGTTCTGTACACCTTGGACCCACTGTACAGGTGATGAAGAGGTCATCAGCATGCACACAGGCTGTCAATGGGCAGTAGGTCTGGCATGTGGAATGTGTCAGGCCCAATTTTAAAGTCTGACCATGTTGGTAGGTCTGCTAATTTCATTAATTGTGAGCACTGGTAAACACCAGTCTACTTCTTCACCAAAGCAAAGGACAATACAAATACATTTTGCCAATAAGTTGCACAGAAACTTTAATCTAAATAGGATGCATAATACCTGGACAAGACAAGTTCTTAAGAGACAGACTGCAGTTTTGAAGTAGCGTGTGGAAAAAAAAAAAAACAAAAAACAAAAAACAAACAAACTGCTTTAAGTACTTTGAGTTTTAGGAAAGGTTAATACAGAAATCATACTACACTCCAGAAAACAGGTTCTCAGTAGCTGCAGTAAGATATTTCCTGGATAGTTTGTTAATATTCACTCCTTTCTGAAAGGAAAAAACAAAGCAATTTTAATGAAGTCCATTGAAGACCATTGTGACCACAAATGCAGGGTTATTCAGCTGGCTTCACTGAGATTCACACATCTTCATTGGCCCATACTCTACGAGCTGGTAGTGGAAACATTTCTTTCCGTGAAAGATATTTGAATAAAGAGGTTTGTTCCTCCTGCTGCTGCTATGGTATACATGAGTCTTGTGACAAGCTGCTGTCACCTCCTCCTCCTGCACAAGACAATGTCTGTCTTGATGCAGAGAGAAGCCTTGTAAGATAACTGGATATTTTAGCTAACCTCTGCCCTGTAAGTGGTTTGACCTTAACTAAATTCCAGGTACCCACCAAGTCACTCTATAACTTCCCCCCTTCCCCCTTTTTTTCTCAACAAGGCTAAGAGGGGAAAGAAAATAAGATAGGGGGAAAAAACACACAACCCTTGCGGGTAAAACAAAAGCAGTTTTTATATAAACAAAGCGAAGCAAAGGTCTGCACATGGAAGCAAAAAAGAAAACAGATTTATTCTCTACTTCCCATGAAGAGGCGATGTCGGGCCTTCTCAGGAAGCAGGGCTCCAATATGCGTAGTGGTTGCCTCGGAGGACCAAGGGTGACCCCACCCCTTCCTCCCTTCTCCCAGCTTTATACTGAGCAGACATCATATGGTATGGAATATCCCTTTGGTCGGTTTGGGTCAGCTGTCCTGGTTGTGTCCCCTCCCAAGATCTTGCCCACCCCGTCCCACTGGGTGGGGAAAAAATGTCACAAAGAGCCTTGGTGCTGTGTAAGCACTGCTCAGCAGTAGCCACACCACCAGTGTGCTATCAACACCCTGCCAGCTCCCAACATAAAACACAGCACCGTGAGGGCTGCTACAGGGGAAAAGCAATTCCAGCTCAGCCAGACCCAGTACAAAGCTGCACATTCCCTGATGGCAGCAGGGCAAAATCACTTTGCCTCCTTGCAAAAGAGCCAGGACTGTATGTATCTGGCACTCAGAGTTGCCCATGAGTGCTAAAAAGGACTGTATTTCATGCGGTAGGGAGTCCCCAGCCACGGGTATCACACCAGAGCTGGGAGATGGCTTTCCCAGGGTGACAGAGGAGGGAGGTGGCTGTCTCAACTCAGCACTTAGCCTCATTGACCAGCACAGTGGTTGGTACCAGCCTTATCAACAAAGCAGGGGGGGAAGCATGCAATTATCTGCACAAAAATGAGCCAAGCTGAGCAGGCCCTTTCAATGACAACTTATTTTTTAAAGGCATTTTAAAAAAATCCCTCTGTTTCCTGGTGGCAGTAGGGTTTTGAAACCAAGCAGAGGTTTAATGATCTGTCATTTTCTAGGCTACTGGTTCCCGCAGTTGCCAAGCCTTTGATGGAAACTGTCTGAAGGAGGGGGAGGATCCTAAAGCACTGGACTGGCATTTTCCCTGCAGTGCACAAACAATGATGTTTCGGATCCCATTCACACACTGCGTCATTCTTAGCAGAGAGCTGGAGGCCTGGGTTTAAAATCCTTTCCAGCATCATGAGCTTCAGTCTCCTTCCTACACTTTATGTTAGGGGGGGAAGAACTGGCAGCTCCTTTTTGTTCCTAGCTCTGGCTGTGATCACCTTTCCCAGATGAGGTCAGCAGCAGTACCTGATGAGAGATAGATTCCAGGGATGGTGCAGTCTATCTGTAATCCTGACAGCTCTAGCTGATGGCATATTAATTTCTGTTTCCATGCCTAGCAACTCTGGGATGCTTCAGATGTGCTTTTGTCATGGGCGCTATAAGCTGTGCCAAATGCCCATAGCATATGCCACAGAGGTGTCCCCAGGACCTCTCTCACATTCACACCAAGGATACCTACAAGAGTCCAGGGCAATAGCACCAACCTGAGCAGTGGGAGAGCTTTCTGCTGTGAAAGACATCAGAAGTCCTTGGCTGGGTGTTCCCTCACCTCTTTTTCACAGCCCACCTCTATCCATATAAAACACCTGCATAGTTTGTAAGGAAGGATGCTAGACTCTGACTAAGCGTACACATCTGTATAGTTGTCAGGGAGCAGAAGAAATCAAGCATGCTATACAATGACCTTGGAGGCAAGAGGTCAGGGGTTTATCTGGTAGGTTTTTTATTAGGAGCAGAAAGATGAGGAGGCTATGACAATATGCCCTTTGTGGGAAGGTGGTTTGAGATAGCAAGAGCACTCCAGCTGTGACCCTGAGTGTGAATTCGGAACATATTTCCAGGAAACCCTGTAACACTGTAGTGTTCCTAAAATTTGCTTTTCCTACAAAATGGCTTCTGCGACTAAGCGGTTTAGAAATGCAGTGTCATTTAAACTAAATAGATTTATGCCCTTATCAAAAACCATTTACAGGAAGCGATGCCTCTTGCACTTTGCACTTAGAGGCTGCACTGTAAGCAAAAAAAGAGAAAAACCCTCATATGCTAGAGACATGCTGACAGTGACATTTGATTTTGCTAAGCCCCTATTTGATATTGGAAGCTTTTGTTGTGAATGTTGGCTGTTTTCACCTGTGGCTTTACGCACAAAAAGCTCAGCAGAACATTTACATAGGGCATGGTTCTTTGAAGCTGATAAAACCCATTTTAGAAGGAGACCATTATGAGAGAGGCCTTACTTTGGAGCTGTGGGTACAGACTCTGCTTGGGCCAGCTCTCTGTGAAATGATTCATTGCTGCCGTTTTGCTATGTGCAACCACCACCACTGCCAAGGTCTTCAAAACTTAGGAACAAGCAGGGCAAACTCTTGTGGCTATCAGTCAGCATCACAGCAATGTGTCCATGTAAACACCCAATTTAAATCCTGAGCTCCCAGTTTCCTCTTAATTGCTTTGTCTGCTCTTGTGTGGCACCCTTGGGACTTGACCAATTCACAGCAACAGAGCACTGGACCCTCAGAGGATTACATGCTCCCACACACCTGCCTGATCTACAGTAGCTCCTGCCAGACACTGCCATGTACAAGACCCCAGTGTAGTTCAGATCCTCGTGGTCAATTCTTTTGCATGTCATTTTTGCATGCTGGGTCTGATCGTATACATTTGTGTGTGTGCGCTGTAACTTTTTACATCCAAAGGCAGTGGATGAGTGTGCCCAGCATTGCACATGGGTAATGGTTCCAGTCCTCTGCTCCAGCGAGGAAGCAGTCAGTGCCTTGGAGAAGCCAGATAGAAGCATCACCTCAAGACTCTGGTGGGTGCCCAATATTGTGGGATTTCTTCTCTGTGCAATAATTCAGGTACAAGTTAGATCAGACTTCAATAAATGGATCTGGCTCCTAAGTCTGCCAGAAACTGGGGGTTTCAGGCCATGGGAAAAACTGGACTAAGTTATTTCCTGCAGTTCATGTTTTCATTATTCACTGTAGAGGAGGCTGCCAGAATGAGTCAACATCACCCAAATATTTCCACTGTAGAAATCCTCTGCAGGTTGCTGACTGGGCATTCAGGAATCTTTTTATTAATCTGTTTTATGATTATGATAGCATCTTTGATCCCAAAACTTACTGACAAATTCCAGTCAGTAATTATCATAAAGACAACAGGAAATGTAGAGATGATCGCAGTTCTGGAGAACTTCCAGTATAAGTCTGGATCCCTCTGTACTGATGCCAGTCACAGGCATCTTTATCTTAGTGTTTATGTTTTCTCTGAAGTCATAAATTCATTTATACTGTTCATTTGTGGACAATATGGTCAAATCCATGTACCCCTATGAAACAGCATGGTTTATCTCTTGCAGAACAGTCTTTTCTCCAATATGCTGACTTATCTTAATGCGTTTATAAAACACCCAAGAAACAATGAAGTACTGTATAACCACAATCCCAGATAAATATCGGCTGCTCAGAATACGCCAATGGGACTACAAGAAAGGGCACAAACATCCCATTGTCCTACAGAACAAAAGAAAACCATTCTAAATGAAAAGGAAAAGCAGGAGGGGAAAAAAAAAAAAAAAAAAAAAAAAAGCCTGTATATATGATTTGGCTGCCATTAGCTGTCTCACCAGTCTACTGTTATAAGTGTGATAGTCCCTGAAGCCCCATGTCTCTGTAGTGCAGTATTCCTATATACATTCAGAAATGCAGCAGACAATTGACCTTTTTTTGGTGGATTTACCTGAGGCATTGTTGAAGGTTGGTTCTTTGTTATTTTCCCTCTTCGAAGACTACCTGTGTACAATCACACCCTGAATATTAAATTAAAGGCATGAACTTGAATCCTTTACTCGCACTCTTCAGAGTGTGTTCACATAGAAGTATCACTGATACAAGCAAATGCTGAAGAAAGCAAAGCTGTCAGCAGCTGGGGGATTATCATGAATTCTGTTTGTATTGTTTCTTTGTGGGTTTGGGGGGTTTTTTAGTTACAGCAAATATTAGTATTCAGTGCTTGCCTCGAGCGGCCCCTTCTTTCCTGGGAATTTTGGATCCAAAGGGTACATTATACAGGACCCAGAGGTGAATTTGTTCCTGCTAGTCAAATCTGTGTAATGTGACCACTTGTAAAGTTGATGGCACATCTTGATAAGTTTATTTCAAAGGTCTTGCAAGTACTTATTGGCGGCTTCTTAATTGTTTGAGAACTTTTCATTACATCCCTGAGATGTGGTACTTTTAATTATTGTTCTTTGAAATTGAGGGCAGGCTTTTTACCTGTTGTATTAGCAAGTGTTTTATGCTGAAATGGGAAACAGTAGAGACTACATACTAAAATAATGATGGAATTATGCTTTCTTGGAGGGAGAGCAGTCTCTGAGGCAGGGATGTAAACAAACATGCCTGACTGATGTCAGGAGGCTTACAGGTACAAATAACCACAAAGAGCAAAAATAAAGTAGAAGACAGGCTATGCAATCTGCAGTAAGCTTGGCTTTCTTCATGGGCAAATGGATGGTTTCTGACAAAGGTGGTTGACCAGAGACCTAGTGTGGGGAGAGCTGTGGAGAACCTGTTTTCCTTGTTATGAACTGTTACTGGATTAGGCTGGCCACTGCTTTACAAGTGAAGTTTGACAATGGCTGAACATTCACAGAATGTACATTTCAACCTTGAGATTTAGCCAAATGGGGAAACTACACATATACCTACTTCAAATCTGCTTTGACCTGAAGGAGTTCATGAAGGTGCAAGTCATTTATCCTGGATACAGAACTGATATCGGGCGATGGAAACTAACACACACCTCTGTCAGTAGGACTCCCTCAACCATGGCCTGCGTGCTTCTTCCTCAGGTATTTTGCTGACCACTGCTTGTTCCAGAGTTATGCACACCACCATTTCACGGCAACAGCATTTGTAAACACTATCATAATTTTGCTGACAGATGGGAAGGGTTAAATTCACCAGGGGATCAGGTTGATGGTGATCTCCTTGGCAATGAACTGTCCACAGGAATAGTTTCATACATACCGTCTACTCCTTGCCAACTCCTCTGACAAGCAGACTAAGAAACTTCCCTGGCCGCCACCATACAGCTTGCTTAAACAGGTTTCTAGCCTGGTATTTTTAGCGTTCCTGCTCGCACCTCCTAAAGTCTGTACCTCTCTGCATTTCAGCCTTGCTGTCAAGTGATTAGGCACTGTACTCTGTGCCAGGGTGGAAGCAACTCTCCATCAAGGAGTTGTGGACTGAATGGAGGAAGTCAAGTCTTCAAAAGTTCAAGTCATGCTGCTCTGTCTTAACTCCAGCAACGCCTGAACAGCCAGCAGCTGGATGCTAAATGCTGCATTTTGCTAGCAGGAGGCTCTATCCAGAGCACATTGTACCTGTCCAATTAGGATCAGTATCGGTGGTTATGCCAGTCCTCCTTAACAAAGGCTGAAAAACCACTTCAATAAAAATTAGCCACACTGCCATACTCCCACCTAAATATTGCAGTGCAAGTTCTTTTGAAAGCTGTGAGCCACCTCTTTAACTAGGAGAAGGACTGCCATGGGCAAATCTCTGTATGCAGACAAGCACGTTTTGTCCTGATGCCATCATGACTCTGTAATAACTCTTTGATAAAGTCACAATTGGTTTTTTTGCTATGGGCTTGGCAGCCATGAGCGGAATGGCACCATAAGAGAGCAACATTCAGAAAAGCCACAAGAAGGAACCAGCTGGGAGACCCACTTATCTGCAATATCTGAACTAAAAAGAAGAGAGAAACTTCTTTTAAAGAGGCTTAAAGGGAAAACCAGAACTTAACCAGATATAATGAGGACCTTTTTCAATGCTCCTGAGTTTCTTTCTGAGAAACAAATGATACAGTCAACTTTGTTACACAGAGAAAAATGTATTTCTGAGGATATGTAGCTAAAACCACTTGGTTGCTTATGCAACTGCCTTCTCTCTTCTTGTCAAAGCAGCAAAATCATGTACTGTAAGAGAGTGTCTGTCCAGAAATGACAAAGAGGTTTGCAGTAAGATAAACTGGTGCCACCAGTTTTCATCTACCTAGATTAGATACTCCAAAGTAAATATATGCCAGCACTGACTTCCAGTTCTTCTCTTGGGTTTTTAGCTCCTTATTCCTCCAGTATATGACCTTATAATGAGACCAAGTAGGCTTAATACAGTCTTAGTCTGCTAATGGGCTAAGAGCAAATAGGAGATGCAATTGCAGTGATGTCCCTGAGGTAGTATTTATCTAGCTGGTTCAGGTATGCAGGGCAGCTGAGAAGCAGCAGTGCAAGGTGCACCGTAGGCCAGTGATTCTCAACCTGTGGTCCACAGACCCTTGAGGGGCCACAGTGTTGTCACATGGGGTCCACAAAGGCTTAAAGCAGGGGCGGGGAACATCCAGGCCAGAAACATTTGGTCTGGCCCACAGCAAGCTCTGAGCCTCCTTTTTCCACAGCCCCCTCCCCTCAATCCTCCTCTCATACTCAAACCCCCAACCCCAAACACCTGCCCTGACAAGCTAGTATATTCAGTGTTAGTATGGTTGGTGGGACCCACTTTAACGAGGCAGTTTTTCCCTTAAAGACATTTTCTTAACCCAATGGCCCTCTTTAGGGCCACAATGGGGCTGAAGTCTGTTCCTACAAGTGGTGGCCCTGGACCTGTAAACAAAAATATATAGTGACTGAACACAGACAAACAAGAGGGGAGGTGAGAAGAACTGTAAAAACTTTTAATCAAATTTTAATGTAAAAATTGGCATCAAATTCAGAATTAGCATGTTAAAAACACCATAAAATGGGCCATTTGAGCAGGAGTGCTGATGCTGTTATTTTAAATTCATATGGAATCATTGCAATAAAGATATTGTAATAAGTGTATGCATTAACAGATTAATTTATTTCCCTTCTCTCCAAATTTGAAAACCCTTCATGAGAAAATTGAAATAAATATTTGATGCAGTCTAGTGCTTTAAATCTTGAATTAAGTCTTGGTGGTCCACAGCCACAAAAGGTATTTAAAGGGAGTCCATGGTGAAGGAAAGGTTGAGAACCCCTGCCATAGGCTATTTGCCTACTACAGACTATAGTCCAGAATGAATTTGCCAAAGTATGGCATTGCTGCAGCTGCACATATTTACTTAGTAAACTGAGAAACAAGCAGTAGTCTTTGGTATTGATTTGCTCATCTCTTGTGACTGTGTTATGCTAGATAGTCGAAATAAGCTGTAATACACAAAGCTAAAACTGTGTAAATAAAAACCTGCAAATCAGACTCTCTGAGCTGTACATAGTATTAAAGCCTTAAATTTTCATACCTTTTAGGAAAGGAATGATGGGGGGGTTTCAGTCCATGTGGATATTTAGAGGTCAGAGATCACATAATAAAGTAAGTTGGGAAGGGCCTCTGGAGACCATCTTGTCCAACCCCAGCTCTAAGCAAGGCAAGTTTAAATCAGGTTGCTTAGGCCTTTGTCCAGTCAAGTTTAGAATATCTCCAAGGATTGAGACGTCTCAGCCACTCCAGGCTCATGTCAGACTACCTTAATGGTGAACACACTTTTTCTTATTATGTAATCAGAATTTTCCTTGCTGCAACTTGTACCCATTGATCTTGTCCTTTCACTGCTCACCTTCAAGAAGAATCTGTATTTCTACAAAGTTCAAATGTTTCAACTTGCTCTAAGTCTGACCTAGTAATAAAGCCAGTTCTGCAGAGGATAAATGGAGCCTATTACTGAATTTAAAGGAGCTACACTGCTTTATCAGCATGGAGAATCTGGCCCTTCCAATGTCAACAGTAAGGCAATGTATAGACAGCTGTATCTCTAATCATCTGCAAATGCTGACATATTTAGCTGACTGGTATTTTCAGGCTTGGTTTCAGCAGTCAGCTAACCTGCAAATTACTTTCACAGAGCATAAAAGTACACTTGAATGTCGTCAGCTTTTACATAGAAAATAGCTTAGGAAACTCAGACAGTCTTATTTCCCCAGAGACTCTAGAGCCATGTTTGTAAAGCCAATGTTACACTTCCAACATTTTCAAGTCTTATATCTTCCACCCACATTCTTTATTAGACTGTAATTCTGAATGTTGTTGTTTGCTATGGGATCTCTAAGCTAAGGTCCCAAGGCAAAGGAAGTATCAAAGCTACAGTCAGAGGAAGTCTCATCGTGCAAGAGAAAATGTTAACATAGAGTCCCAGATTTTTTTGTATTTTTATAGTGTTTTTTAAAAAACAAACAAACAAAAAACCCACACCAAATAGAATGACTGATTACTTACAGAAAAAAAGGACTCTTCTAGATTTCCTGCTGGCAAAAGTGTTGATTAGTTCACAGGTGTCCATTTCATTAGCAATTTAATTTCATTTGCAGTTGAAATCAAAGCTTATCCTTCAGTCTCTACTGGCCCATAACTGACCTCATATGCTATTGTATTTGTTTAATCTGATGAGTTTCAGCTTTGAAAAATCTCGTTTCAGTAGGATTGACAATTCACAGCACTGTCTAGACCCTTCCCTTATGTAAAAGTCTTGTCTGTAGAACAGTTTACCTTTCAAGAAGGAAAAATGTGGAGGATATGAGGATGAACTGATAGGGAGTTTCTTTTGCCCATCAACAAGTTATCTGGGTCATTTTCATACCAAAGAAGCTGATATGAGACACCAGCAACTCACGAGCCTATTCTCTCTGAAGCCATGCTCTCTAGTCCTGGACACTTTTAGCTGCCTGTGTGACAGAACACAGTAAGATTATCTGGCAGATCTATTTCCCATCCCATCTCTAGCTTAAAATACTGTGTGGTTCAAGACAATGGAAACAGCTGTCAGGTACCATAAGACATCCCAGCTCAACTAAAATTTTCTTCCCAAACTTAGAGCCTTTGTCTTCTCATTCTTGTATATTCTTTGTAAGGTACACTTTGCAGCTACTTCTAAATCTTCACTACTGAGTTTGTTCCACACCTCAACACTGTAGAGATGGTATTGCATTGCTTGTAACAGCTGATTTCTTGAATCTATCTGGGTTGATTAATCCAATGAACTCTGTACCAAGTGTTCTGCCAGCACCCACAACTTTTTAAGCTGGTAGCCAGGGGATATCCACATTATAGTCTCTGGTGTGTATGAACATACTCTGTATGGAGAAGTCCTGCAGCTAGCATGGTCTAATAATGTAAACCACTCCTTTCTACTCAGATAGTAATGTCTAGTTTGGGCACTAGAGGAGATGATAGCTGTCATCATATGTGCTTACGGGCAAGAACTAATGATTGCTGTTTGTATGGTGCCCCCTGCGATGAGGCCTGATCCAGCTGGTCTTTGGCAGTCACTTTCAATCCCATCATGGTCCTGTTCAGTCACCCCAATTCTGCAGAGTCTGGTTAATGTATGAGACAGAAGGGTTTATATTGCACTAAATCATTAATTGCTGTATTCTGATAGAATACTAAAAAACACCTTTTTTTTTTTTTATTTGATGTGACAGCTTGGGTTTTAAAATGTAGATGGTTTCTTTCTTGTTTTGTATAGTCATGAAACTATACTTCAGTTTATTAATCTAATACTTTTTTTTTTTTAATGTACATTGGGATTTTTTTTGCTAATTTGGAAATTTTCCAGGAGGTAGACAGGTTCGTTCTTTTTCTCCTGAAGGCTTTCTGATTGCTACAAGGTATAATACATAGACTGCCTGGGCATACAAAACCTGGCAGGACAAGAGCCCTGCCAGAATCCCAGTTGTTTGTGTACAGTTTGGAACACAGGAGCAAGGAGGTGGTCACAGTTTGAGCCTGGATCTCTTGATCCACTCTGGAGGTAGACTGCATCTTCTCCCAGGTTTGTGGAGCCAGTCTTTTCCCCTGGATAGAGGCAGGAGCTCAGCTCAGCTCAGTGTTCAGAGACACATACAGGACATCTCAGGGAGGCCTCAAATTTCTGAGACCATGACAAGGTCAGGACAAACTTCACTTGTTGTAGGGATCAGCTATATGAATTGCTCTGTGCTAGAGAAATATAAATATACTTTGTAAGGATAAAATACAGCAGAGAGAATCATTACTGTATGACAGAACATGATGTGCTTGACAAAATATCAGCCTGGTACTCAATCTTACCTGTCTGCAGTATCTCCCAGGAGGATATGGAAGCAAGTCCCCACAGCGAGGTGTGAGGTGAAAATCTTCCAGACAAGAGACACCAATAGAAACTGTTAACTTTACCATATCTACAGGGAACATAGTGTCCTGAGATTCATATCCTCAGCATTGATATTTCCCTTTTAATCCATATAGCAATAAATCCCCCTTACAGACATCTTTTGGGAAGGTTCCAGTAGATGCAACTTTGTAACTAGGAGAGAGGGTGCCCATTGTTATTTTCAGCATAATTGCACAAAAATATTTCGGATCTCTGCCCTGGTAGTGCCAGCAAGACTCAATGTAAATAGCATTTTTCTCTTGGGGCTGAAGACAGCTCTGCAGTCTAATGAATAGTAGGACTTTGATAAGCCAGTGAAAAGTCTAATGATATGGATCTAACTGTGTTGGACATCAGCTTTATTAGGCTGCTTTTGAGATATGGGAGTATTGATGGTGTTTATGACAAATTACAGTCCTCGGTTATTCTTGCGTGATTAGTTTCCTTTCAAAGTACCTGAAAGATTTAGTAAAGATGAAATATGCACAATGGAATATATTCACTTACTGGTCCCCAGATACCATGTCCTAGTCACCTTCCTACCAAGTCAATAGGCAGAATTTTTTATTCCTTATTTTCTGTGTCAACAGAGTCACAATGAAGTTTTGATTACAGAATGAAAAATGTCATTTTCTGGTTGACACAGAGCCCAATTTATATTGTCCAAGGCATTCAGTTACCTTTTTCACTGCTTTACCCCCCAAAAGGAAAAGTTTATGCTAATGCTTGAACAAAAGGGGAAAAAAATGTACAAAGACCCTTGGAGGGACTAAGCAAACCTCTGGTTAACTCTTCCCATTAGGAAGTGTGTGCATCTAGTTACATAGTATGAATTGGTAGTTGTCATGAGACCATGGAAGACCAAAAGCATTTATTAAAAAATGTTATTTTCTTGAGCAACATGGTGTTATTGCCAATCACTTCAGGTCATTGAGTAGCAAGTTCATCAGAGACACTAGTGATATTGGAATTTTTATGCTCCTATCAGGCTGCAGTTTTCCACGCTCTGTAGAAAAAACCCTGTGACTCACAATGTTTGGGGCATGTTTTTTTGTGCTGGTCGTTCAGTGTCAGCTGGAAGATACTCCATTTGTGCATCAGGGAGGATTCAAGCCTTGGGACAAGGCTGAACTCCACATTCTGCAGATCAGCTGCCTTAGAGCTCACTTCTGCTGCTCCTTTCCCCTTCTCCTTCCTTGCAAGACATCAGCTCATCAGCATCATTTCAGAGCAACCTAGAACTTATTCTAACCTATACCAAGTGGCACAGAGATTTAATGTTCTAAATAAAATACCCTGGTGTAGGAAGGCATTTCCAAAACAGTGTAGGAGTGATGAGGGTAGTCTTTAGTATGGTCAGACCACAGTAGGTGAAGGAATGGAGAAGAGTCCCCTTCAGAATTCACAGCACCCAGAGTTCCCCATATGCTGCTCCATGGGTTTTAAGGCCTTGTTGTTCTTAAGGTTAAGCTTGTTTAGAAGATCCCCACACCACAATGGCACAGTCAGTAAAACCATGACTTTTCTTTGTAAGGTAACATTTTTTATGCCACTGTCACACTGCAGTGAAACTGCTGGCTGTCCCTAAATACTATCAAAGTAATGGTATGGGAAGAGAGCATCACTCAGACAGTCTGGAATAGCTGACTTTCCTTCACAGCATTCATGCATTTTGGGTACTCTTTGATCTTGAATACAGGAAGAGAAAATTAAAATCGACAGAGTGACAATAGGATAAAATAATACCTCAGAACATGAGGAAAGCTTAGTAAGACTCATATGACAGGAAAGGACAGGGATGGAAAATTTGTGAGCTGAAAGAAAGATGGTGATTTGTTACAGGCATCAGAACAGCTCCAAGACAAGATGGAGTATCTACTCTCATTCCATTTACATT
Source organism: Athene noctua (assembly GCF_965140245.1). Classification (NCBI taxonomy): domain Eukaryota; kingdom Metazoa; phylum Chordata; class Aves; order Strigiformes; family Strigidae; genus Athene; species Athene noctua. The sequence continues at coordinate 28,403,299 of NC_134039.1, forward strand.
AAGGGTTTCTTCACAAATAATTAATAAGGGATTATAAATTAGCCACAAATGCATGCATGTGACAGGAGCAAAAAGGGGTCAAAGGCTGGTCCAACCTAAAGGATTTCGATGACAAACCCATTACAGGGCTAGCATGGTTAAAATACATAGGGTTTTGTAGCTGTGGATCCATGGAATTAGCACTGCACATAGGGACTTTTGACTCACTTCTTGAATAAAGGAGCTCATTCACATCCACTGCTGGGTCAGGAGACAGTCACCTGTGGTAAGTACACCTCTAGAAGGTGTTGGAGGTGCCATCCCAGCTGCATAGCAATCTACAGAAATTGCTGTATCTCTGAATCTGAATCTTCTTGTGGTTCTGTGGCCTTTTCCTATAAAATGCGATACAACTTTCCTTGTTTGCACAGTTGAGAGGAAAGGGAAACGGAGAATCCGGACAACGTTCACAGCTGAGCAGCTTCAAGAACTGGAGAAGATTTTCCAAGTGACTCACTATCCAGATGTCCATATTCGCAATCAACTGGCAGCAAAGATAAACCTCCCAGAAGCCAGAGTTCAGGTACATTGTGTCTCCAAAAGGCTATGCTCACTGCACCAATTCTTTATTCAGAGCACATTTTTAATAGTTTATGCCTGGGTGACAACACTAATGAAATATGTGACCTCTCTGTTACCCTAAAGAGGAGGCCAGTATCATTCTTTTCCCTTTTACAAATAAGGAAAAAAAGTATTTGTCACCCAGCTGGGACTAACCAAATGGAATTAATCAAAGGGTTAACAGGAGCTCTAAGCATACTAAATGCACAGCAAATACGAGTTACAGATGATTATGAACAACCTGTTGGACTCAGTAGCAACAGAGCAGCCATTTATTAAAATATTTATTAATCATTTATCAACCTTTCATAGACTAATGTACATCCCATACAAACTGTTGTCCACATCCATCTTCTACAGGGTCTCAAAAAAAGTGAAAATAACTGCCCAAATGAAAATTATTTCTGTATTTTGATATCACAGGCTTTAAATACCCTGGCTGTAATTTCAGTGCATGGAGACTAATCCAGTTTCCCCCAGCTGTAATGTAGTCTCACTGACTGAGCTCAAAATTGACCCCAAATGTTACTGCATATGAAATCTACTACATTAAAATATACATACGACTGTTTATTGGCATTTGGTGTTGGTTTACCAGGCACTATTGTGACAATTTTTGCACAAGGCAGTTTCTGTACTTGCTGTAATGCTGGTCATAAGTGTACTTCTATGAACATACCCCTCTCTAACAATCAAAGTTCAATACAGAGCAGTTTATTGACTATGACATGCCTGGGACTATCGACTAACCATGATGATATTGCTTCATAGTTAAGTGACAGGGAGAATTGGAACAGCATAGCCGTAATATGCCCTGTAGCGATAACAGTGCACCCACAATGCATTTCCAATGGTATAAAGCACAAGCTGGGTACTAGTCAGTGTTTCCAATAGAACAGCAAATGACATGAAAGAACAGGGTGATCTTCTGTTTAAAAACTTATTTATAATCTGTAGGGGTAAAAGTAAAATAGTTATCATGGGAAACATCAACCGGAGATGTACACAAAGGAAGCAAAAAGCCCCTCATGTATGTATTGCGTATGGCAAATTCCCAATTCAGACAGGGTTACACAACACAGGAAATTCTGAGTTTGACCTCATCTTGGCTGATAAAGGGAAACTGGCCACAGAACTAAAAATTAACAGTAACTTAGGTACAAGTTACAAGTTGTTATACCTTTGACTGATTGCATTTGCCACATATAAACAAAATAGACTGCAGAGAATTCATGTATGATCTTGGTACTTTGAAATAATAGTTTTAGCAAAGCTAAAAGCAGTATTGACAAATCACCTCAGAGAGATAATTTAACTGGGGGAAAACAAGTGATCAACCATTGGGTAACCAAGTGAAACAGTTCATAAGTATGAAAAAACTTGTGTCCTCCAGTCAAGAAGCAAAAGGATGATTGCTGTGAAACAGTTTAAGTGGATATGCAGAATTATATCCCTGTATGTGTGCATGCCTACATGCAATGCAAAATGAGGAATGCTGGATGAGTAAATGTTAGAAACAAGAAATTATAAAAAATGGATAAACAAAGCAGAAGGATAGAGGACAAAGCTTTTGTCAGAAAACTTAAGGATCATCAGAAACTCAATAAAAGTCCATTAAGAACAAACAAACAAAAAAAATGAACTATTATCTTGATCTGTTACATTATAAAATCAGTGGGACTGTCAAGGATAATGCAGATATGGCAAAGATGTTCAGGTATAATTTCTGCTCTATCCTTGGAAATATGTCAGGTAAGGTGGTAGTATCATATGATGATGATGATGAGACACTTTCCATAAGGACAAGGTTGAACAGCAGCTGCTACAGACAGATATTTTTAAATCCAGACATTTAGGTGACTTACCTCCAGTAGTTCTTAAAAAGCTGCTTGAGAAGCACTTTGGGTCATCAGTCTTGATATTTAATCATTCCTGGAGCAAGAGACATTCTAGGGGCCTTGAAGAAATTTAATCTTGTGTCAGTATTTAAAGGGTAAAGAGGACAACCAGATAATGACTGGCCTGTTAGACAAACATTTTTAGCGAAACAGTGATAAAGCCAATATGAATTTCTGTTAATGAAGAATTAAAGAAAGGATAATGCATTTAATACTTACTAATACTGGTTTATGGAAAATAGATGTAAAACTCATCTTTTAATGATGAGATTATTGGTGACAGTTTTAAACCAAAAGAGGGTAGATTTAGATTAGATATAAGGAAGAAATTCTTTACAGTGAAGGTGGCAAGACAGTGGAACAGGTTGCCCAGAGAAGTTGTGAATGTCCCATCATTGGAAGTGTTCAAAGTCAGGTTGGATAGAGTTTTAAGCAACCTGATGTAGTGAAAGATGTCCCTGCCCATAGCAGTGAAGTTGGACTAGTTCATCTTTAAAGGATCCCTTCTGACCTAAACCAGTCTATGGTTCTATGATTCTATGATTCTATGTATTTGGTTGATAAACATAATTACATTGGTGGCATGTCACTGTAAGTACCTTGCCTTGGTCCTATGTCCTGCTTGGATTAAGAATACAGAGCAGATCAAATAGCATGTGCTAGGAGACAAAGAGCTAGGTCTGCAACAAGTGAGTAATTACAAACGAGAACATTTTGTAGGTGGTCTCTCATAGGAACCATTTACTGACACAAAGGTAAATTTGAACTACAAAATCAGTAAAACCTTTAATGATAGTGCTATGAAGTGGTAAGAAGATTAGGGGAGTGGAAAACAATGAAAAGGCTGATTCTTTAGTACAGCAAGCTTTGGATGATTGGCCCTGTGTCTGCAAGAGAACAATAAACAGTCTTACAGGGCAACAAATGGAGGCCATTCCTACAACATGGGGCACGCCACCCTCCCTCTGCACTCTGTTTTAGTTTTTGTTTCTTTGGATAGCCTGCTGACCACTGAGAGGGCAAATGAGTCTTTTGTAAAATGTCAGGCAGTATTAAGGAGGCATTCATCCCTGGCTTTAGCACTAGTGTGACTTACATGAACAGACATTGGAACACTGTGCTCTGTCTCACTGCCATAGCTCAGGAACACTGTAAAACTGAAGGTTGGTAGCATGCAGAGAATAAATTGTAGCTTGGTATCTGTGGTGGACAAAGCATGGAGTAATAGGTCTAAATCCCAGTAAAAAAAATACAGGGTTGCCAATGAGAAATCATTTTAGGGGTAAAGGTGTTGGAGAGTTGGTTGGGAAAAAAAAGAGCAGTTCGGTCTGTGAACACAGTTTTGCCTTATTAAAAAAAGAAATAATAATAAATCCCTGAAATGAGGACTTTATCCCATATGCAGACTTTAGAAGGAGCACTTTAAAGGTTGAATTTTGTCTTTAGTTTCTATTCTGCTGTCAATCACTTTGTCAGGGTTAAACAGGAGACATTTTTATGGTACTGTTTCACCATATAACTCCTGCATGGTAGAAAGGGAATGGATCTGTTCATACAGACTAAGCAGTTCTCAAACACATGCAAACCCAGATAAACAAAGCTGTCCTTTCAGTAACCTCAGATACTGCTAACTATCAGCAATATAGCAGAGGGCTCCTGATATTCCCATTACTTTCTGGGCAAGAGATGCAGAAATAATTGAGCTGTTCATTATTTGGTTTAAAATACATACGTATTTACATCCAGTAGCATTTGGTTTTGATCACTAACACCTTGTGTTCATGTGCAACACTTTGCTTACATTCAAACAGCAAGTTCCTAAGCCAGCTAGGAACTGCAGTGGAAGGAGTATTCAACTTTTCACAGCAATGCAGCAAGATTCACTACTGTGGCCGCACAATAAATGCTTGTGTGCCTCAGGCAGAAGCCAGTTCGGTCAATCAGCTGACAAGTGAAAGAAACTCCCCTGAGAAAATTAGTTGTCTGTTTTCCACTGCAAAAGATGTGGCGGATAACATCCTCAGACTGCTGAGTGATTTAGAAGTTTTCGTCCCCTTGGGTCTTTTGCTTAGGTCCCTTATATGAATTTCAAAATGTTACCAGCTAAATATAAGAAGAACCCTGTTACTATAATACATCTCCACTGGTGACACATTTTTACTGCAGCGCAGCAAAACATCTAGGTGGGTTTTTTCCCCAGTCTATTCACCTGGGAACAGGGTGAAATAGCCCTGTTGTGCAACAGATCACACCTACTAGGGAAAACAGAATGCCACGTGCCTTGACTGCTGCAGAGCTTTGACGGAAAAAGGATCTGTTTTCCCAGGAGAGCCCTGGAATACCTGCTGCACGCTGTGACACTGTCTTTCCTTGAACAGGGAGATCCTAGCTCTTCTGTGAGCTGCAAGAGAAAAAAGGCTATGATGACAGTCCAGAGATCCCACATGCTATGCCAAGTGTGAAAGGTGCTGTGTCAAACCCAATGTTTTCCTTTAGATTCAGACCCTGGTTCTGCTGAGCTGAAAGTCACTGTTTTTTGATGCTCGCTTAGAGAGAGGAGGGAAAGTAGTTGGATGCGAGCAGTTCCTCCTTCATCTCCTGTTCATTTCTCTGCCTTTTCTTTCTTGCCTGTGTCCAGATATGGTTCCAGAACCAGCGAGCAAAGTGGAGGAAACATGAAAAATTTGGCAACTTTGGTGGCCTTCAGCATCTAACAGAGGTTGATTTTGTTCCTGCTCCCAAGTCAGATATCACAGTGAGTATCAGAGAGTATGTAGAAAGCCACTGAGGGAGAGATAGGTATCCTTCACCACGTCACCTCTTCACATGGGACTATCCCGGAGAAGGAGGACTGGAAAATACAAAACCGGCAATATGATGAAAAGAAATCCTAGCAAATATGGGCAAATAACACTTCTTTTAAATTAAATTAAACCTGTTTTGTAAATATGCCTTGAGGTATCTCTTGCAGGATAATCCTTCCCCATTTTACTTCTAAATCACTTCTCTGTAAATCATACTTTGATTCAAAATACCTTTACCTTCATCAATTTCTTGAACAGGAAGAAATATGACAGTTGCAGCCACAAAACTATGTTTCTTTATAGACAGTATATCTTTACAACATCTAGCTTTGTTAGGCTGACCAGTGCTTTTTGCCCTTGACCCATGTCCTTGCCAAGTCCAGGACAGTTAATATTATCTAGGCTGGCACACAGGCTCTTCCCCTGTCAGGAGTTTTTCCCTAGCTAGAACAAATGGTATTTTGCCTTGCTCCCTGGGTTTTAGGGAGTCTGTTCTTCTAAACTTTGCTTCTTCATTACTGAGCCCCAGGGAAACAAGTAAGGTTGATCGTAAATTGTATCTAAGTCTGTATTGATTCACCTGAGACTGCATTTTTATTCCTGAAAGGCTTCTAGCTTGATGCCAAGAAAGCTCACTGCTACCATCCCTGCCGTGGGATACTACTCACCGCTGCAAGGGCAGGTGACAACTGCCTGGCTTCCCAGCACGCTCTCCTTCATCCCCCACCACTTGGAGCTTCTGCCCTTCCCAAAACCATACTTGTTCTTCAATGTCCTCCCCCCTTACAGCATGCCACTACCCCACAAGTTGGAAAGGAGCAGGATCTGCGTCAGTTCCACATAGAGAAGGATACTGGGGAGTGAGGGACTTTGGGGGCACATTTTTCTCACCCATGACCATTTTGGGGGTGTGCAGTTCATCTCCTTGACAAGCCTGCCAGGACGATGGATGGCCTGTGGTGCAAGGTCAGCTTGCTTGCAGAAGTGCCACCACAAGTGCAGCCTAGCGAACATGGGTGAGAGACACCATGGACCAGGAAGGAACTCCCCATCTGCCTGGAGGAGCAGCATGCTCTGTAGAAACACAGCTGCTCAAATGACAGCCTCTCCCTGGGGGAACAGTGCACCCAGCAGCCCTGTGAAAGGACTGGGATTTTACTCAGCCCTGAGACAACACTGGATGACCCTATTGTGCTGGTGGCTTGGGGCAGCCAAGATGCCTGCAATGAGGAGTGCATAGCCCCAAGGTCCAGATGAAAGAGCCTTTCTCTGCAAGTTTAGGTAGCTTTCCTCATAGTTTCTGGTCTTCGTGCACTGGGGGGTGCAAGGAACAGGTTTTGGTTAAAAATCAAACTTTCAAGATACCTTTTTTCCCCAAGCAGTCAATGATGGAGGGGGGTGGGAATGATTTGATGTCTGTGTTTTTGACTTGAATAAAGGGACACAAAGACAATCTGAGTTGAAATATGGCAGTCTGAGAGGAGTAGCAGTGCTGAGATCTGGATTTGGTACTGCGAGTCTTTGGGGGCAAGAGAATTCTTCAGATGGTTAATTAAAATGCTTATGAAGAAGCCTCTATTTTTTTCTCCTGAATTAATAAAGTTCCAAAATTCCATAAGAAACAGTAACAAAAACACAGCTTGAGTTTAATCTACTAGACACAATAGGATGGTATGACCGCACACTTTGGTTTGATTAAAGATCAATAATGAGATTGGCCTGCCCACTTACAAAATGTCTGTATGTCCTATTATTTACATAATATTCATCTCCTTCCAGCATATGGTGCTTTTTTCTACCCTACTTGTTCAGGGTCCAATCCTGCTTCCACTAATGTCTCCACTGACTTTTATGGGAAGCACTGTTGGAAAGCACTGTTTAAAGGGTTGCACCATCTTGCAGCCACAGCACATATTGCACACTGACAGGAGAAGCTACTGATCAAAGCCATTAAAATGTGGTCTCCATCCCAGACATAACATTGGTAAGGGTGGCTATTCATGACAGAGCCCAAAAGCAAAGCAAATTGGGACCCAAAGGCTTGCTGGGGAGGCTGCCCTGTGCACTTGCAAGTGCAGGTGGGTTAATGACTCTGAACAGGTTGCTTACTTAAGAAATCCCTCTGGCCAGACTGCAGCTGCCAGATCTTCAGCCTTCTTCTAGCCACTAATTGTTAGTTACATAGTGGATCACAGTGAGTCAATAGCTTTCTTCTTGTACACGAGCTTTCCATGTAGTTCAGGTTTGGGATACCTGTAAGCTAGGGAGTAGCTGATTGTTGCAGGGGAAAACATAAATCCTACCCTGTATGGGTTTCATTTCTCCAGGCCACAACTATTCAGCAGAAGTCAAATATACTGTGTTCTTCCTATAGATCTTACACAAGACCTTTTCCCCACAACTGCTCAGACCTTTACCCTATACCCTCTTCATCCCTGTAATCTTATGTGACATTTGAAGGACAGTCCAGTCAGATACCGGACTAAACTTCAGCTCTAACAAAGAGGTTTAAACTCATTAAAATCAACAGGAATTGGCTATGGTGTTTACCTCATGCAACCACACACACCTGAATTAAGGACCCTGGGCTCATTTTAAAGAAAAAAAGTGACCGCACCAAGGTTTCTAGGTTAGGTAAAGTCCACACATCAGTGCAGTTTCCAGGGTGTGAATTGTTGCTATGCAATGATTAGCTTGAATATAGACACTGACATTGTAATAATTTAAAACTAAGGGGGTGTGACTCTGCACAAGTAGACCGGGGCTTCAAATCAGCATGTGCATTGGGAGAGCTTAAACTGCAGGAATATTTCTGTAGCATAGAGGGAGATTCTGGGATGATCACAATGTGACCATTTTTCTTTGTCAGGATATGGAGTGTTTGAATTTCATCAGTCTTTTAATAGAAACCAAGCAGCTTCCCAGGGTTATTGCTTACTTTCTGTCCACTCCACATGTCTGTCTGATAACCCCATGGCCAGGGTCCTACACAATCATCATGCCTGCCCAGGTTCTGGAAGCTCTGCTTCATGACTCCGAAGTCTTCTAGTTGCTCTGTTTTGGACCAGAGAGGTGAGAAGCAGAGCCATTGAGAAAACATCATCAACTTCATCTTGAAAAATTAAAGCCTTAGAATTCTTTTTTTGCTAGCAGGTTCAATACTTTGAGTGTTTGTTGTGATGTAGAACAATTTTGCTTGGGCTTTCTTGTTTATTTATGAAGTTTCAGAATTTTCCACTGAACAGCAAATCTAGGTTTCAGGATATATGTAGCATCTCCATTTATATGCAGCTGGTCAAATCCCAGACAGTTAATACTATTGCCTTGTTTTCCACCATTTCTTAATTTTATTCTGAAGTGCAGCCAAAAGAAGTTAGCAAGTGGGACAGATTCTGGCATTGCCATCTCATTAAATCCCAACACCTCCTAATCTTCCAGTTTTCATCCCTCATCATCTAATAGTGGCATCTTTTCCTTCCTCTGCACCCCCTACCTATCTTCAAAGCAACAAGTAAGGAAGTCCACTTGTTTCATGTCTGTGCTAGTCCTCAGGATGTCATTTTTGCATTGTTTTATACTCTGTTGTTTCCAGAAAATGCCAGGTTGGGCACACCAGTCTTTGGGACACCCTAAACTCCACAGTTCTTCAAACATATAGGATTTCTTTGGGCATAAGTGTACCTTAAACCTGTCGAAGTGTTGCTAGAGGAACAAGCCATTCAAGGAAGTTGACCACATACTAGCAAGACCTGTGTATAGAAATGCAGTCATAGTTTCATCCTAACTTCAGAGTGCTAGTCTGTGGTATTCCCTGAGCAGGTGAATGGGAAATAAAGGAAACATATTTCTCACCACCAGCATAAGACTCCAGCTGTGCTGCCTTGGAGTGAAGCAGTCCATCTGATCTCCCAGCACGTGCTACACATGTCCCAGCCAGAAACACCTTGACCACCTCTCAGCAGACTCATCCCACTTCTCAAAAAAAAAAAAATCTCATTATCATCTCTATCCAAAGAGCCTGGCAGATTAGTCAGGCTCAAATCCAGTCATGATAACATTTTGTTCCCTCAACACATCTGAATCACTTCTCGAAGGCAGCAGCAATGAGAGGCAACAGCGTGGAGGTATGTGCTCCCTGTCAATGGACGTCCTGGAAGGCTGTTGCCACAGTCCGCTGGATCAGGTCATGTTAGCCTAATAGCATCTCAGAAATAAGTGATGGGAGAGCCCCATCCTGTCCTAGTCTCTGATGAAAATGCAGGGCCATTATTTATGGTAGATGCTCAGAGGTTTTGCCTCACCTAATTTCAAGTGACTCAAATGACAGGACTTACAGCTCCCTCAGGGGTGACCCCTCTGCAGTCTCACAGCTCTCCATGACACTGCTTACATTTTCTATATGACAGTTTCATCCTTTAATCCCCCATAAAATCCCTTATAACCTGAACAATTCCTCCCACCAGTTTATGGCCATGATTTCCATTTTCACACTGACTTTTCTCAATGAGCCAAGCCACTGGTTTCAAGGAAATTAGTCCTCTTCAGCACAAGGAAGACATTATCCTGCCAATGATGTTTGCACACCACAGACACCCCTGAGCCCTCAGGTGGCCCTGGCTTGTCCTTTAGCTCACCTAGCTATCTGTTGTCCTTAATCTTTTCTTGTCAGTCCCTCTGGGACATAGATATTGAGGGCAAAATTCTTAATTGGATTAAAAACTATTGGATGGATGACCAAGGTCCAAGAACTGACATACATTAGCACCAATCAAGAGGGCGGCGACTGGGACAAAGTCCAAAGTGGGTGGTAAATACTCACAGGGGAGAAAGGGGTGGGAAGCATGGCAAGTTGACAGGGTTGGGATCAGATTTGCCCATCTATCAGCTACCTGTGAGAAGGGGCCCTGTGCTGCTGAAAGGAAAGAGAGCATGGCTGTACAGGAGAAAATATCAGCTTAAAAAGGATTCCACATAAAAAATGGATGATGAGGCTACCTGACTCTTATTTAGACAATTTAATGTGGAAAACTTGCTGCATATCAGACTGAAATGTATACCAGTGTACAGAGCAAGAAGTCATGTGTGCAATGATTGATATTCTGATCAAATGCTCATTTTGGGGGTATTTTTTTACTCTTAACTGGAATTTCCAGCTTGGATGGCTTTTAATTGTACCACAGTAAGAGACCCCTGGGTCTCTAGAAAGATTTTCTGTTATTGTTGCTGCTGTTGTTTTGTGAGCGTGGTTAGAAAAGAGAGGTGGAGTTTGGAGGGGGTTGTTTACTTTTAAAGGTTTCTTTTTTTTTTTCCCCCTTTGATTACCACATGCTCTGATCACAGTTAGAAAGATAGTGTGCAGAGAGGGTGCTGCCTGCTCTGCAGTTCCAAACAGATACACACTAGACCTTAGGTCTAAAAAAGATGTGATTTAAAGCAGCCAAATATCTGGTTCTTCATGCTTGTTGACAAAGCTCTGTTCTTTCCTTGCTCTGTGCTCTGACCTGAGTTTGCTAAGCAACTGTGAAGTATTCTTCCTCCATTACCTCACACCTCCCCTTAGCCTGGAGTACAGGTCTTGCTTAAGCACCTACTTCAATTTTCTTGCTCTGCTCCCTTTTTTGCCCCTTGGTAGTTTGGTGTATTTTTATGTTATTAGAAAATGCTATCACATCTATCTCAGGGACCAAATGAGCCCACATCTGTGCATCTCAGGCAGATCAACCAAAAAGACTGGGTTTAAATAAGGGCTTAATTCATAATATAATGGTCAGTGAAATAGTTCAGGTGGGCTTTTATCCATAAGAACTTAGCTCTTCCAAGAAGGCCTCTTGTGGCACTTCCTCCTTGCTTGTGTCTTCATGAAAACCTGCTCTGTTCCTGAGCCAGTTTTTACTCCACTTCCATGACACGTTCTTGCTTTTGCTAGAATCCATCGTTTACAGTGTCCGTCCAAAGATAACTGCACAGACTAATTTTATTTTCAAGTGGCTAGCAATAAAAGCTCACCCCCTGACCACCTGAACTCCAGAAGAATGGACAGAGCAGGAAGGGAAAATGCTTTTTATTCCAGTTCTTCAGAGCCTAGACTTTCTGAAAGGACTCTGGATTTTGATCAAAAATGAACCTGGTGTCAAAGCCAGAAGATGAGTTTAGTTTAAATGCTTTAAAAGGAAACCCAAACAGATAATTTTTTTTTTTTAATCACTCGAAGCAAAAAAGATCTGTGTCTCAAAATAGCACATGATTCATTATTCTGACAGCCTTTTTCATAGGCATTTCAAGAAGAGGATGTTCCCTCATGGGGTAGCTTGCATTGGTGCTGCGACTCTTTCTGGGACCAGCATATCAAGCAGTATGTGTTGGACACCTGAATGATCTGCAGCCTGATATGGAATTAAAGAGTACCAGCCAGAAACTGCGTGCCAGGAATTCATAGCAGCTGCCCCCTTTTTCTGCATTTCAAAACTCTCATAGTCACATTCTTTGCCATTGTGTTCCTTGTCTTTTTCACATGGCTGATGTCACGTTTACAAGACAGAAATTCACTGAATGCTTCATCATCTTTGATTAAATATAGATGCTTCTATTTACTGCCTTACAGACCCTGGGCCTTGTCATATTTTAAGGGTTTCAAAGTCTTCCAATAGCAGAAAAGGGCCATTTCTTTGCTCCTCAACAATATAAAAAGCCAATTTAATGCTTCTCTTTCTTTCTCTGCAGGAAGCACATTCCTGTCTCTGGAATGGTACCCTTCGCTTTGTTTGTGACTGCTGAAGCTAGGAAAATGCTTAGGGCTCTCAGCAATATCAACCTTGCCTGTCACTAATTTTCCACTCTCTGAAGCCTTGCTATTCCCCCTCTCCTTTCTTTTGTCTCTGCCACACATTAACAGAACAAATGCTACTGCTACTTTTATTCCCTCGGTTAATCTCTTTTTGCTGCTCTGAATTTAGGGCTGTCCCATACAATGCTACCAGGATTTCCCAAGCAGGAATAGGTGTGTACTCTTTTAAGGGCACCAGGCAGTGCAAAGCACCTCCTCGGGGCCATGAAATGGTTGCTGGTGTAGGGAGCTACTCAGGAGAGGCTTTCTCCTTCATTTGCCTGGAGGAGGAATAGATAGGCATCTGGTGTTCAGGGTCTACCATATGATTCCCAGGGTTATCCTTCTTATAATTAAGGAAAAGCAGGTCCCCACGTGGGGGTCTTATATCCCAGCCTGTATCACAGGTGTTTGGGCAATATTTTATTGATGGCATTTTACAGCACTCCCCAGTGCAATTCCTCTGCTCTCAGACACTTCAAATTTTACCACGTTTTAACTTTCAAAATTTAATATTTTTCTGTGTTATCTGTCTGCCTCTTAAATCTAAGCAACTCAGTCCTTGAGGCTGGGGGAAAATGCACTATTTTGCTCATGGTGAGAAAATTCTGGTACCCTTTTGAGAGAGTACTTGGAGCAGGAGCTTGAAATCTGTCATGGAGGTGGCCTTTTCCATTAATTGTGCTCTTTGCCATCATTGTCATCAACTACTGTCCTCTGGCCAAAGTGTGTCTTTGAAAAATATTGGTTTGCACAGGTTTATCCTGTGTCACTCAGATTATAGCAATTACACTCCTTCTGGAGTCAGTGCTCCCTAGCAATGCTTATTCTGATGGCTCAACACAATTTCCCTCACAAGCTCAGTTCTTGGCTTGCTGTGAACAACACGTGGCCCAGACTTTCATGGTAGCCACCAGAGCCCTTTTCCACTGGTTTTGGAATGCCCCACCACCTCAATCACAGGACCAGCACAGTGGAGCAACCTCCTCAATCCTAATAGCAGGAGCACATTCCCTGGGGAAGGCAAGACAACAGGGAGGGGTTGTGACTGGAGAAGCATGGGCAGAAGCAGCTGGCTGGGCAAGGAGACTCTGCTGGGGAGTCAGGGCAGTGCAACTGGAGGTGATGCCAGTGGGTTCACGGAGCCGGGGGGTGGGTAGCAGTGGACTGCACAGGGACAAAGAGCTGATCTGAGGCAGGGTGAAGGGCAGGTTTGGCCCTACCTGTTCCTATGGGATGCTCAGCTAGTGACTCGGACTGCAGGTTTCACTCATGCAAGGCCCCTTTGCCCGCTTGGCTGGATCACACTACAGGACTATTTGGCACTGCCTGCCTGCAAAAATAAGATCCCCAAAATCTGACAGTGGTGTCCCAAGATCAGGAATGCTCCTAGTCTTTGCCACCCTGTACCCCAGTTCCTGTCTACAATACAGGGATTGTATGCCCTTACAAGACATGAGTCTGTGGGACTGTGATACCCCCAAGGTGGAGCACTGCAGAGAACCCAGTGGGCTGGGAATACTTCTAACACCAAAACAGGCAGCAGCTAAGACCTGAAAGCTCACAATTAATAATAAAGAGAATAAAACAAGTCCTATCTAAGGCCTGTTTTACAGTGAGTCCTTCCATCCTGTGCATTCAATGAAGTCTGATCCCGCAGGGAAAAGAACATTGTGCAATCATTTAATTGAGGACTCTGTCACAATGCAAGCACAAAAGGGGGCAGAGCTGAGGATTCATTCCACCCTCTTGGGGTTTCCTACACTTTCCAGTACCCAGTTTAGCTATCTTGATAGTTTTTTCTTTAGTCAGCTTTTGCCTGTGGTGTTGTGCAGAGCATCACTGGAGAGGGCTGAATGGTGAGAAGGGCAAGAATCCTTCGTGCCATGCAGAGCAGAGAGCTATAAACTCTCATTGACTGATGAAAAAGCCTGACCACACTAGAAGGCATTTCATTATCTAATTATATCATACATTACTAAAAGACAGCAATAGAATAATACATAGATAGCTACATCTGATGAGTGTATGTGTGTTTTTAAATGTGGGTGTATATGTATGTGTGCATTTCTTGAATGAAACTGTTTAGAGTCTACTGGGCCAAAAGATAAATTCCACTGATAAAACCACTTATTTTATAGAAACTGGGAGCAAAAGGACACAAAAACAGCCACAGTGGATCAAACTCCAAATGAACACCCAGCCCAGTACCAGAGAGTGCTCAGATGATCAGCACTGGATATTTTTGCCATGTGCTATTCCGCGTTGTGTTGTGTGCATCAGGTTATTTCTGTGCATTCACCCAGCTCAGGCAAGCAACCCAACATGCTGTCATTTCTCAATGGCAGCCTCTCTGTCCTTGGTATCATCTTGTTTTGCCAAGCTGTGAAAATTGTGTCAAATGAAACAGTTGTGGTATCTCCCCAGCCACCAGAAACCCTCCATGACCAAGCCTATCCTTTTCCTCCTCTGTGTAAAATACTCAGTCACAGCATCCTCCCTATGTCTATTTCAGAACAAAAATGTAGAGTATCTCATCATCCTGCACAAGCACCTGCCTCCCTGCATAGTCACAGTCCACCCACTTTTCACTCAGACTCTTTGAGGACTGACTGAAGTCTGAGATCGATGCAATGTGTCTTATGCAAAAAGCAGATATATTTTCAACACCCAAGTATCCAAAATGTCCTCCAGGTGTCATGAGCCTTTGCTAACTCTTGAAACCCACAAACTGCACATAAAACAGGTAATTTCCTATGACCAGTCACAAAATGAGTAGGGTGCTATATGGCAAACAGTGTCTCCTGTTAAAATCTACCGTTCAGCTCTTTGCAGCTGGGTGCTAGGGAAGGCTGCAGGAAGGTTGGTGAGTCTGACTGTGGGAGTCTGGTTCAGTGCCTATTGTTATCAACAGGAAAACAGGAAAACATTCATTGGCAGAACCAGAGATTGGTGTATGTTGGGAAAAAAAAGCCTCTAATACCTACTCACTGAGCAAAAACACAGCTGGAGGCCCATATATGTTGCCCTGGGAGTTACTCAAGTGCAGACCAGCATTAGCACAGCATTCCAGGACTTAATATCATTCCAGGCAGTTTATGGCTCTCCATTATTAAAGCTGCTGTCCTTATGAAAACAATGCATGGTGGCATCTCATATTTTCTGTCTTTAGCTAAGCTACCTTGGAAGTGTTGCTTTAATAAAGTTAAATTCATACTCATGTTACAATGAACAATAGGGCTGAAGGAGCTATGAAAATTAGTTCCTCCTCTTCTGGGAAGTAAAGTCTTCTCAGCTCTTGTAGAATCTGTTGCAGCACACAGCACTAGCCCAGGAAATGTTTTATCACACTGTTATGCAAATAGCTGGTTCTTAGTGTAAGTATTTACTAGAAACAAAATTAATCTTGTGCCTTCATCTTCCATGGGAAGGATACTGAATCAGGGAGATAAATGCCAGTTCTGCTTCTCCCAGCAGACTACCCTGACCTACTAGGTCCTGGCTGGGCTCTTTGATGATTGCTCTCCTGGCCCCACAGCTTTTGCATTCCTGCTGGCACCATGACCCAGCCTGAAAAGGGATTATTACCCTCTTCCCCCCTACCAGTGCTGTGCATCCCATCTTCCTCCAGTCTGAGAAAAGTTAGGGCACACATCCTGGTGAATCAGTAGGTTTGAGGTCCAGCCATGGCTTTTTGCCTGGAAATTTCAGCAGTGGCAGAGATCACACCCTCAGTGCTGGTGGCAGATACCCTCAGTGATGCTGGCTACTCCCACCTCTGAGACAGATTATGTATCATATTTAAGTGGCAGGGGCTTTTGGACTTCAAGAATGCCTAAATCTCTCCATAGAATCTATAGGGAGACTACCTGATTCGGGCAGCCCAGATGTGGCCATAAAACTATGGTTTCCCAATCAGGCATGGTCTGGATACTGTCCTCAATATAACAAATATATATCTTAACAATACTTACCTTCTTATAAGGCTGTCTTCATCATTCAGCATAGCAAATAAGGGATGCAGCACTATACCTTTTCATTCAGGCTCACAGAACACCTATTCCTGAAATCACACATAAAGAAAGAGGACAAAAATAATCTTTTTTAAAAAAAACTAAAAATCAGGATTTTTAGGATAATTTTAGGATTAATTAAGGATAGCTCAATTAAAAAATAAACACAAATGAAATCAAAACAATCAATGGTAGTTCAACTCTAATTGAATTTTATCATCAGCAGAGCTGCTGTTGTTTTTCCCTTCCTCCCAGAATAAGAAGCTCTGGAGAGGAAATTTCCTTCATCAAATTTCACCATCAGTTGAATTAGTCTCAGAATCTTTTTAATAAAACAAAACAAAACATAGCAACAACAAAAACCCAAACTTTTGAAAGAAAACCCTTTAATTCCAGCCAAGGCCCTTAAACCAACTACCCTGTGTCAGACTGTTCAGTGAGGGAACTGGAGGGTGTCAGCACTAATCATCTGTCCCTGTTTTCTCAGGGTAAATTTGGCATGTGTCTCAGAGCTGGGGAGAAGAGGCTCTGGAGTCCTCCAAGGAACTGGATTTTAATTCTGATGTAATGGCCTCAGCTAATTAGCAGCTCTAACAAACCTCACCTCCAACCCTTCTCTGGATCTTTCTCCAATTATGGCTAAGAGTGAAGCCTGCAAGAAGGGAAGGTGAGGTGGGGAGAATTGTCCATAGTTATTGAAGGTTACACAGCTGCAAAGAATAAAAATGACTGTGGTATTTAATGACATTCCTGTTTAATTCTGACAAACAGGAGCATTAACATCCTGTACATAGGGGCAAATTAACATGGAGGATACTAAGCAGAGACAAGCCCCAAAGCCCCTTCTCTGGCCCTTCATACAGACATAAATTTTACCATTATCGACATAAGGGACTTAGCAGCCTTTGAACATGATTACTCCTTTATATATATCGTGACTATAAATATATAATTTCCTTGAGGTTCTACTTTATTAAAATTCTTAATTACAGAGGTTTTCTCGCTGCACTTTTTTCTCATATATATCATGCAAAGCAGCAAATACTGTTTACCATAAAAAGAATAATCACTTACTGAAGTGCTAAGGCTTGGACAACAAGCCCAAGCCAGAGTTGACCTATAGATGAATCCTGTATGTTTTATAACTGATAACCATTGTGCTAGTAGGTATTGTACTAAGTTATAACAACACCCTTATGCTGATGTAAAAAGTGCTAAAACATTGAAATACTGCAGCCTGAACAACAGGCCCCAAGCTGAAGCTGCTAACTTAGTCTGTAATCATTAACGAAGTATGTAAACTCGCTAGTGAAAGATCCAGCTTAGACAAAATATAATCAGTAGTGAGGAGAGAATGTATCCAGCTTCCCTTGTTTAGCCTTGTTCAAGGCTGAGAACCCAAGTATTTGGCCTTGTTAGAAACTCCCTTGGTTTCCCCCCCTGAGCCCTGGCCAGGCTTTGGGTGGAATCCAATAGGAGAATGAAACCAGAAATTTTCTGCTCAAAACAAAGGTGCCAGCTATTCTGGCTTGTCCATCTCTGGTATTTGAGGCTGGGCCTGTTTGCAGCGACTTTGGCAGCCTCACCTATGGGTGGACGCACCGCGTAGGATTTCCCACTTGCCGGGACAGGCTCTCCAAATCCTCGCTGTGACCGGGGCTCCCCGGAGACTGCGGGTCTGGGTGATGATAATATATGCAAGTGGTGATGTATTTTTCTTAACCTCCATTCTCTCTCTCTTGTGTAGTAATGATTTAATGCATTACCCTGTATTTTCCTGTTTGCTGCTTTAAGTGCACTGTTCTGCTTTTTCTTACTGCATGTTTTCTGTATTACACTGTTATCACTAGTAAAATACACCTGCTCTTTTCACTCTGGTGTCTGGATATAATTGGTATCCTTAGTCAGCAGAACACTACATGCCAAAGGCAGAAAACACTTTAATTGCTGCTGTCCTCAGAAGAGTTTTCTGCTATGCTCAGAAAGTTTGGGTTTGTTTTTTATCCCTCAGTGTCACTGGAAAACTCTTCCACTGAAACCAGTGTAGTCCATTTTTCATTGATATCACAGCACTTCCCAACTGCCATAAAATGACGCTATTTTACAAATGCCATAAAATCGCACAGAATTTTACAAACACCATAAATGTGGCCATGCAAAGAATGAAAAATGTTCAAAGCGTGTTTCCATCTCTCCCAAATAACTGTGACACCCTTGTCACAATACAAAGCTTTGGAAGTTTTATATTGCTGCACATAGCAATGTGAAGTGCAGATGATGACACCAACAAATGCTCAGTGCTGACACTTAAAAGAGCAGCTGTAAAAAATAGCAGTCCATGATAAAAAGCACAGCATCAGCCATTGACTTTATGCAAAACATTATTTACTGTACAAACATACTGGGCTGCAAAATATAGCTAATAAAATAAGTGATTTGCCTGCCTGCTTCTTCCAGGATCACTCGCAGTCTCCAGTAGGCACCGTTCCCTAGGGGTGATGAAAAGTATTTTCTAGCAGTAGACAAGAAGCTCTTGATGATTTTTTTTTCTCTTTTGCTGGCAGTAAGAGCCACCCTTGAAAATCTGATTTTAACTCACTAAACTCATTACAAGTTCCCAGTGTAAAAAAATTACAAGCAGGAGCACAGCTGCTAAATAAATCAAATAGATTACATCTCCCAGGGATAGGACCTGTCCCTCCATCTCCAAAACAGCCAAATGGCATGCTGACATTTTTACATGGCATGGAGCTCAGGCACCGATCATGCTAAACGTCACCTCACAGTACTTTGATGTGACAGTTGATGTATGCTTAGTTTTGGCCAGTGCAGAGCAACAACCTGGTGAGACACCAACCAGGTTCAGCCTGCAAGCTGATTAGGCACACTAACCCAGGAGCTGCAGTATCCTCCCCTTGACTTGGGTGGCCTACAGACGGCTTCCTGGACACTGCCTCTGCATAACTATGTCACACACACATCCTTTCTTACTCCCCTCCTGCCTGTACTTAAACTGAATAAAATCTCTCCTTGTACAGGCCGAGATCTATGTGCCTATTAAGATTGACTTGAGAAAACTCTGGGAAGGTCAGGCAGGCCTCAGAGTTTCTCTATTGACAACGATGAGTTTTGCTGCCTAAACACAATGCAAGCAGAAAACCTTCTGGTGGTGTTCAGACCACATGAAGTTCTGAAAAGGAACTGAAGTATTTTTTCTTGGCTGATCCCCAAAGGCTCTTGTTTCTCAGCCGCCAGGCTGGTCACCTGCATCCTGCTCATGGGTGAAGATTCAGAAGAAATCATTTAGATAAACATAGAAAAATAAAAATTTCTTCAGAAATGCCAGCAACCACTGTGCCCAAGAGATGAGTATCTGATATATAGATATTACAGGGTTACAAGTTACTCTGCTTGTAACTGGCTGTACACTGGTCTATTAACTTCTTCTTAACAGGTTTGTATTCACTTGCATTGGACATCATCCCCCTGTTCAAGGACACCTTTCACCAGACATCCAAGCTCCAGGCTGACAGAGGGAGTGGTGGGCATATTGGGAAGAGTTTTTCCCCCACCAGCTCTTTCCTACAGAAACACAGTCCACATTCACCAAGAAAGTCAACCACCTATACAAACTTGGAAATATTTTACACAATTTGGATTCTGGGTTCCCTTCCTGGTGATGTCATTCTGGCACCACTACATGGGCAAAGATCCTTGAAAATAGGGGACAGTATTTGCCAAGCGCCTGGGGTCCCCAGAGGTGTATGGCACATCGGCCACAGACTACCGCCCACTCCTCTGTGCCTTCTTACACAGCACCTTCACAATAGATTCAGGGCCCTGGAACTTTTGAACAAAGAAGAGAAGGAGGAAGAAAATGAGACAAACAAAGAAGACCAAGGTCCACCAAGGCCAGGTCACTTCAGACCATGTATTGAAACCAGCTCTGAAAGGAACCCCAGAAGAGTCATTGTAGTGGGTGACTCCACTCTAAGGGGTGTCGAAGGCCCCATATGCAGACCAGACCCACTTCACAGGGAAGTCTGCTGCCTCCCTGGGGCCCGCATCAAGGACCTCACAGCAACACTCCCTATCCTAGTGAGACCGAAGGATTACTACCCTCTCCTGGTTTTTCAGGTAGGTAGTGATGACATCAACAGGAGAACAATGAAGAGAGACTTCTGGTCCTTGGGAAAACTGCTTAAGGGGTCAAGGGCACAAATTGTGTTCTCCTCCATCCCTTTGGTTGGGGGGATGGATGAGGAAGATTACAGGAGAATTCAGCAGATGAATGAGTGGCTCCAAGACTGGTGTTACCATTAGGGCTTTGGATTCTTCAAACATGGGTTGGTATACAGGGCACATGACCTTTTGACATTAGACGGGACGCACCTGTTCTGGAGACGGAAGGGGATTTTGGGGCAGGAGTTAGTTGGGCTCATTGACAGAGCTTTAAACTAGATTTGAAGGGGGAAGGGGGCAAACCATCAGCCCATCTGAAGTTCATGTACACCAACACACACAGCATGGGTAACAAACAGGAGGAGCTTGTAGCCGTGATGAAACAGGAAAATTACGATGTTGTTGCTATTACAGAAACATGGTGGGATATCTCCCATGACTAGAGTGTGCCAGTTGATGGTTACAAGCTCTTTAGGAGGGACAGACAGGGAAGGAGAGGTGGTGGGGTGGCTCTGTATGTTAAGGACTGCTATGATTGCTTCGAGCACAGGTGTAGTGAAGACAGGGTGGAGTGTCTTTGCATTAGAATCAGGGGGAAGGCCAACAGGGCAGATATTGTAGTAGGAGTCTACTATAGGCCACCCAACCAGGACAGAGATATGGATATTTTATAGGCACTTAGGTGAAATCTCACGATTGTTTGCCCTTGTTCTGGTGGGTGACTTTAACTTCCCAGACATCTGCTGGAAATACAACACGGCAGAACGAGACCAGTCCCGGAGATTCCAAGAATGTGTGGGAGACAACTTCCTGACTCAGCTGGTGAGTGAACCAACCAGAGAAGGTGCCCTGCTGGATCTCCTCTTTGTGAACAGAGAAGGGCTGGTAGACGATGTGAAGGTTGGAGGCCAACTAGGGCACAGTCATTATGAAATAATAGAGTTCTCTATTCTTAGAGAGGTCAGGAGAGAGCTAAGCAGGACTGACATCCTGGACTTCAGAAGGGCTGACTTTGTCTTGTTTAGGCACCTGCTTGAAAGGATCCCCTGGGAGACTCTCCTGAAGGGTGCAGGGGCCCAGGAAAGCTGGGTGCTCTTTAAGAAGAAAGTGTTAATGGCTCAGGAGCAGGCAGTCCCCAGGTGCTCTAAGAGAAGCCGACGCCAGAGAAGACCACCCTGGCTGAACAGGGAGCTTTGGCTGCAACTCAGGGAGAAAAGGAGAGTTTACAGCCTTTGGAAGAAGGGGCTGGCCACACACAGTGATTACAAAGAGGCTGTGAGGCTATGCAGGGTGGAAATCAGAAGGGCTAAAGCCCAGATGGAAATTAATTTGGCCTCTGAAATCAAGGATAACAAGAAAAGTTTCTATAAGTATGTCAGTAGCAAAAGAAAGTCCAGGGAGAGTCTCCATCCCCTGCTAGATGCAGGAGGAAACACAGCAACGAGGGGTCAGGAAAAGGCTGAGGTGCTTAATGCCTTCTTTGCCTCAGTCTTTAATGACAAGACTAGTTGTACTGAGGGAATCCAGCCTCCTCAGCCAGAAGACAGAGACTGGGAGAACGACCCCCCTGCAATCCAGGAGACAGTCAGTGACCTACTGTATCACATAGACATACACAAGTCTATGGGACCAGATGGGATACACCCGAGGGTGCTGAAGGAGCTGGCTGGGGTGCTCACCAGGCCACTTTCTATCATTTACCAGCAGTCCTGGCTGACCGAGGAGGTCCCGACTGATTGGAAATTGGCCAATGTGACGCCCATCTATAAGAAGGGTTAGAAGGATGATCCGGGAAATTACAGGCCTGTCAGCTTGACTTCGGTGCCTGGGAAGCAGATGGAGCAGCTCATCCTGAGTGCCATCACACAACACATGTGGGACAACCAGATGATCAGGCCCAGTCAGCAAGGGTTTATGAAAGGCAGGTCCTGCCTGACAAACCTGATCTCCTTCTATGACAGAACAACCTGCTTATTGGATGAGGGAAAGGCTGTGGATGTAATTTACCTTGACTTTAGCAAGGCTTTTGACACCGTTTCCCACAGCATTCTCCTGGCAAAAATGACTGCTCGAGGTTTGGACAATCGCATACTTCACTGGGTTAAAAACTGGCTGGACGACCGGGCCCAGAGAGTTGGGGTTAATGGAGTTAAATCTGGTTGGTGGCTGGTCGCGAGTGGTGTCCCCCAGGGCTTGGTTTTGGGGCCAATCCTGTTTAACATCTTTGTTGATGATCTAGACGAGGGGATCGAGTGCACCCTCAGTCAGTTTGCAGATGACACCCAGTTGGGTGGGAGTGTTGATCTGCTCGAGGGTAGGGAGGCTCTGCAGAGAGACCTGCACAGGCTGGAGCCATGGGCTGAGCCCAGCTGGAGGAGTTTCAATCAGGCCAAATGCCGGGGGCTGCCCTTGGGCCACAACAACCCCCAGCAGCGCTACAGGCGTGGGGAGGAGTGGCTGGAGAGCTGCCAGTCAGAGAGGGACCTGGGGGTATTGATTGACAGCCGGCTGAACAGGAGCCAGCAGTGTGCCCAGGTGGCCAAGAAGGCCAATGGCATCCTGGCTTGTGTCAGCAATAGCGTGGCCAGCAGGGACAGGGAAGGGATCTTACCCCTGTCCTCGGCACTGGTGAGGCCGCACCTCGATTCCTGTGTTCAGTTTTGGGCCCCTCACTAAAAAAGGACATAGAGTTAGTCGAATGAACATGTCCAGAGAAGGGCTACAAAGCTGGTCAAAGGTCTGGAACACATGTCCTATGACGAGCAGCTGAGGGAACTGGGATTGTTTAGTCTGGAGAAGAGGAGGCTGAGGGGAGACCTCATCGCCCTCTACAACTCCCTGAAAGGAGGTTGCAGAGAGCTGGGGATGAGTCTCTTTAACCAAGTAACAAGCGATAGGACAAGAGGGAATGGCCTCAAGTTGCGCCAGGGAAGGTTTAGACTGGATATTAGGAAGCATTTCTTTACAGAATGAGTTGTTAGGCGTTGGAATGGGCTGTCCAGGGAGGTGGTGGAGTCCCTATCCCTGGAGGTGTTCAAGAGTCGGGTCGATTTAGAGCTTAAGGATATGCTGTAGGTGGGAACTGTGCTAGGCGAACGGACTAGATGGGCTAGTTGAACTAGATGATCTCCAGGGTCCTTTCCAACATAGATGATTCTGTGATTCTGTGACTGCTTCAGCTCAGCTTTTCTCCACAGAGAGCCAAGTCACCTAGGAAAATAAATGAAGTACCTGAAACCCACCAGGGCACCTTCAGGGTTTCCTGCAAAGCCTCCTGGAATTGCCCTACTGTAAATTGACCTCCAACATTTCAGGCAGTCTCCTGCACTGAGGAGTTAGCACAGAACAAGGGGACAACAAAGCAAGTTTATGTCTTGAGAAACCTAAGCAAAAGCAAAACAAAGTCCCTTCTGGATGGTATTTCTCAGCCAAACTCCATCTCGTCCACTTGGGGGTTTCTTTCTTTGTTGTTTATTTTTTTTCCCTCTCTTTGTTTTAAAACACCGACACATTGACAGATGCTTCCCATATATTTCCATCCTGTGGTATACTAAATCTTGCTGCTGAAGCAGCTACAAGTCCTTTAAAGGGATTATTTTTTTCTTTGTTATACCTGGGTCATCTGAAAATCTGAGGGGAGAAAGCAACACTCTCTGCTGGCTCTGTGATTAGAACGATTTATCTTGCAACATCTTGCAGTATGACAATGAGCAGAATGCCACCACCCTGTGTGAATGCTAGCTCCAGCACAAGACTCTGATAATGGCTTCTTTTCCCCAAGAAGGAATGATTTCAAAACCCCCAAGTTTTCTTCTGAGGCTAGAAAAACGCCTGACGCTCAAAGACAAACTCAGGTGGAAACAACACATTAGGTAGGAACTACATCAAAAACTCAATGCAACCTTGTTCTCCCTTTCTAGTTGGGTAGTGTAGAGGCAGTGCCTGGGCTGATGATGGTAGGAATGTGTTCATTAACCGAAGGCATCACAGCAGCCTTCCTACTGTGGAGCTCTGCAAGTGCATGCAGTTCTCCCACCCAGAATCAATGCTGGTTTGGTAATAGGGTTTAATCTAAGCATTGCCCCATTGATTCTATTATAGACTAAAGTTTTATCTTACTTTTTAGATCACTTTTCTTCCCTCTGTGACAAAATTCAACTAAAAAACCTGATAACTTTAACACTTGATCTGAGCAATGGATGCATTGCCCATTGCAGTGGCAATGCTCACATGCCAGACAAAAATGCAAAGGAAAAGTAAAACAAAACCACTGTCTTCTGACTGCTGAAATTCTCCTTTGTAAAATAAATATTTTACCATGTGTTGCCCCACATCTTAAGTTTCCTGCCATCTGAAAGGACCTTCAGTCTGGTATTTGCCCCTCAGTGGAAGCAGAAATTGCATTCAATACATCTGTGTCTCCTCACATGCCAAGAAACACATGCCAAACACAGCCTGGCCCAGAGTGATCCTACCTCTCAACAGATGCTGTTCCTAAGTATCTCAGCTGGTGAAGCAGAGCACTTATAGGGAACTGGCAGTCACTGGGCAAGTTTGGTGCAAAATCACACACCCTGAGCCCTGCCAGGAACAGTGTTATGCATGATATACACCCCACCAGTCCTTGCTTTTACATTCCCTGAGCAGCACCACTTACAAGCTGTGACCCTACCTTAGAGCCTGGCTTCAATCCTGTATTTTTTTACCATTTTCCTCTAGTGAAAAGGGTAGATACGCAGGTCAGTGCATGGAGCGGGATAGCTAATTGCCCCACTGGTTCCCCAGAAGGTGTCTACTTCTGTAGCTGACAGCACTACCCTTCTCTGCCCATTAGGTGAGAAAATGGGGAACAGGGAGCTCATTTCATCGAACTGATCATTGCACAGGCTTTACTCCCCAGGACCAGCTCGGGAAGATCCCAGCTCCGTCTCAGAGCAGCCGGCAGAGCAGGTGCTAATTAGAAAGTGCAATTCAGTAATGATCTGCACGTGCCACACACTCCTTGTGAAGCTGCACTTAAAGCTCCTTGGCAGTGGCAGGATATCAGAAAATAAAGGTTATAAAATACAAATAATGTGGATTTCCACAGAGGCTGAGGAGCATGGCTGAGCTGAAGGGAGTGCCTGGCATCCATGCCCTGCTCCTGAAGGTAAGCGCCTCCCAAATCCACTGAGCAACACCAACCTATTAAAAAGCTCAGGAAGACCAGTTAGCTCCACAGGCTGGAAACAGGTATCTGACTGACCAGGCAGGCCAGTGGCCTTTGTTTTTTTTTTTTGTTTTTTTATTTTAGTCAGCTACCTGTTACATGACCCTGGTCTTGCACCATACACCTTCCTGCTAGCTGTAAAAAACAATTGAGTCATTTACTAGCAATTAGACTCCCGACCAGCTTAACTCATTTACAGTTATATGACAGCTCCTAACAGCTCTGGAGTTCCTTTGAGGAAGGTCATAAACTAGTCAGGGTGTTGGCAGGGCTGAAATGGAGCATGGACCTAAATAAGGAAAAATACATGAAAAGGTTTAACCCTCAAGTGCCTTAATGGGAACCACTGCTATACCATTTCAGCGAAAAGTGAGAAACATTACCACACTTACCATTCCCTTTCCAGAACAAAGAATATAGTGTGAGCAGCTGACCAACTTTTCCAAATTCTGCTTCTGTGTCTATACAGTAAGAAAGTTTTTCTAGTCTTCCTTAATGAAGAGGCAATTTTTTCAGTTCCCTATGAAGCAGCACCTTATAGTACATTCTTAGCATTTGCTGTAAGTATGTTGCTATTTGCATCCATCTACCTAGTATTTTTAAAGTATTGGGACACCAGGACCCTTTGGGGTGCTGTGGCTGGTACTCAACCTCAGGTATTAAGTACAGCTTTAAGACCTCTCAACAGGTCTTGCAAAGACATGGGCTTCATTTTAGTTGCTCTAAACCACCCTATACAGAGTATTTCCTGATTGCAGGGAGAGCTAATTTTTGTAGGCTAAACTGACCCATCAAAAATTGCTTCCTTTGGGATCTACCACAAAGATACTTGCAGATGAGGGGATTAGATATTTGCTCTCCCACCTATAATGCTTTCTCATTTTCTCCTTGCCAGTGTGTTGTCCCCCTGTAGCTGCCATCTCCCAAGCTAGGAATTCGAGCCTCCACAAGCCTTTACAACAATGTCAGTAGACCCAGCATGCACCACTGATCTTCACTTACAGATTCTGACATCCACGGTGATAAGAGCTACTGCTGAGCTGGTAAGGTCTGATCTCTTGTGCTGTCAACAGCTCGCTCACTGGCTCATGGTGTCCTGGGGGACAATGAGGATGTGGATAAAATACTGCAACCAATTGTTTATCTGCTTGAGTCAGTACTAAATTTGTTCTATAAATATTTGTCCTGAGTGCATAAGCCATCATGCATGTGGTGCTTCTTGCTGTCTGTAGATGTTTTGTCCCAGTTGCCTCATCCAGTGCTTAGAGAGCAGAGCTGCTCCCCCAGGGAAATGAGGCTACCTGGAGATCCTGGGGGAATGCAAATTGTGGATGGCTTTACTTGTCTTCTTCTCCCAGGGTACAGTCTCAGGGCTTCTGATTGCACTGAGAAATCTTATACTTCAGTGGAAGCTTTTACTGAAGAAGGGTCAAGGCATATATGAGAAAAAGAGGGCAAAACCACAGGTAAATATTTAATGTCAGGAAGCATGTAGTTACGGAGTTAATCAGATCTCCAATGAATGCAGGGCCAGGCTCTCTGTTGCTCTGCAAGGACACAGTTGTGTCAGCACCAGCACGGTTCAGTCTGCTTGTGCCCCTGAAAACTTGGCTTAGGATCTTTTCGCAGTAAACTGTGCTGTCTGTTGCACAAGAAGCCCAACCCATCAACCTCCCATCCCAGTCAGGCAGCGATTCCTAGACTGTGTGTTTCTCAGCCAATAATCCTCTCCAGACAAGGCTCAGAGGTGCTGCAGCCAGAAGCAGTGGCATGTAATGGAGGATGGCAGAGAGACAGAGGGACCAAGGCCTTCCAGGCAGCCAAAATGCTGACTTTCCCTGCCTTCCAAAGAACTGGCCTTGCAAGCTTACTCTTCATCTAGTACCATTTCTCTGCGGGCAAGACTGCATAAACTCCCAGAGGAGATCTCTGTTGGGTGCAGCATGAGGGAAGTCCAGAGATGCCCTTTTACTCCACCCAGTGATCCTCTGCTTACTTTCTGTGACCTGTCCTTGAGGAAAGGGCTGGACAGAAGAAAAATAACTCACACCAGGAGTTAGGACTAAAGAAAGAAAGAAATAGCACAGAGTGTAAGAAAGAAAGAGGAAAGTCAAAGGGAGAAAAGCAGGCAAAAGAAAGTAAAACCGTCAATGCATTGACTGCCTCCAGAACTAAAGCTTTCTCTGATGGCTTCCAAACAAACCCAAAAAGGACATCCTGGCCACATCAGAAACCCCTTGCCTCTTCTAGCCTCCCCCAAGCTGAACAGGGATGCCATCCTTACTTTCGCCAGTGAAAGGTTTCAACAGCTTTCTGAGCTGCTGCCTGGCCATGGTGTCCTCTAAACCCCCCTGGCAGACCATCAGAAAGCTGCTCTGGCAGCTCGTTCCCCACCACCACGTTAGTGCGTAGGACAACACAGGAAACAATAATGCATTTGTATGCACAGAAGGACTAATTGTATGTTTGCTGAGGGATTAGCTGTTTGGCTGCCTGCTTCAGCACAGCAGGCATCCCAGGGTGTGGAAATATCACAACAACAAAATGGCAGCCTCTTTCAATAACAACATAGGCCATTTATATAAGTTTTATGCACACTATTATGACAGGGAACCTCTTAAATTCTCAGGAAAAACATGAGTGTTTGATTGGTCTTGAGGAAGTGGCAGTATTTCTTCAGATATGCCAGTAGCTGGGTCTTATTTAGGAGCACAGCCTTGATTCTCTGTAAGAAGTTTAGATTGGCAAGGTTAATTAAGTTAAAAAGCATCAAGAACCAAGAAATGCTAAAGTTCTCATGTTGCACATATCGTAGTTAATTCCTTTCTGCTAGTCTGCTGAGAAATGCTCCCTGAAGAAATTGAGTTATTTTTTATTGAGAGAAAATAAATTGTTTATTAGTACCTCTCACACCTTCTAATCATTTCTTTTTTAAAAAATAATTATGAAATGAAGCATAGGGCAAAGTTATCTTCTTATCCAGTGAATAACCTTATAACTTACTATCTGCCTCCACCATTAGGGCAAAGTTCAGGTGGGACATTAAGTAATGTAGCAGCAGCAGAAGTAGAGCTAACAAAAGCTGTGGGATTCCTATGTTGTTCCTGTCTCAGTGCTTTGGGTTGGCACCACATGGGAAGAGGGACCTGGAGTTTTGAGTCAGCTGACTGATGTGCTTCATGTGATTTCTGATTTTAGTTGCTTTCATTCTTAAACTAATAAGCAACAGAGACAAGAAAACAGGCTCAATCTCTTAAGGACAGAGCAGGTATTTTATGCTTTGGCATGGTGAAGACATTTAGCAAAGCTGTTGCCCAACTCAGGATGGCTACATGTAGTAAGCAGTAGTTGCTAGAAAGTGCTACTTACTAGAAATGGCAGAAACTGCAACATAAACAATACACACATAAGCATTTTAGTGATACTGTCATCTAAGTCTACTTGAAGGGGCACCAGGTGCCAACAAAAATAGTGCCCTGGCCTCCCCACACCACCATTTCCCTCCAGGTAATGCCCATGGTCTCCATGTGTGAAGTACTGTGTGTGTTACGTTTCAAGGAGAAAGTTGATTCCCTCTTCATGGGGCTGGAGGGGCACCATACAGAAATGTGGATTCTTCTTGTCTATGCAGTGACCTCTTCAGTCAGTCCTCACTATTACCCCTCTGAATAACCTGACCTGTGGAGAGTGCACTTAAAAAGTAATAAAACTGAACAAGCCATGAACTCAAAAATGTAAGTGGAGCAGCTGAGAACAGTTCTGGGCTTTCATTACTGGTACCATGTCAATAGGGGATTTGATGTTTATCATAGGAAACTGACAGGAAATGTATTTAGATGCTGAACTTCTGAACTTCTCCTTTCACCTGTATTTGAACCTTGCTAAATGATTTTACAACTATTATTGCTTTATAACCCATGATTGTAAATTCTTCCATTAGATTTTATTACTTAAGGATAAAAATGTGTGCCTGGGATTTGTATTTATATTTAATAATATGTGTATGCGCTCACACACGAAGTGACTGATAGATAAGATAGAAAGGACAAATGGCAGTTTGTATCTGAGAACTGTGGTGTCCCTTGCTGGGAGCCCATGTCAGGGCTGCAGCAGGGAGATCTGAGACACCCAACCCCTAGTCACCTGTCCAAAAGGCCCTCAGAGACCAGGAATGCTTCGTGCTGGTAAAGGAAGGAAATACCAGTTTTGCCAGCCTCAAGCAGTAAGAAAATTATGAAACCAGCCCTATAAAATCCCTGGAATGTTTAAAAGTATCATTTAAAACATGAGTCTCTTGGATTTTTTTCTCTTTTCTGAGGCTGTAGGGCTAACCATTTCAGGCTTTCCTCCACCATCTGAAGGGCTAGACTCTCTTTTCATTTTTAACAAACCCTGAGATTATGCTATAATAGCAGAACTCAAAGGTCTAGGGCTTTATAAGGAAAAAAATAATATTGTAAAACAACTGTGATAAAAATGATGGGAATCAGTATCTTCAGATCCTCAATGCCTGTTTCTTCTATATGCAACAACTGTCTCTCATGATAAACTTTGGAGGGACAAAGCTGTTTCCTTCCTTGGGTTTCTTTCTTGCAGCTCATTTTTTGTGGGTTGTTTCCAACTAGAAATATCAAGAAAAGTTGAATTTTTCTAGCAGGCTCTGACTAGGGAGTCATTAGAGTGCTGAAGTCTGAGTAGGAATTTTCTTTTCCCTGACTCCATAATTTGGCAGGGAGTCAAAACCTTGCAGACTACAGATGGGTGCCCTGGACAGAAGCAAAAGAAGCCACCTGGAGCAAACTGCCATGTTGCAGCCACAAACAAGCAGGGTGTGCAAGGAAAGCACATGAGACAACCTGAGAGGCAGACAGTCAGATGTACAAAAAGTTTAGCCTTTACTCATCTGACAGTGATTTTGTCACTGCTAGGACAGAGCTATCTTTGCCTCAGGACAGCCTGACATGTTTTGAAGGCCTCCACTTTGCCCCCTTAAAAGGACACCTGCAGGGGTTTTAGCCAAAAAAATTCACTTTCACTGACTGAGGACCAACTGACATCCAAAGGTCTCAAAGAGCTCACCTGGCAGGAAGGTCTAAAGCACAGAGCAGCTCAATATCAGCCTGAGAAATAGATAGCGGTGAAAGGGGATGAAGGAGGGTTTCTGCTCTTCCCAGAATAGTTCTCTCATTTCTGCCAACACTTCTTTAAGATAAAGTCAAATTGAACAAAAGAAAAGGGTTTCCATAGGAGGCTGAAAGAAAAGAGAAGAGCCACTCCAAAAGAGTAGGGAAACTCCACTCCCTGCTGGACAACAAACACTTAAGAAAGGATGGGAGTCTGGATGGACACTGGAAGGTTGGAGAGTGCTTCAGGGTGTTTCAAATTCACCAGCACAACTCCTGTTTCGGATGATACAGAATTTGTATTTCACAGTTTGATCCCTGTTTCTCCACCTCATCTGTCCCCATCACTCAATTTTTCCAAGTAAAACTAAAGGTTTTGCTCTGCAAAATGAAGAATTGGCTTGCAAGATCCCAAAAGACATGAAATGTGCATTGATGACTTTTTTAAAATGGTATTATCACTCTGCTTTAACAAAGTTTAAGGCAATTAACTCCCTAAGAGCCTCAGGTGGCTGATTTCCTGATTACTCAGCCAGAGGGAATATCATTGCAACTGCAGCAATTAATTCATTAACTCACACCAATTGATTGGAAGAGTCACTCCATTATAAAGCCCTTGCTTCAGTCTCTTGCCACTTTTCTGACACTGCTGGGAGTTTTTTAAGGATTTTCTGCTGTTTTGTTTCAACCCAAAGGCAGACTTCTTTTAACAGTTCTAGTCAAAGCAATATGTCAACTTTTTCCATGCCCAGGGATGAAAAAGGCCTGGGCACACACATATCAGGTGAGTACTAAGTATGCTCAGATAACGTGGCTAAGGACTTAGAAATCAAGAAAAGCCAACTGTAGGGCTGCATATCCAGCTGAAATCAATTGTACCAGCTTGTGATTTCTCACCATCAGATAGCTGTGCTGGGAGAAAAGCGATAGCGTCACAGTCAGATTCAGTTCTGCTTCTGGAGGCATTGCCTCCTACAGCCACAGATTTTGTCTGAGACAGCAGGGTGGAGAGGCAGAGCTCCCCATCCACCAATGGGGAGGTTTGGAAAGTGTGGGGAGGCAAGCTTGTCAAAAGTACCAGTCTGGGTGGAGAGGACATCAGTTTTCCCTCAAGGGTCAGCAGAAGGATTGGGCCTTTGTTTCCAAGCTCCTCATTCCTCTCCACTGAGCACTTACTTTCACTGGGAAGTTATCTGAGATGCACGGATGCTCAAGAAATGGCTGTCAGGATTGCGTGCCATAACTTCTCTCTTTGTTCCTTTTCCACACTGATGGCAGATTTCAACTCTTTTGGCTATTTTCCAGCTGCTGTCAGATTTCTTTGGGTTTTAAACACATTTCTTTGTTTTTTGCCCCTGTGGAAAACGACAGCAGAGGAAGTGTAGACAGCAGAGGTCTCCAGTCCTGATACAAGAACTGCCCCAGGGACATCACCACATTGCCAAGCTGAGATGTCTCCAGGCTTTACAAGAACTATCAGTGACAAAAATACAGTGAAATTCCACTGGCTTTGGGTCTGGGTTTGTTGGGCATACTTTGTATGTGGGTGGCATGACTGGAAAACCCATGTGGTCCTGCAGCACCTACTCCTCATCTGGCAGCTGGAGCCTGCCTCAGGGTCAGGCAGCACTGCAGGCAACCTGTGCAAACACTGCTTGCCATCTCCACTCCTCCCCCTCACAACTTCACATTTTGCTTCCACCCTCACTCCCTCCTGCTGATGGTGAAAGACATGGTCAGGGTTCATCACGCTGTCACTGAGGCCATATCCTCCTGCGGCCACCAGGTCCTCTGCAGTGACCTCCGTGATGAGAGGATCCTGTGGGCTGCTCCAGCATTGCACCTGGGGCCAAGGCAGAGCAGAATGTGGCTGTGATGCTGAGGACTGCCTGCTCTCCTTCACAGACCATGCATCCCACACCAGGCATCCCTAACAGTGCTGGCTATTGCCCTCTAAGCCTGCTCTCTGCTTTCATTTCTCTAGCCATGAAACGTTGGTGGTACATAGCTCACTACTGCAAGGCTGGCCAATGGGATTTTGGCTGTCTATCAAACAAACACCGAGGATTTTACTGCAGATCTCATTACAGCTCACAGTCCAGAGTTGATCACATTCAGACTGGGCAAGTCTTGTCCAGTGATCCACTCCATGAGGTTCTGTCTGGTTTGTGCTTCTCCTTACAACCCTAGCCGTTCATTTCCATCCCTTCCCTACTATCCCTGGTGACTTTGGCAGGGAAGGCAGAGAGCCTATCCTCAGGGAATCTTCCTGAAACACTCTGGAAAGCCAAACTGAGAAGGGTCCCTAAAGGTCCTGGAAATCATGGCCCTGCCGTTTCAGGAAAATGAGAAAAACTGTCATCCCTAAGGCAAGGGAGGGTAACACGGTGGCTTAGACACAAGACCAGCAATTCTGTGCAAGTTCTCCTTTTCACACAGCTGGGTGTTCTCAGTATGTCTTTGGGGAAGCCACCAAGGTCACATTCAGATTTGGGGGTGGGTGTCCTTTCTTAGAGCCATGGCCCTGCAGGTGTCTGGCCAGGAGCCATACCAAAGCACAACAGGGCTCCTCTCCAGTTCAGGGCTCCCCATAACTGGGAACCAACTGCAGTGGGAAGGGTATGTATACATTTAGGATCTCACCCCAAACTAAATCCAGAAGCTGGGAAGCACTTCTGAATCCCAAAGCACAGGCATAGCCTCAAGCTACCCCTGCTGCTGTTCTCTGTCCATAAACTAGGGACCCTGCTTCCTTCCTCTGTGCTGGATGAAAAAGATGTGCATGAGTATGAAGGACTGAGCCAGTCTTAAGGGGGCTGTCTGAAGTAGATTCCTAATAATTTCAGCCTTGGACTTCACACAAAATATTTGTGATCAGTCCTATATGATGCTGCAGCTGTAGCAACAATGATTCACAGCAAGTTTCAATCCAGGCTGCTTCATTGCCATCCTGTGAAATTGTGTTAAGCTTAAGTCTTTCCTTATAGACAGCAAGAGGGACTAATCAGTTTTTAAATGTAGTGTGCCAATGAGAGCTAAGCTCCTTACTTATAACTGAATCTGTCCTGAGAGATGCATGGAAGTCTCTCCCATGAGAGTAGCATCAGGCACTACCTGACGTTGCACTGACTGTGGCTGGTGATGGTCCCTGCTCCACAAGCCAGTTCAAGCTTTCTTCATTCCCTCCTTCCTCAGTTGCCTGCATGGTCACTAAGTCTCCAGATTGGCCAGTCTGCATTTTCATGCCTGTTCCTAGTAAAAACACCAAACCTGGGTGAATGAAGGTGACCTGCGATACAAGAACAGCACATGAGCAATAGTCATGTGGAGGCAGTGACATGAATGACTTGAAATAATGTCAGCCTGGGAATTCCCATCTCTGGCAGTGACCTGTTTGTGTCCTTGGACATATGTGTCCTTGGACATATGTGTCTCTACTTCCTTTGACATAGTTAGGCAAGGGAAGTAGAGACACGTTCATATTTTCTCTTTTAACTTCAAGCTCTTTAGAGTGAGGACTATCTTCAGCTTCAGGCTTGTAAAGCTCTTAATGCAATTTAAGTCTAAAGCCTCCAAGCACTCTAAGTAATAATAATAATCTATTCATGGAGCTGTATAGACATCAATAATTTTTCTCTGTCCTTTACAGAACAGTGGTTGCCAGAGGAGGGTTAAACTGCCCACTGTGAGGTAGGGTTATATTTCAGGATGCTATCACTATACTTAATTGATCATTTCTTCAGCACCAAAAAAGTCCTTGCTCTTTAAATCTAACTCACTGTATTTGCTATACTCACAAACTGTGTTTGCTGCATTGTCAAAAGCTATATTTAATGTTTATCTTTCTGTATCATAATAGCACTTAAGAATATCCATTACAGAGCAGGACTCGTGTGCTGTTGCATGAGCACAGAAAAAAAAAAAAAAAAAAAAAAAAAAGCAGTCTTTGCCCCAGAGAGAGATATAAATGGTTATAAAAACACCGATAATTCATTCTTCTAACACTTTTGTGAAGTAAGCAAATATGATTATCAACCTCATTTTACAGATGGGGAAGCATGTCATAGAAAGGTTAAATGACTTATCTAATACCATGCAGCATGTCAGTGACAAGAAAAGACTAGCACTCTTGATCCCAGAACCAGATGCAGTTCTCTAGTCTGTAAGACAGGTCTACAGCAGCAAAACCAGAAATGGGGACCAGAGTTTCTGAAACAGCTTTTAAAAAAATGTCCATTTATTTCTGAGAGAGAAAGCTATAGAAGAATAATTTCCCAAGATTATTTTAATCTTCTGTCAATAATTCAAGTCCCCAAGCTGAGAAATCTTGGATTTCAAAAAACTGTTCTCAAAGAACAAACCTGTGCCCCCGCAGTGTATTGCTTCTCTTTTACTGCTCATTTCAAAACATCACATCTAAAAATATTTACCTAAAATAGCAAATGTTAAACCCCTCCAGATATTTGTTTCTCATTTTTCCTGGTAAGACCCAAGCAGCCACATGTGCTCTAAGCAGATTTTCTGAAATATGTCCCCAGATGGAGCCGGTCAGAGCTGGTCCCCAGGGCAAGCCAGCCCCATGCATGTGCCTGGCCCCTTCCCTGTACCTGATGGGGTGCCTCACATGGAGGGAGGACACCCTTTCTTACTGCTGCCACAGGTAGCCTAGGAGAGGGACAAGTGGTGCTTAGCTCTGCACCACCACCCCTTTGGTGGGACATCTTGAGGGACCTGTTCAAGGTTTAGGACCTGTATGCCGTGGGCTCCAGACCAGCATGCCCACACCTGTTCAGGCAGCCGTGTCCTCTGCAGCGTGGTGTTGAACTATGTTGCATCCCCTGTCCCTGCAGACAAGCCGTGTGTCCTCACCCCTAGGAGGGTTACTTGTGCCTCCTTTTTCTTGGCAGCTGGCTGTCATCCTACATTCAGCTGGCAGCATGACTGCTGACACTCTCCTCCAGCTTCAGGCCACAAAGAAATGCTTGTCTATTTTATGAAACATGATTCATATTTAACTTGCCCAAAATATTGTAACATCCCGCTCCAGCTGGCAGATGTGAAACGTCAGGTGTAGCCATGGCAAGGCACCCTGTCCAGCCTCCCAGCAGAAGGAGGGCACATGCTAACCCTGAGGTGCCAGCATGCTCTTCCTGCATGCTCACAGCTTCCATTCCAGCTGGAAAAGCTTCTCTGGGAAACAGAGTCCAGAAAAGTCTCTTCTGCCACGTCCCCAAAGGGCATAATCATTTATTCCCTCTTTACCTTTTCACCCCTGCTTGCCCTGTTTGTAATGTGGAGTTTATGATGTAATTACATCTCACACAGCTGAAATTGTCCCCTTATCACCAGACTGATTACACTTAACAAGGCATAAACTCCCTCTCTCGTTCTCTGCCAGGAGTCCAATTTTAAGCTCTAATTGTTTTATAGGCCTTTTGCACTCAGGAAAAGAAAAAAAAAAAAAAAAAAGAAAAAAGAAAAATTGTTTGCCATTTACATATGTTGTGTAAGGCACATTTCTCACCCTGCCATCCACACAAATGCCCAAATGACCAACAACCCAACAGCTTATATGCCTCAGTGCTTTCTTAATGAATGCAAGAAGCCTCAGCTTTTCTCCATCTCAAGTACAAACTGCTTCTTAGAGGTGAGCAGCAAAGGCCCCTTTTCAGGGAGTTTCTGCTCAGGGACACCAGCAGCTGCCTGATGGCACACAGGGCTGGTGGCAAGCCAGAGAGCTCTGAGCTCTGCTCAGAGCCCCACATGCAAGGGCTCAGCAAGGGCACTTTGTCTTGAGCTAAGGGAAAGCATGCAGTGAGTTACTGTGGCTCAGCTAGGACAAACTGAATGATTTCTGAATCTCTAGGAGAGTGGCCATGGGATTTCACAAACAGCAGCTAGGTGATGCACCATGCAGCCCTGACATCTTAGAGCATTTTCCCTTTGGTGTGTTTCCCTGCTTCCTACTTTCCTCCCCAAAAAAAGACAGTGATAGTCACGGACACAAGGCACACTTATCTTCCTTTGTGGTAACTAAACTCAAAAGAACAAATGAAGTCTGGCTAGCCCTTTGAAAACACCTTGATTAAAGGTGATGACAAGTGATGGAAGAGTGTCATTAACATGCAGCCTTGTCTTCCAGAGGTGTTAAAATATGCTGACTCTTTTTCACTTGCCTATCTAGTCTGGGGCTTGTTTAATTATGGCTTATATGTATCCCAGCAGCATCTACAAGCCAGTTGAGAAGTGAGTTTTTCTCTTGGTAGGTGCTGTACAGATCCAAAGTAGCAGATAATTCCTGCTGCGCATAGTTCACCCAGAGACTCCGTAGGTAGCGCTTTATGCCTACAGATCCCAGCAGAGCAGGCAGGAGAAGGGCAGGGCTAATCAGGAGGAGCACACAGCCAGGAAGGGAGAAAGCTAATTGCAGTAAGTGTCAGATAAGCATCACAGTATTAATTTTATTGTATCCTTATGAGTAATAAATCCTAGGAGATTCGTTGTTTTCAGGAGGAGATTCACTAAAAGAAAAGGGGCAACATGAAAAGATAGGACCCAAGGAAGGGAGGGAATCAGGTAGAAGAAGAAGGATCCCACAGAGGCAATTTTCCCAGCATTTGACGGCCAGGATCACAGCCTATCAAGCTGCCCATGCTCTTTTTGATAGTATTCTGCTCCCAGCCTGCATCTACCTGTGGCAAGTGGTACACAGGTATCCAGGATAATTTTTTTGTCTTTTTGTGCTTATACAGCACCTTACACAGTAAGATTCTTGCTACCTGAGCTGTAATTACTGGTGCAATACAAGCGGTGACCCAATACTAAGAAAAAGAGCTTGTGCAAGGACTAGGTGGACCATCAGAACAAAGAGCAGAGAGACATCTGCCGAGAGGACACTAGTGGCATTTTCAGAGTACAGAAGTCCATCCTGATGTTTTTCTCTGTCTTGTCTGGCCCTCTTCCAGGTCCTTTGGCTGACAGAGCTGTCTTATTCTTCAATATATTATTTTTTTTTCCTTCATTCCCCAAGCTCACTTGGCCTTAGGGATGTTTAGTGCCCTATTTGCAGTCCAGGCAAATGGCCTTTCATAAAATCCAATCCAGATGCCCAGGGGGTGAACAAGTCACATAGTTCAACTGTTTTGTGTGGCATTATGACAATTTATAGCAGATGAGGTCCAGTAAGTTTGGAGGGAATCTTAGAAAGAATGCATACGCCACAGGTTAATTTTGTATATTGGTACATGGGGAATTGGGAAATATTTTAGAGATCAGTGCTGTGAAGAGAAGTTGAGGAGCACAAGCAAGGAATACAGAGGAGCACTGTGGGTTAGGAGTGCTGGGAAATGTTTAAGCACATCAGAGCACACTGGCTTGCTTTCCTGACACATTTGCTGAAATTATGATGATGGAGAAAAGAAATGCACCAGATGCAGTTCTGCCCACCTGGTAAGGAGGGCAAGGGCATTTTGTAGAGCAACTTGTGAATTCTTACAGTGGTAAAACAAATTCACGAAAGCATATATGTGGACATGATAGAGAGTGAATGCTGGCTGCAGGCCATGGCTGGTAGTAAGTGCCCAGTAAGGGGAGCGTCAGGAAGGGTCTTGCAGTGAGCCTGTTATTGTTCTGTTGTTTATTCTGGTTTAATGAATATCTTCATTAAAGATCTGGAACAGTTTGGAGGAATGAGCAGAGAGGATGTGAGAGTCTGCTTTCAAAGGCAGCCAAGGAGGCGAAATAACAAACAGGGAGCTGGAGAAATTGAAACAACAGGAAGAAATTACCCAAATGAAACATTAAGCTTGGCAAAAAAGATGTATCTAAAAGGATCAGGAGGGAAGAGGAAAATAACCCAAACCACAGGTGCTTAATGGGAAGGAGAGAGCTGCAACACGTTCCATTGTTCCAACTAAGGGTTATAATAGAGTGCAAATTGTGTATGACTTTGGCAAGGCAAAGAAACACCCTTGTGGGTGCACAGAAGCACTGTATACATTATGCAGCAGCAAGCCCTGCTCTTCTTTCTCTATGGATGCTACACCTAAACTACTGTTTTCTGTTCTGGGCACTTATATACTCAAAAGCTATTGACAGAGCAATATACATTGATTACCAGAATAGAGACCTCTAATTAAAAGGAAAGGTGGAAAGAGCAAAGTTTTTATCAGTTCACTATACAATGATTAAAAATAAGTAGAATAATTGCTGACAAGTAGGCAGATATAAAAGAGGGGCAGCTAAATTACTGGAAGGAAGCATAACAAGGGATAAAGAAATAAATTAATTTATAAAGTCTCAGAAAACTTTACCAGGCAATGATAGTGCATTACTTTGTGTAATAGGTTTCCCCAAGGGAAGGCAGTGCATCCTTGTGACCTGGTATATTGAAAGATGCCATAAATCACTAAAAATGTTTTTCAGGGAACAGACAATAGGGAAATTGACAGTTCCTTTTGCTAAGTTTTCCTGATGTTTCACAGATATTTCTCTTGGCTTGTAGGTTTTTTGCTTGACACACACCATCCACACTTTCTTCAAATGCTTCTCAGGAAGAGGCATGAGCTTATTCTTGTCAGCCATGCTGCAAGTGCCCTATTCCAAACCCCAAACCCAGGCCCTCCAGGCCTGCCTCTTCACCATCAGCCTTGCACCTCCTGAGCTGCTCTTTTTTCAACATCATTACATTTCCCTGGCCCATAAATTAGAGGAAGAGAGGAAGGACATCCCATTTTACTCTCAGTTACACAAGACAACAAATGGTTAATTTGGAAGTGGAGTGAATGAGAGCAGAAGCTGGCTTTATTCCCTTTGTACTTCCAGCTCTCCTCTTCATTTTGCTATTACAAGAGGCCAGAAGGAACAGAAAAGCCTATATATTTCTTCCATTTAAGTTGATATGATCTGCTCCCAAGGGATTCCTCCCCTTTGTATTACCACAGACCCCAGACCCTTCTTCCTCTGGGCTCTCCTTTTCCATTATTCCTTAATTACTACATTGGATAAAAAGATCAATTATTCCATTCGGTCTTCCCCAGACAGCTCCAATTCTGAAAGTAAAGGACATGCCTAAGCTGTTACTAACCTGGGCTAAGCACTGCTGCTGAAGAGAAATCTCTTAAACCAGCCCAGGAATCTGAAGCACACAACACATACACACACACCCCTGCATTTCTCAGGGAACTGCACATGTTTGTAGCAGGTAGATTTATTTTTCCAAGTGCAGTGATCTGAACTGTCATGTTGTATTATAAGTTACATTTCCTTTTCTCTTGGTCTTCTTTCCCTCTCCTTTTTCAGCTTTGTCTGGATATTCAGTGGCAACAGGGTGATCTGTCACAGGCAGAGGGGGGAATTTGCACTAACTCTGGTGCTCTTAAGGTAGCTCTGATTTACTGCAAAGAGAAACAAATTCAGCCCCATTCTGCTAATAGAACTGTAGGTACAACACAATCTAATATGCAAAAGCATTACCAGAGAAATGAGAGAATCCTCAGGGCCATTTTAAGGATGTACTGGTGCTTCGATGGCTGGATCCCATCTCTGATGCTGTCTTTGAATACCTGGGACAATAGCAAACATACCCATAGCTGTCATCGCAAATAAGTAGCAAATAATTAGTATATACCCGCAAACCACCAAATGTACCTCTGTCTTGACTCTATAAAGCACTAATAATTGCTTTGATTAAATCTTAAAGTCTCATTTCATGTTTTTAAAAATGCACAGAAAACTTGGAGCACCAGAAGCTGTAATATATGTTGTCATGCATAGGCTCTACAGCCCAGATCTCTCTTGCCACAAAGCCTGCTCTGCATTCTGTCACTCACTGAGGCAAGTGACTTATGTGACATGAATCCTTGAGGTCAGGGAAGAGTATCAGGTCACGTAAGTATTTCAGACACCTCTTTGCTATATCATGGAAACAGAGGAATGGAGACCTCTACTTTCCATGTGCAAACTGATTATTCAGCCTGCCTCACATGTGAACATATATGACTCATAATTTTGCACGTGTGCATACATGTGAACTCATTGAAGTGCTAAGGCTTGGACAAGTGGCCCAAGCCATAGGTGACCTATAGATGAATCCTGTATGTTTTATAACTGATAACCATTGTGCTAGTAGGTATTGTACTAAGTTATAACAACACCCTTATGCTGATGTAAAAAGTGCTAAAACATTGAAATACTGAAGCCTGAACAACAGGCCCCAAGCCGAAGCTGCTAACTTAGTCTGTAATCATTAACAAAGTATGTAAACTCGCTAGTGAAAGATCCAGCTTAGACAAAATATAATCAGTAGTGAGGAGAGAATGTATCCAGCTTCCCTTGTTTAGCCTTGTTCAAGGCTGTGAACACAGGTATTTGGCCTTGTTAGAAACTCCCTTGGTTTTCCCCTCCCGAGCCCTGGCCAGGCTTTGGGTGGAATCCAACAGGAGAGTGAAACCAGAAATTTTCTGCTCAAAACAAAGGTGCCAGCTATTCTGGCTTGTCCATCTCTGGTATTTGAGGCTGGGCCCGTTTGCAGCGACTTTGGCAGCCTCACCTATGGGTGGACGCACCGCGTAGGATTTCCCACTTGCCGGGACAGGCTCTCCAAATCCTCGCTGTGACCGGGGCTCCCCGGAGACTGTGGGTCTGAGTGATGATAATATATGCAAGTGGTGATGTATTTTTCTTAATCTCCATTCTCTCTCTCGTGTAGTAATGATTTAATGCATTACCCTGTTTTTTCCTGTTTGCTGCTTTAAGTGCACTATTCTGCTTTTTCTTACTGCATGTTTTCTGTACTACACTGTTACATTGGTTAACACCAGTAAAATAGGCCTACTCTTTTCACTCTGGTGTCTGGGTTTAATTGGTATCCTTAATCAGCAAAACACTCATGTGCCTTTACATTGCCAGTAAGAGCCCATCAAGAGACTGAGAGTCCTACAAGAGGACACCAGTTAGAAGGATAAACCACCTCACCTTACTTCAACAGTATTCTGGTCTATGGAGCCTAGTCCTGTGTATGACACATGACAGCTGCTGTGACAATCAACAGGCAGCTCTTCCTGCTTTCCTCATTATACCACTGTTTTTTTAGGCACTGTTCACATTTTACTTCATCACCCTGTTGACCATGGTGCTGGCTTAGAGACAACCTGGTTGCAGAGGCAGCTGTACTGTTCCCCTCTCCTAGGGACAGCCACTCACAGTGTCTTAGGCACGGTATGACCTGCCAGGCAGTACAAGCTAAATCCTCTCAGGCAGCAGACTCGATGTTTTTCAGATTGGCTGGGAGACCTTGGGCCCAGAGGGCACTGGAGGGGTTTGCTGGTATTAGCAGGAATGAAGCTGGAATGTGAGACTGGAAGTTTAGCAGAATGCTCAGGGACAAACATTTGGACTACAAAATAAATCAGTTCAAATTGCCAGGGAGAAAGATTTGAAAGAGCCCCACCTACCCACCACTTTTTATCAACGGCATGAGTTTCACAAATCATCCATTTGCAACCATAACCTACAGAGAATATTTCCTTGAGATACAGCCATCCATAAAGCTTTTGGATTAAGAGACATGGATATTTGCAAATGCCATCTTACTTTGAAAGTTCTCAAAACATCAGGGGCAGATGCATTTAGTCAGAAAACTAAGTTTTCAAAGAGCTGTCCAGTATTTACAGCTTCTGCAGCTGTATTTTTCTAAAGAAATGGTTCAAACTGCAGACACAGGCCTGATCTTGTAGACTTTGTGCGTCCTCTCAGAATGGCCATTATCTAGAAGCATTTATTTTATGAAGAAAAACATTTCACAGAGCTTAAGCAGACAAGCTACAGTTGAGCAGCCCCACAGAAAAAGACATTATTGCAATTACATCATCAAGAGACCATGATGGTACCTCAGGAGCTAAGACTGCACACTGCAAATGCTGCCCAGTATACAACAAAGCCAACCTTTTAGCTTCATTACTTTGGCTGTGTCTTACTGCTGTCCTGGAGATTCTCTCTTACTTATTTATGTTTCTGCCCTTTAGGTCCTGAAGTCACGGCTGCTGCAAGTAGCAGAAAAGCAGGAGAGAGAGGAAAGACCAGCAGACATTAAGAGACTGTGATCTGGAATGAAAAAGCAATTAGATTCCTCTCAGATGAAAAATGCGAGGGAAATGCAGAAGGAAAAAAAAAAAAAAGTGCTCTGCAAGACATATGCAAAGGAAAGGAGGAAAAATCGGAAAACAGTGAAACTGAAGAGGCTTGGCAGTGACAGATAATAAATTCATATTCAAGCAGGCCATGAAATATGACGTAACAAAAAGCTGGAGGAACTTTGCTTCTGCAGCCAGACCACAGCTGCTGCAAAAGCAACGAGGCACTGCTAGCAAATGCAGGCTCATCCTCTCCTCCTCCAGCCTCCCTTGCCAACGCTAGCAGCAGGATGGAACTGAGCACTAGTGTTGGGACAATCTGAGGTGCAAACCTTGTGCAGCAGCAGTGGGCAAGGCAGTTTTCCTCTGTCCATGGTGGCCTGTCTCAGCTGATGAAAGGAGATCTCTTAGGATGAGAGCATTGGCTAGCCCAGGAAGACAAAGGTGGGTGCCTGGTTTACCACAGCTGGAGCTGAGGAGCAGCAGTTTACAGCTCCTGCAGCAATAGGACATTTTCTTCCTGCCCCCGAGATGCTGCAGGAGCCCTTTCCAACTAGGCAACACCCAGAGCTGAGGGGTTATATTCTACTTTTAGCATCTAACAGCCAGAAACGTGCCCAAAGTGAACAGAGTTCAGAGGACAGCAGTAAAACACAATGAAAGGGGCAGAGGGGTTGATTTACAAGGGAAAAATAAAAGAGCATATGTTTAGCTTGGCTCAACAGTGTCTGTGGGGAGATTAGCAGATAACTGAAAAATGTTGGAAGGATGTAGTCAACAAAGAGGGATCTGGGGAGTGGAGAGGAAGGTTTGTGGGGAGGAGAAGGGGCATTGCTGCTTGACCAAAAGGCTTTCATTAGTAGTAGCAGACTGAGAATGACCCAGCCTGAGAATCTCCACCAGAGATGTCTACAAAACTAGAGAAGGCAACCACTGGTCCTGCCTGACACTTAGATGTGCTGCTGTAATCCACATCGAACATGGGCTGGCTGCTATGCTTCCCTGCCTGCACTGCCTCTAAACCAGGGTGCAATATCCTAACAGAAGAAGAGGGTCATTCCTCCTCAGAATTGACGCTATGGGCACCAGAACTGGAATTTAGCCTGTGTGACAAAGGCAGCAATTAATGTAGCAGCAGCAAAATGCATCCCTCTTCTGACTGTGCCAGTACTAGCAACCTTCCAGTTATCATCCCACTGCAGAAATGTCTTGTTGAGGCTGATGGACTCTAGGGGAAATTGCCCAGAACATGTTTCAGGAGGAGCATGTGGCATCCTGGGTTAGCTAGCCCTGGTGCAAAGAGCTATGGCTGATGCTGTGCATCTACAAACCTGCCCTTAGCATATCATAAAGTAGTTTGACCAGGTTTAAGAACAACAATACAAAAGCTGTTCCATGGATTTATAATTCTTACCCTCTGCATATTCAACTGTTGTTATATGCCAGAGGACATGGAGATGTATTGCATTTTTTCCCAATCCTGTCTATTGCTGGGCCTACTAACTGCCAATGAGCAGTAATTCAGGCTGCAGATACTGCTCATTTCAGCTAGTTGCTTCTTGGCAAGAGCAAGCAGACAAACGCATACTGGATACCACTTCGCGCAGGTGCTCTTCCACGAGCTGAGGCCCAGTGTGTTGTAGAAGTCACTCCTGTAACATCTCCACTCTCCCCTGCTTGATGATGCTCCCAGATTTCAGTCCAGCTGAACAGCAAACAGAAACACAACAGCAAGAGAGGGCTGTGATACTCATTTCATATGTGCTTTCCAGTCACATCAGAGCTTTCACAGAACAGCAGTGATATCTATTTGTGATTTTGCCCATTGAGTTATATATCCTCTCTCCTTTTGAAAAAGCAGATGTATGTTTGAGAACACTGAGTAGGAAACAGGGGATTATGGATACTGGGGCCAATATATAACAGGTAGAGTCCAGGTTATCCCTCACCCTCAGCAGGCACACAGCACCCTGCTCTGGTTTCT
The DNA here is from genome assembly GCF_965140245.1 of Athene noctua. Taxonomy (NCBI): domain Eukaryota; kingdom Metazoa; phylum Chordata; class Aves; order Strigiformes; family Strigidae; genus Athene; species Athene noctua. The sequence continues at coordinate 28,448,066 of NC_134039.1, forward strand.
GCCACTGCAGATATCCAGCTCTGGATACAGGAGGACCTTTTGGCAGACCCCTCCTTTTGCACACAGAGACATCTCTAGGCAGCTGTAGCTGGCAGTGTCCTTTCCCAGTCCAAGCACTATGTCAACATTCAGTGCTGAGGGAAGCAGAGAAGTTAACCAAAGATGTCTGTGAACAGCCATGACTTTGGAAGCCATCCAGAAGGCCGTAAGAGGCAAGAACTCAAGTTTCACTGAAACTATTGGATCTATCTGTCCATTCAAAGGGCTGTAAGAAGCAAGAACACCTTCCCAGGAAATACAGCATAGGTAGTACAAAGCACATAATGTATAAGAGACTCAGAGGAATACTAGCAGCTAGTCCCATAGTCAGGAAAAGTATTAGTACTTATTCACTGAACAGGAGGCCCAGAGGGAGAAAGAATGAGCATCAAAAGATCAGACAAGGGTTTTTTCCACATAATATATTGCCAAAAGACTGCAACGAAGCACTTGGCAAAGTATGTCTTCTCCATATATATGACTGATTCATTTCTCCAGAGCACAACACAAAATTCAGAGAACATATACTTCCATGAAAGACAATAACAACTTTTTACAAAATCTATAGTATCCATCCAGCTCAAGCATAGTCCAAAAGTATTAATCAAGAACACCATTTCATATACCCTACATGGCTGACCATGGTATATACACAGAAGACATACAGGACTGGTTGGAAGTCCTTCAACACCAAGTATTCCTCAGGGTCTGGGATATATTTCATTCTGTATCTCTGTCATTCCTGGAGCAAATCTGATGTTCAGTCCATCTCTGGACATGTCCCCTGTCTTAGTGTACTTTGTGTTGATAATAGCAGGCAAAGTTACAAATTTTGCTGAACTTCCAACTCTTTCTCCCACCTGTGGGAGCCCGGCATGAAAACTGCACCTCTGTTTGGAGAGGTGGATGGGGCAGGGGGAGGGCATCTCCTCCTCCCAGGCTGAGCTCCAGCCAGAGTCCCCAGAGAGGCATCAGTGAGCATTGCTGACAACCTGGCCCCGTGGAGTTCAGCACAAGTAAATCCCCACACTGGGAGAGAGGAATGCAGCCTCTCAGAAAAGCCTGCAGACAGAAGGGCTTTGCCTAACATCTAAAGGGCAAACAGAGCTCAGCATGAGGGAATGAGATTCCAAAATAACAAAATGGCCATCTGCCTGCCTGCACAATCAGTAAGCCTAAGCAGGTCTCTCTTACCCCAGGCCCTTCATCTGCCTCATAATCCTAAGCAAAGGTGTGCCTTGAAAACCGAGCCCATGCTTCATTGTCCCTTAGCCCCTGTACTGCTGCCTAAAATCCATGGGTGGGCTCTGCAGTGGGCTGGAGCCAGATGCTGAAACACTTGCTGTTGTGTGAGCACACCTGCCCCTGTTTCACCTCACCTCTCAAGGCAGTGCCGGATCCAAATGGGCTTGGCGTGATCATGCTGTAAAACAGCCCCATAACCAGTTCAATTCACAGCTGCCACCAAAAACCACTTGCAGCTCCAAACCCAGCTCACACAGCCCCCTACCACCCAGCAGCACTGAGTAAACAGGGTTATGTTTTAATCTAATTTGGAGCTTAGAAAGAACACTGCTGGGAGAGCTGGTGCCTCCCTGGGGCAGGTGACTGGAGAGGTCTGGGTTGCACTGCTGGGAGCAGTTCTGTCCAGAGCAGTGAGCAGGGGGAGAGGTGGGCTGAAGAGCACTGAGGGGAGCAGCGTCTTCCCTGTCGCATGGCAGGGGTCTCACAGTATCCAAGGCAAAGCCAGAGAGGGGACCCACAGCCTTCAGTGTCTGCACTAAGTTACTGATTGCCAGGTATAAGAAATCTCAGCAGCACCTGAATTCAAGGGGAACCAAAAGGCAAGCAAGCCTCTGATGAGCTACCCTCCTCCACCAGCTTAGGGTCTCCCCAGAGAGCTGAGTCACATTGCTGGAAAGCTTGTAGTTCCCTTCCCATACTGCACCTACTCACTGGGAACAAAAAAAAAGGTCAAAACAGGGAAAAGCAGGATCCTGTAACACCAGCCAGACAGGAGGGGAAAGCTGCTCCCTAAAGCCAGGCAGAAGTGAGGGAGTTTGCTCTTTCATTTATAGCAGAAGAGGAGCAGCTGTCTTCCCACCTGTTCCTCTTAAGCCTAACTCCTGGATTTCAGTTTCTGAAGCTGTCAGCCTGTTATCAGTTTAAAATGCATTCCCATCTCAACTGCACAAAATACCCAACACTGTAAATCAGCACGGGTTTAAAGGAATCATTTTAGCTACATTAATTTACACCCGGAAGGAAAGCAGTCAGCTTCTAAAACATACATTTCTTTGGAAGTAAGGCTTTGATAATAAGGGAAATTAAACCAATGCAAACTCCCAGAGATTGCTGCACTAAGAGGGGTCAGATCAGTTTTCATCACCTCTGAATCCAGCACATCAGATTCTTTTTTCATTATTTTTTCGTAATTATTCCTGTATTTGGTAATTACCAATAAAACAACATCATGTGTTCAAACAAACTCACATCTTCCCAGCCTGTCTTTGTATCTTGTTAGATCCGGCAGTGAAGTCATCATGCTAAATTTGTGTCTTCCTGTTTATTTCCACCATGCCATCTTGCAAGGAGCTGTAGACTGTGTGTTCCTTATAAATAATGATAGCACTTTGCATTTATATAACCTTCCATCTGTGGATCAAAGAACTCCACAGAACAAGGTTTGATCTTCACATTTTATTATCATCTTCACTTCTAGCACAGGGAGAGAGGAAGCACAGAGTGAAAGGCCCCCATTTACAAGCTAGCTTCGTTGTCTAGGGAACAGCTCCTTTTGAGTTCCCAATTTTATAAGCCCAGGATGATTTTAAAGCCCCTAAGGCCACACCTGAAATGAAGGGGAAGCGTTAGTTACCCAGGAGCCTCTTGACTCCAGGCTTACCAAAAGCCCAGCATACTGCTGCCTGTGTGGGTTATCATACCTGGAGAAGGTGAGGGAGAGTCTACTTTGCCTT